>NC_057797.1:98998764-99316000 GCF_018294505.1 Triticum aestivum | reverse complement strand
CCTTCCTCCTCTCCGGTGAGCTCCTCCTCCCTCATCTCCGGTGAGCTCCTCCTCCCTCATCTCCGGTGAGCTCCTCCTCCCTCCTCTCCTCCCATCTCCTCATGGTTTCTCCTTCCTCCTCTCCGATGCTCCGGTGAACTCCTCTCTCGCGACCTCCTCCTCCTCTCCGGCGATGTAGGCGAGCGCCTCTCCGGTCACCTCCTCCTCCTCCTCTCCGGCAAAAGAACATGGCAAAAGAACGTACAAGATCCAAAAACGGGAACAAAATTTGAAATAATATCGTGCAAAAAAATGAGCAAAAAAACGATCAAAAAATGGGCAAAAAATCGCGATCGCGATCCAAATTCAAAATTCAAAAATAGCAATGGCGCACGGTGGGGATTAGACGGTGCGCCACTACTATTTTCCCGCCTTCAAAATTCAAAAATACTAATGGCGCACCATGGTCTATACTAATGGCGCACCAGTGGCCTGTACTAATGGCGCACCGTGGCCTATACTAATGGCGCACCAGTGGTGCCCCATTAGTATACCAGATACTAATGGCGCACCAGTGGTGCACCATTAGTATACCAGATACTAATGGCGCACCAGTGGTGCACCATTAGTATACCAGATACTAATGGCGCACCAGTGGTGCACCATTAGTAAAAATTACTAATGGCGTGCTAGTAATGGCGCACCAGTGATGCGCCATTAGTAGGCAAAACTGGTGCGCCATTAGTAGGCCTTTTCCTAGTAGTGTTAGGGGGAACTCTCAATTTCCAGACAGCAGGGATAAACACGGGTTGAGCCCCTCTAAAGTTGATAACATGATAGAGGGAGCTTGAGGAATACTTCCCCTTATTGTCCAGCTGCCAAATCGGGGCATTCGGCTCGGCAGTAAAGGTAATGCTTTTGGCAATTTCCTCCTACTGGAACCATTGTTCCATGCGACTATCACTAAAGTTCCTTCTAAAAGATAGTTTTGGGCATTGACCGTCCCAAACTTCATTGACACTTTTGTTAAGCTCATTGCGGACAGTGTAAATAGGCCAAAGTTGGACTGCTAGGGGGGATGTGCCAAACCAAGTATCTTCCCAGAACCTGGTTCTGCTCCCATCCCCTATGTTCCATCTGTAGCCAAATTTCACAGCATGCATAATAGATTTTAATCCTTTCCAGAATCTAGAGGTCTTAGGGTTGGAGGAAGGGACAAAAATATTAGGTTTATTTCCTAGGTATTTATGCGCAATAAGAAGCTTCCAGGGTTTCAGGTCTTCCTCAAAGAATCTTTTAATCGAAGACCCTAGAAGACAGATGTTAATTTCTTAGAGGTTAGGTATGCCTACTGCATGGAAGTAAGTAGTATTTCTATCACCCTCCTTAATGTTCCTATCTCTTGACCTTTGTTTGGCTTTGATTTCTTCTTGAAGGCAAATTTTCTCGAGCTCTCCATGGACATAGTTTAATCTATTAGTCTCAGCCTCAGAGAGGTCAGTGGTTTCTGCCTTAATATCTAGAGAATCAAACTCAAGGAGGAGAAGCCTTTTGTATCTTCTAAGATTAGCTTCCTCATTGGAGTTCCACCATTTAGTAGTTCTTCTAAATCTCCTGATTTTGATCTGCCAATTTTCTTGGGGGCAGCTGCTCCTAGTAGGCTCATTCCAGATTTTCCTGACTAGCTCAGTAAAATCTTCTCTAAGCAACCACCACTTTTCAAATTTAAAACTATTGCTCTTTGGAGTTTGGTTAAGACCAGAGTCCCAGAGCAAACGAGTGTGGTCACTACCACATCTGGGCAGAGCTCTACAACTAGAAAGGGGAAAAACTATCTAATTCTGTGTCAAAGAAAATTCTGTCAATGGTGGACATAATCCTGGAGCAGCACTTCCAACATATCTAGCAGAACTGTGGGTTTTCCTTCTGACAGGGCAATTCTCAACTTTATGGGTAACCATTTTGCAGATAAAACAACTCTTGGGCTTGACACATTTATCCAAATGATGCCCTGGTTCCCCACAGTTGTAGCAGATCACCTCAGAGTATGCCATAAGGCCCGAAGCAGGGGCATGAGCAGTTTTCTGGATGTCCTATCTCTTCTTTTGCTGATTCTTGCCTTGAGATTTCCCACTGATCTGAGAGTCAGAACCACCAGCAGATTGATCTTGGGCAATTACAGGAGCCTTCCCAGATTGTGCCCCATTTGGGCGGAGGTGGGCCGTACCACTGCCCAACCGGCGCTCCCCCCATTGTGATAGGGGGAATTCATCGGAGTTCCTTCTCATTCTCCAGCCAAATGTTGTCTCTTAGGAAGCAGAAATAACCACCAGACAGCTCAATTGAAGCATATTGCAAGCCTAATTTCAATATTCTGCAGGTTTGGGGGAGAGGTACAGTAGGGGATCCTCCTGCTCCGGGCCGATGGCATGCTAGTGGGCAGGAGTCCAGTCAAGCATTCCCATCTCGCAGCATGGCGTGGATCTCCTGAATTCACTTCTCCTTTCGCCCATTGAACGAACGCAATCGGTGGTTCACTGGGGTGGGGCATCCTGTGCTTCTCTGAGAAATCTCCTTCGAAGTAGATCCGCAGGGCTAGATTCAGCAGCTCTCAATCCACATGATCCTTGCACATCCGAGCATTCCTGCGCGAGTGAGAGAATGGACTCGGTCCCTCCTTGGCTTCCTCCCTCGGAGCTTCCTCCTCTGCTTCCCTCCATTCGCGCGTGCACTGGGTCCAAGAGAGAGCGTCATCGCGGATCCGCATCACCCGCTCCCTCCATCTCCTCCCTCGATTCTCCCGTAGCACCGCCCGCGTGACGGAGTCGAGCGGCTGGAGCATCCGTGGGAAGGCTTTGTAGACATGTGCGAGATGCATCTTGTACATCTGCCTGTCTTCTAGCCATTCCCCCATGGATATGGCCGGCGACTCCATGGGGCGCGCGAGCAGACTTGCTGAGGGGGGTAGGCGCTCCCGGAGTCAGGAGGCGGGGGGTGGCGGCGAGATCTATGGCGGCGGCGAGGGTGGAGGTAGTGGCGGGGGCGGCGGCGAGGGTGGAGGTGGTGGCGGGGGCGAAGGGGATCGCGAGAGCGGTCATCTATTTGCCAATTATGTGAACTAAACAGTCAACATATAAAACAATTTAAATATATATAACATAGTTAGAAGGGAAACATAAGTTGACCTGGCGTTCCTATTCTTATATAGAAAAATAGAACAGACCTCTGCGTTTTCTTCAAAAAAATACATAAATTGGGCTGCCAAAAATAAAATCTCGGATGGGAGGTCCATAGGCCGGTCGATACATGACGGCCCTAAGAAAATACAAACAGGCCTATGGACCTCCCATCCGAGGACGTGGGCTGCGCATGTTAAAAATGAAAGCCTAGACGGGGCAGCCCAAAACCATGTCCAACACTTGCCAAAACTTCGTCCCTTGTTTTCTCTGTGTTTTGCACACTCGACATTGTGTGGGCATTTTGACTGTGCATCAGATGAAGATGTGCTATGCATGAATGTTGATCAGCATGATGTAAACTGGCTGGTAGTTCCATTTTCGACCATGAATAAAACTTCCAACATGATGTTAACCCTGTTTGAAAAGGTCGTGTTAATATAAATGCTCTGCCTCTGAAAGTTGCAGTTTCTTATCTGAAACTGAACTTGCAGTTTCTTATCTGAAACTGAAACTTGCAGTTTCTTCTCTGAGAATCACATTGTCTGCACTTTTATACTCCTATGAAACAACATTTTTTATGTGCTAAAAATATATATCTAAAATTCATAAATACTTCATATGCTCAATACTGCGAATCTGAAATTCAAAAGACACTCATTGTCACATCCCTAGCTGCTGGTAGTGCTCTAGGCTAGCTTCATGTGTGCATCATGTTTAAATTATTGAAACCTGAACTGAGGAATTTTGGAAGCCTCAAAAACTTAAATAAAAGAGGGGCAAAAACCCTAGAAATCTCATTCATTGCTCCAAAGTGCTCTTCTTAAATGTTTGATAATTTTTGGTAAGGGTTCTGGTCCCAACCAAAATTTTGAACATTTTTAAGGAATTATTTTTGGGACTTTGGATTTAATTCTGTCAGGACCCCGACTCGATGTCACATTGATCTAGCCGGTAACACCTCACGCACGGTATCCACACGGGTGTCGCCTTACCTTTGCCCGGGACCGTTTGCGCCTTTTGGCTCACGTATATGATAGTGTCGCTAGCATCCATATGATAAGGAGCCCGGGCTGACATGACTAGTCGTAAACCCAAAGTGGCACAGACTTACAGGGACAGGCATCCATGACCCAGCTTCGAATGTGTCGGTCATCAGCAAGTGGGTCCGGGCTGTAGCACTGGGCTAGCAGGACTCCGATAAACCGGGCTGTAGCGGGCTAACAGGACTCCGGTACTCAAAGCGTGACATTTCCCCGAAGGGACAGACACAGGAACGAAGAAGGACACATGCCGGCCAGCCTAAGTGTTCCAGAGCAGTAGCAAGCTACCATGGCTCAGCGGTAACACTAGGAGACATTTCCCGGTAAGAGAGGCTACTAAAGATAAACAACTAGATAGTCAGATCCCACACATACCAAGCATTTTAATCATACACACAATATGCTCGATATGTGCAAATACAACGAAGCATCACAACATGACTCTACGACACAAGTACTTTATTTAAGGCTCAGGGAGCCATACATAACATACACAAAGGTACGGGTCTCACGACCCAACATTCAAGTCATACAGTCATACAAACCAGCAGCGGAAGTACATTGTCTGAGTACAGACAACTAGTAAAATAAAAGAGGCTTGGAAAGCCTAGCTATACTACGTGGTCCTTCACAAGCTCAGGGTCACCACCTGGGTCTTTAGCCTACTCGTTGATGTCAACGTCTACATAGAACCCATCAGAAGGGGTTGCAGCGTCTTCTGTAAAAATGTAAATTATAGCAACATGAGTACAAAGGTACTCAGCAAGACTTACATCAGATCCTACATACATGCATATTATCAAGAAGGGTTGGTGGAGTTATTGCAGCAAGCCAGCTTTGACTCTTGGCTAGACTATCCTACGATACCCCAACTTGAAATGGTTTTGCGCACACGAGTCCACTACTCACCACTTCAATACACTACCGAGAATCCACCTCCGTCTTCCTACGGAAGAGCCATCCTCGGCACTCACACTTATCTTGAGGCTTTTAGCAGTTTCCATTTACTTGTCTATGAACTGTATAGGCAACCAAGTAGTCCTTTACCGCGGACGCGGCTATTCGAATAGATCACGATAACCCTGCAGGGGTGTACTTCTTCATACATGTTTCCACCACTTAGCGTCTGCACACGACATGTGCTCGGCAGACTTCAAGCGAAAGCCGACGTGGGTGTAGACCACGACCTACCTAAACACTTAAGCCTCTAGTCCAGGTTTATCGCCTATCCAGGTTCCATCCGCAGGGAGTCCGGCCGAGGTTTCCCATACGGCCCCGAACGATGTGAACAGGGTTCCCGAGATACCTAACGGGTATTCGGTACACCGTGCCACGTACCTACCGCATCACAGCCCACCCCTACGGTCAGCGCTGTCCACGGCCTCCAGTAGGCTACAAACACCAGAAACTACTTGCAACTCCTGGACGGAGAACTAGGGTGAATAAGAAGCCGAGAGGGTCCATGGGTTTCGGGCCCAATGCATGGTAGTAGCTGATTCTTAAATCACACATACAGATCTCAGTGCTTAAGGTCGGCTTCAATGAAACAACCCACCATGTACTCCTACATGGCCTCTCATCGATACCTTTACCAAATCGTGTTCACCACACCACTCTCATTACCGACATAATCATTTCACTCTATCCATCACCCAGATGAACCAGACCTGACACGACTCTAAGCATAGCAGGCATAGCAAGGTAGGAACAACACATACATATGGCTCAATCAACTCCTACACATGCTAGAGGGTTTCATCTAGTTACTGTGGCAATGACAGGTCATGCAGAGGAAATGGGTTCAACTACCGTAGCACACAGCAGTTTGAAACGCGTTGTCTTAATGCAGTAAAAGAGAGCAGGAGCGAGAACATGGGATTGTATCGATATGATCAAATGGTTGGTTGCTTGCCTGATGGTTCGATGCACTGATATGGTTCTTCGTTAGGGTAATCACGGTACTCCTCGGAGGCAGAACCTGTCGCAAAGGACACCGATACACAACCATCACCAAACAATGTGCAACAATATGATGCATGCATGAAACATGGCAATATGAGTGTGTTGGGCTAATGCAGCTAAAACCAGAAGGGTTTGAACCAATTTGAATCAAAGATTCAAATTTCAAACTCAAACATGGCCTTTTAAAGTGCTTTTCCTTGTTCTGCTTAAAACATCAATTTAACTTGTTTGATCATGCATGAAAATAGTACAGATGGATAGATTGGATTTTTCTGATCATTTTTCATATATAATTTGTCCAATTTGGAGTTACAGAATAAAAGTTATGAATTTTTGAAGTTTAAATAATATTCTGGAATTTCCTGATTTAAATTAAATCCAGAAATATCTATATTGCGCCAGCATGACGTCAGTGGTCAACTGTGGCTGGCTGGGGTCAAACCTGACGTGTGGGGGCCACACGTCAGTGATAGGGGGGTTTAACAGGGTTAAATTAATCCTAATTAGGGATTAGTGGTGCTGGGGCCCACTGGTCAGTGTCAGGGGGGGTAGTTAGTTTAACTAATTCGGTTAGTGCTAATCCTAATTAGCTACAGGGCTGGGCCCACCTGTCAGGGACACAGGGGGGTTCCTGCCGTGGTCAAGGTGGGTCAAACCCACCGGCGACATGACGCCGGCGAGGCCCGAGACGGCGGCGCGATGCGGAAACGCGCTACAGGGCACGGGCGAGGCCGTGCTTGGGCTCGTTGGAGAGCCCTTGCTCCCGCGCGTCGAACGGTGGTGGTGGCCGTGCCTGTGGTGGCCGGTACCGACGACGGCAACGACCGTGGCGGCTACCGGAGCTCGGTTGAGCTCGGGGTCGAGGCTACAACGGCTGCGGAGATGCGGGGTTGGCACCTACGGCTTCTACGCGGTGCGGTGAGGACGTGGGTGTGCTCGGTTGGGCGCTACGGTGACTGTGGCCACGACGGCGACATCGCCGGCGGCGTGGAGTTCTCGGCCAAGACGGGGCTAAGGCCTAGAGGTCGAAAGAGACCAGGGGAGAAGGGGAGGACGACTCGGGGGCTCACCGTGAATCCGTTTGGAGGGTCAGTGGGCTCGAGGGCGGCCGGAGTGCAGCGAATCGACGGCGATGATCTCCGGTGGCCGAGGAGGGGAACGGCGATGTTGGCGGCGATGCAGGGCTTCCAGAGAGGCTTGGCTTGGTGGGGAGGAAGAGGGGGTCGAGGCGGAGCTCCTGAGCTCAGCGGAGGGGCGAGGGGTGGCCGGTGACGGCTGCTATGGCGGACGGCGGCGATGGTGGTATTCGGCCGTGAGAGAGAGAGCGAGGGAGAGGAGGGAGGAACCGAGGGAGAGTGAGAGAGAGCAGGGGGGAGGGCGTGGCGTCGTCCGGGGCATCGAGACGAGGAGGGGAGGGCAGGCAGGCAGGCGAGCAGGTGGCGTGGCGCGGTGGCGCGCGCGCGCGCCGGCCACACTCCCCTCCCTCTGTCGAGGACGAAGACGACAGAGGAGGGAGGCGGGCTGGGCCGCCTGCTGCCTGGGCCGGCCAGCTGGCTGGGCTGCACAGGGAGGAGCCCAGGTAAGCTCCTCCTTTTATTTATTTTCTGTTTTCTAATTTCTGACATTTGTTTTGATTTAAATAATATATTAAATCATTTATTTACCTTATGCCAATTTTTGCAGGAGCTAGATATATTATTCCAGAGCTCCTTTATAAATGGCATAATATTTGGACATATATTAATATATATAACTAATATATTTCCAATGCAAATATTTATGCATTAATTCCAAATGCCCAAAATAAATACCTATGAGCTCTTAAAAATATTGGTTTGATTTTTATCTCTGTCCAATATTTTCAGAGAGCAACATGAGCATTTTCTTGGACCCTTTTGGAGAAATTTTTATTTGGATCATTTTCAAAAATGATTCTGAGGGTTTCACAGATCCCCATTTCAAGTTTCTGATGAAAGAGTAAACATGATGCAACACTCTAATGCATGACTAGCTAGGGTGTGACAACTCACCCCCACTCAAAAGAATCTCGTCCCGAGATTTGGGTTCCTCCGGGAAGAAGGCGGGATATTCAAGTCGAAGACGATCCTCCCTTTCCCAAGTTGCTTCATCCTCAGAATGGTGCGACCATTGTACTTTGAGAAACTTGATATTATGACGTCGGGTGGTACGTTCGGCCTGATCGAGGATACGAATGGGGTACTCTCGATATGTAAGATTATCTTGGAGATCAAGCGTTTCGTGGTCCACTTCACGGATAGGATCCGAGAAGCAACGCCTGAGTTGAGAAACGTGGAAGACATCGTGGACTCTGGAGAGGTGCGGAGGTAGTTCCAACTGGTAGGCAACTTCTCCTCGTTTGGCGAGAATGCGAAAAGGTCCAATGTAACGAGGAGCCAATTTGCCTTTGATACCGAAACGATGGATTCCCTTCAGAGGGGTGACCCAAAGATAAGCCTTCTTGTCAACCTCGAAAGTCATAGCCTTATGTTTTCGGTCATATTGACTCTTTTGACGAGATTGGGCTGTTTTCAACTTTTCACGAACGATGCGAACTTGTTCTTCTGCTTCCTGAATCATATCCGGGCCAAAGAATTGTCTTTCCCCGGTCTCTGACCAGTTAAGGGGTGTTCGACACCGTCGTCCATAGAGAACTTCAAAAGGGGCTTTACCCAAGCTAGATTGATAGCTATTGTTGTAAGCGAATTCGGCAAATGGAAGGCACTTCTCCCAGTCCATTCCGAATGAGATAACAGAGGCTCGAAGCATGTCTTCTAGAATCTGGTTGACGCGTTCCACTTGACCACTCGACTGAGGGTGGAAGGCGGTGCTAAAGGAGAGACGGGTTCCCATAGCATTTTGGAAGCTTTCCCAAAATCGAGAGGTGAAAAGGCTTCCTCGATCCAAGTTAATTTCCAAAGGAACACCATGGAGGGACACTATTCGGGAGATGTATAAGTCTGCCAGCTGACTAGCGGTTATACTCTCACGAACAGGTAAGAAATGGGCTACTTTGGAAAGACGATCGACCACGACGAAAATAGCATTATTCCCTCTCTTGGTCCTGGCAAAACCGGTAATGAAATCCATACCAATTTTATCCCATTTCCATTCAGGAATAGCTAAGGGTTGAAGGGTGCCAGCAGGCCGTTGATGCTCTGCTTTTACACGACGACAGACGTCGCAATTAGCAATATACTGAGCAATTTCTCTCTTCATCCTAGTCCACCAGAACCTCTGGCGTAGGTCCTGATACATCTTAGTACTACCGGGATGAATGGTGAGAGGAGATTCATGAGCTTCCTTAAGGATCAATCGCCTCAGGTTGCGCACTTTGGGAACCACTAGTCGTTTCTCAAAGTACACAACACCATGATCATTTGTGGAGAAACAACTAGCACCTCCGCTAGCAATGTTCTCTTTGATTTTAGATATTCCCTTATCTCGCTTTTGGGCAGCGATGATTTGATCCGTAAGAGTAGGTTTTGCCACCAAGGTGGAAAGAAAACCTTGAGGTACAATGTGAAGGTTAAGCTTCCGAAATTCCTCATGGAGAAGCGGTTGACTTTGTTGTAACATCAGGTTGTTACAATAAGATTTACGACTTAGCGCATCAGCCATGACGTTGGCTTTCCCTGGGGTGTAGGTTATTCCTAAGTCGAAGTCTGTGATCAATTCAACCCAACGTCTTTGCCTGAGATTCAGATCCGGTTGGGTGAAAATGTACTTCAAACTTTGGTGATCAGTGAATATTTCGCAACGATTACCGAGGAGGTAATGCCGCCAGGTCTTAAGTGCATAGACTACGGCTGCAAGCTCTAGATCATGAGTAGGATAATTCTCCTCATGTGGGTGCAATTGCCGTGAAGCGTAGGCAATTACGTGTCGATCTTGCATGAGAATGCAACCTAGTCCTTGTCGCGAGGCGTCGCAGTAGATAACAAAATCCTTGGAGAAGTCGGGCGGTACCAGTACGGGAGCAGAGGTCAGGCGTCTTTTCAGTTCCTGAAAGCTGTGCTCACATTGTGGAGTCCATTCGAACTTCTTATCTTTCTTGAGGAGTTCGGTTAGAGGTTTAGCAACCTTGGAGAAGTTCTCGACAAAGCGACGACAATAGCTCGCTAAGCCCAGAAAACTCCGAACTTGCTTGACCGATTCGGGTGGAGTCCAATTAAGGACGGCTTGAACTCGCTCAGGGTTAACAGCAATACCTTTACCAGATATTACATGACCCAGATAGGTCACTTCTGACAACCAGAATTCACATTTAGAAAATTTGGCATAAAGGCGATGCTCTCGAAGTTTCTTCAACACTAGCCTTAGATGTTCGGCATGTTCTTCCTCGTTCTTGGAGTAGATGAGTATATCATCGAGATAAACCACGACGAATTTATCCAAATACTCCATGAAGATTGAGTTCATTAACCGAGAAAAGGTGGCTGGATCGTTGGTTAGACCGAAGGACATGACGGTGTACTCGTATTGGCCATAACGAGTAACAAAGGCCGTTTTAGGAATGTCCGCGTTTCTGATTTTGATTTGATGGTAGCCCAACCTCAAATCCATCTTGGAGAGGACTGAGGATCCAGCGATCTGATCATACAGGTCGTTGATCCTGGGAAGCGGATATTTGTTCTTGATTGTGACCAAATTGACAGGTCGGTAATCTACAACCATCCGGTCCGTACCATCCTTCTTCTTGACGAATAGGACGGGGCAAGCCCACGGAGATGAACTAGGGCGGATGAAACCCTTTTTCAAGGACTCATCGAGTTGTTTCTTAAGCTCGGCTAGCTCTAGGGGTGCCATCTTATAAGGTCTTCTAGCAATCGGAACGGTTCCTGGAATGAGGTCTATTACGAACTCAACATCCCTGTCAGGTGGAACACCTGGCAATTCCTCTGGAAAGACATCCGGGAAGTCACGGACTACCGGAATGTCCTCAAGGTCTGGCAAAGGGCTGGCGTTAAGAGAATATAATTGTCGCTTGGCTATTCGGGTCAAGACATTGACTATCTTCCCCGAAGGATGGGTGAGTTGAACAGTCCTAGAGAAGCAATCAATTTGGGCATGATGAGCTGACATCCAGTCCATACCCAGAATGATATTAATATCTGAAGATTTAAGGGCTATCAAAGATGCAAGGAAAACAAGTTTGTCGACTTGGATTTCATTTCCATGGCTTACTCTAGAAGTTTGCCATTTGGATCCCAGAGTTTGAATTACCATAGAGGTTGGCATATCACCGAATGCGACGTTATGCAAATGAGCATAATTTTCAGATATAAAAGAATGAGAGGCTCCTGTATCGAAAAGAACAGATGCCGGGTGGCAATTAACAAGAAGCATACCGAGAACGACGTTGGGATCCCCTTGAGCTTCTTCGGCAGAGATACAGTTGACATGGCCACGTGAAGCGGTGACCGGCTTGGCGTGGAATATTTTTCCTGTCGGCTTGCCACGGCCAACAGCTTTAGCAGACTGGTTGGGGTTGGTCTGGGGACACTCATGCATATAGTGACCAGATTCCCCACACTTGAAACAAGTCACGAAACTGGTACGTGGAGGAGCATTGTTGGTTGGACCCCATAGGGCTTGGCTGGTGCAGACTGTTGAACAGGGCGAGGCGCCTGGAAAGATGGCCTCGGTGTGAACCTAGGTGGCAGGGCGGTGTTGGGCACCCACACGCGGCGCTTCTGAGGACCAGCACCGGATGAGGAACCCATGTCACGGCCATGCTTGCGTGTTGCGTCATAGTCAGTCTGACCAGTTTCAGCACTGATGGCTTTGTTGACAAGTTTCTGAAAAGATGTGCACTCATGCAGACGGAGGTCGCGGCGAAGCTCAGGACTAAGTCCCTTACGGAACCTTGCTTGCTTCTTGGCATCAGTAGACACTTCCTCAGTTGCATATCATGCGAGGTTACCAAACTCCCTGCTGTAAACATCCACAGAAAGTCGGCCTTGAGTGAAATTGCAGAATTCCTCACGTTTACGGTCCATGAGACCCTCCGGAATGTGATGTTCACGGAAAGCCTCACTGAACTCAGCCCAAGTAGTGACATGGCCCGCTGGGCGCATAGCTCCATAATTCTCCCACCATAGACTGGCGGGGCCTTCAAGATGATATGCAGCAAAGGTGACCTTGTCAGCCTCCGCTACCAGCGCGGAACGCAGTTTGTGAGCGATACTGCGAAGCCAGTCATCAGCGTCGAGAGGCTCGACGGAGTGGTGGAACGTGGGTGGATGTAATTTGATAAAATCACTGAGTGACACCACGTTAGTCCTCTGATGGTGTGCTGTGTTCTGTTCAATACGCTCCAACAAACGGTTGGTCTCCCGCTTGTTTCTCTCAGCTTCCATCATAACCTCGGCTAGGGAAGGAGGATGAGGCAGATTTGCATCCCTGACTTCACTGCCTTCGGCCTACTCTTGAGGGGCAGGGTTAGTGCGCGTGTTGACCATCCTAGGTAAACAAGACAATGATTTAGTCAGGATGATAAAATTCCGACATAGGATATAAAATGTAAGGGATAACTCGAAATGCAAGATGATCATCCGTATGACATGGTAAATACAGAAACTGCTTCTTTATTCCATCGTCATACACACCATACAGGGTTTAGTACAAGACCAAACAAAGTACTATTACGGTGAAAGGAGGATTACATCTCATCGAAGGCATTCCAAGCTCCTATACATTATTTTTCTACACCTCCGGAAAGAGTACAAACTAGGTCATATCCCACGAGTCACGCGGGATGATTGATGACACAGCTAGTGCGAACTAGTGATACTACCACTAACTCAGACCGATCCGTAGTAGTCCTCGTAGAAGTCACCTCCATAGCCTGGAAGCTCAACATGATCATCCGGAAATAGACGATCTCGCGGAGCTTGTGGACCATAGGGGCTAGGATGAGGTCTTGGACCAACAGACGGTGGCCTGCGGGGACCGCGAGGTGGGGTGATGCCTCCTACATCACGCCATCCCATCACGTCTGGCAGAGCAGATCTCACAGGATAGAGATCGCGCATATCTGAATATCCAGCTTGCACCGCCGGTGCGAACCGAGTCAATGTGGCCCAGTGGTCAGCACGGGTATTGAAGAGCTCTAACCTTAAGGCCCGATTTTCACGGTCCTTATCCTCGAGCATCTCAGCAGTGGTGCGAGTCCGTGAATCCTCCTGGGTGGGGTCAGCATAGATAGCCTGGAGATACCCTTGTGCTCCCGGAAGTGATCCTGGCATATACCGGAAATCAGAGTCCCGAAATAGACCAGATCTGACTCGCATAATGGTCATCATAGAGTAGGCGGCGTCCTGCACAGCCATCTCAATAGTAACCCCGAGTCCATAGGAGCAGTGAAGGGGCTCGGTGGATCCAGGATAAGATGGAAATATCCGGACAGTGTAGAGATACTGGCTTTGATTGAAGTCCCGAAATTGCTCTTCGACCGTGTACTCAGGATACCAGCGGTATCCAGCCTCAGTCATTACCCTGACCAACTTGGCAGTATGGCCGGGTACATCTAGGCATTGAGTCAGGCGAACCACTTGATTGAGGTCGCGAGTGGCCATCTGAAAGCACAATCATAATGCAAAGGCATTAGAATTTCTAGCAAAATTTCGGCAGCATAACAGCTGTAAATGCTCAAGAAGGATTTTAGACATTTGACAAAGGATTTCGTACACACTCAACATCATCATATCCAGGTTCTGAATCCATTCTAACAACATAATGTGGTAATAGAACTGAACTAGGCTTGTATCCATCACACTTATAAGGTACTACTGATTAGTAACACGTGATCCTGATGGAGAGAATAGATCCTAATTCCTTAACCCCCGGTGGAAGAATGGACTGACTCAGATCAGAATGTCATAAGATAAAGGAGTAAAAAGAGCCTTACGTTCCAACCAACAAACAATTCCCCTACATATAACTAAAGAATTTCTAGACTCAACATCGACCAGTTTGGCTTGGAGAACCTACAGGCAGTCCGGCTCTGATGCCAACGCTGTCAGGACCCCGACTCGATGTCACATTGATCTAGCCGGTAACACCTCATATCACTTTGCGGCCTCACGCACGGTATCCCCACGGGTGTCGCCTTACCTTTGCCCGGGACCGTTTGCGCCTTTTGGCTCACGTATATGATAGTGTCGCTAGCATCCATATGATAAGGAGCCCGGGCAGACATGACTAGTCGTAAACCCAAAGTGGCACAAACTTACAGGGACAGGCATCCATGACCCAGCTTCGAACGTGTCGGTCATCAGCAAGTGGGTCCGGGCTGTAGCACTGGGCTAGCAGGACTCCGGTAAACCGGGCTGTAGCGGGCTAATAGGACTCCGGTACTCAAAGCGTGACATTTCCCCGAAGGGACAGACACAGGAACGAAGAAGGACACATGCCGGCCAGCCTAAGTGTTCCAGAGCAGTAGCAAGCTACCATGGCTCAGCGGTAACACTAGGAGACATTTCCCGGTAAGAGAGGCTACTAAAGATAAACAACTAGATAGTCAGATCCCACACATACCAAGCATTTCAATCATACACACAATATGCTCGATATGTGCAAATACAACGAAGCATCACAACATGACTCTACGACACAAGTACTTTATTTAAGGCTCAGGGAGCCATACATAACATACACAAAGGTACGGGTCTCACGACCCAACATTCAAGTCATACAGTCATACAAACCAGCAGCGGAAGTACATTGTCTAAGTACAGACAACTAGTAAAATAAAAGAGGCTTGGAAAGCCTAGCTATACTACGTGGTCCTTCACAAGCTCAGGGTCACCACCTGGGTCTTTAGCCTACTCGTTGATGTCAACGTCTACATAGAACCCATCAGAAGGGGTTGCAGCGTCTTCTGTAAAAATGTAAATTATAGCAACATGAGTACAAAGGTACTCAGCAAGACTTACATCAGATCCTACATACATGCATATTATCAAGAAGGGTTGGTGGAGTTATTGCAGCAAGCCAGCTTTGACTCTTGGCTAGACTATCCTACGATACCCCAACTTGAAATGGTTTTGCGCACACGAGTCCACTACTCACCACTTCAATACACTACCGAGAATCCACCTCCGTCTTCCTACGGAAGAGCCATCCTCGGCACTCACACTTATCTTGAGGCTTTTAGCAGTTTCCATTTACTTGTCTATGAACTGTATAGGCAACCAAGTAGTCCTTTACCGCGGACGCGGCTATTCGAATAGATCACGATAACCCTGCAGGGGTGTACTTCTTCATACATGTTTCCACCACTTAGCGTCTGCACACGACATGTGCTCGGCAGACTTCAAGCGAAAGCCGACGTGGGTGTAGACCACGACCTACCTAAACACTTAAGCCTCTAGTCCAGGTTTATCGCCTATCCAGGTTCCATCCGCAGGGAGTCCGGCCGAGGTTTCCCATACGGCCCCGAACGATGTGAACAGGGTTCCCGAGATACCTAACGGGTATTCGGTACACCGTGCCACGTACCTACCGCATCACAGCCCACCCCTACGGTCAGCGCTGTCCACGGCCTCCAGTAGGCTACAAACACCAGAAACTACTTGCAACTCCTGGACGGAGAACTAGGGTGAATAAGAAGCCGAGAGGGTCCATGGGTTTCGGGCCCAATGCATGGTAGTAGCTGATTCTTAAATCACACATACAGATCTCAGTGCTTAAGGTCGGCTTCAATGAAACAACCCACCATGTACTCCTACATGGCCTCTCATCGATACCTTTACCAAATCGTGTTCACCACACCACTCTCATTACCGACATAATCATTTCACTCTATCCATCACCCAGATGAACCAGACCTGACACGACTCTAAGCATAGCAGGCATAGCAAGGTAGGAACAACACATACATATGGCTCAATCAACTCCTACACATGCTAGAGGGTTTCATCTAGTTACTGTGGCAATGACAGGTCATGCAGAGGAAATGGGTTCAACTACCGTAGCACACAGCAGTTTGAAACGCGTTGTCTTAATGCAGTAAAAGAGAGCAGGAGCGAGAACATGGGATTGTATCGATATGATCAAATGGTTGGTTGCTTGCCTGATGGTTCGATGCACTGATATGGTTCTTCGTTAGGGTAATCACGGTACTCCTCGGAGGCAGAACCTGTCGCAAAGGACACCGATACACAACCATCACCAAACAATGTGCAACAATATGATGCATGCATGAAACATGGCAATATGAGTGTGTTGGGCTAATGCAGCTAAAACCAGAAGGGTTTGAACCAATTTGAATCAAAGATTCAAATTTCAAACTCAAACATGGCCTTTTAAAGTGCTTTTCCTTGTTCTGCTTAAAACATCAATTTAACTTGTTTGATCATGCATGAAAATAGTACAGATGGATAGATTGGATTTTTCTGATCATTTTTCATATATAATTTGTCCAATTTGGAGTTACAGAATAAAAGTTATGAATTTTTGAAGTTTAAATAATATTCTGGAATTTCCTGATTTAAATTAAATCCAGAAATATCTATATTGCGCCAGCATGACGTCAGCATGACGTCAGTGGTCAACTGTGGCTGGCTGGGGTCAAACCTGACGTGTGGGGGCCACACGTCAGTGATAGGGGGGTTTAACAGGGTTAAATTAATCCTAATTAGGGATTAGTGGCGCTGGGGCCCACTGGTCAGTGTCAGGGGGGGGGGTAGTTAGTTTAACTAATTCGGTTAGTGCTAATCCTAATTAGCTACAGGGCTGGGCCCACCTGTCAGGGACAGAGGGGGGTTCCTGCCGTGGTCAAGGTGGGTCAAACCCACCGGCGACATGATGCCGGCGAGGCCCGAGATGGCGGCGCGATGCGGAAACGCGCTACAGGGCACGGGCGAGGCCGTGCTTGGGCTCGTTGGAGAGCCCTTGCTCCCGCGCGTCGAACGGTGGTGGTGGCCGTGCCTGTGGTGGCCGGTACCGACGACGGCGACGACCGTGGCGGCTGCCGGAGCTCGGTTGAGCTCGGGGTCGAGGCTACAACGGCTGCGGAGATGCGGGGTTGGCACCTACGGCTTCTACGCGGTGCGGTGAGGACGTGGGAGTGCTCGGTTGGGCGCTATGGTGACTGTGGCCACGATGGCGACATCGCCGGCGGCGTGGAGTTCTCGGCCAAGACGGGGCTAAGGCCTAGAGGTCGAAAGAGACCAGGGGAGAAGGGGAGGACGACTCGGGGGCTCACCGTGAATCCGTTTGGAGGGTCAGTGGGCTCGAGGGCGGACGGAGTGCAGCGAATCGACGGCGATGATCTCCGGTGGCCGAGGAGGGGAACGGCGACGTTGGCGGCGATGCAGGGCTTCCGGAGAGGCTTGGCTTGGTGGGGAGGAAGAGGGGGTCGAGGCGGAGCTCCTGAGCTCAGCGGAGGGGCGAGGGGTGGCCGGTGACGGCTGCTATGGCGGACGGCGGCGATGGTGGTGTTCGGCCGTGAGAGAGAGAGCGAGGGAGAGGAGGGAGGAACCGAGGGAGAGTGAGAGAGAGCAGGGGGGAGGGCGTGGCGTCGTCCGGGGCATCGAGACGAGGAGGGGAGGGCAGGCAGGCAGGCGAGCAGGTGGCGTGGCGCGGTGGCGCGCGCACGCGCCGGCCACACTCCCCTCCCTCTGTCGAGGACGAAGACGACAGAGGAGGGAGGCGGGCTGGGCCGCCTGCTGCCTGGGCCGGCCAGCTGGGTGGGCTGCACAGGGAGGAGCCCAGGTAAGCTCCTCCTTTTATTTATTTTCTGTTTTCTAATTTCTGACATTTGTTTTGATTTAAATAATATATTAAATCATTTATTTACCTTATGCCAATTTTTGCAGGAGCTAGATATATTATTCCAGAGCTCCTTTATAAATGGCATAATATTTGGACATATATTAATATATATAACTAATATATTTCCAATGCAAATATTTATGCATTAATTCCAAATGCCCAAAATAAATACCTATGAGCTCTTAAAAATATTGGTTTGATTTTTATCTCTGTCCAATATTTTCAGAGAGCAACATGAGCATTTTCTTGGACCCTTTTGGAGAAATTTTTATTTGGATCATTTTCAAAAATGATTCTGAGGGTTTCACAGATCCCCATTTCAAGTTTCTGATGAAAGAGTAAACATGATGCAACACTCTAATGCATGACTAGCTAGGGTGTGACAAATTCATTAGCTATTTGAATTTGAATTATATTCATATAATTAGAATATAATTTCAAATATCCCTGAATTATTTTATGAGCTTTTGGAAAAGTCCATCTAGCAAAATAAAATATTCAGAGGAGCTTTGGCATTGTTTGAATTATTATTTTAATTCAAAACAGTGGCAAAAGAATTAAATAAAAGAAGAACAGAACAGAAATAAATAGAAAGGGAGAGAAGGCCACCTGGGCCACTTACCTGGCGCCACTTACCTGGCCCAGCTCCATCTGGCCGGCCCAGCCCACCACTTCCCCCCCCCCCTGTCGCCTTCCTCCTCGCGCCAGTAGGCGCAGGCGCGTGGCCGGAGCGTGCGGGCACACGCCCAGGCCACCTCCTGCCTCTCTGCCTGTTTCCCCGTCGCCCTGAGGATGCCACGCACCCCCTGGACCGCTCTCACTCTCCCCTATTCCTTCTTCTCTCTTCTCTGGCTCTCTCACTCGCGCGACCGAGGACCGCCGTCGCCGCCGCTCGTCGCAGTCGTAGCCACCACCGTCGTTCCACCCCACCAGAGTGACCAAAGGCTCCGCCTCGACGCCCCCGACCGCTCCATGGAGCTACGCAACGCCGGGAGCCCTGCATCGCCGCCCACGCCGTCTTCCCCATCTCCGGCCACCCGAGATCGCCGTCGTTGATTCGTCGTCACCAAGCCATCCCCGAGCCCACTAGTCTGCTCTGCGAGTTCACCGTGAGCACCGGAATCTTTCCCCTCTCTCCCCTGCCTCGTTTGCACCGCGTAGCTATCAAATCCGCCGGAGCCGCGAGCTTACCACCGCCGGCGATGTCGCCGCCGCCGCGCTAGCCGCTGGAGCTCGTGTTCGAGCACTCCATCGTGCTCAGCACGCTCCCAGTAGGACATATCACCCCACCACCGTCCTCCCCGTGCACCCTAACGCAATCCCGTGCACAACCGAACTCCGGCCACCGCCTTTGAGCTCGTGGCCGTCTACTCCGGCCACCCCCGGCCCGGCTACTGCCACCAGCCGACACGCTGCAACACCAGCTACCCGTAGAGATCAACCGCGGCTCAAACCGCTGTCTGTACGCGAAACCCGAGCAACTCCGGCGTGTTGCCGCCCCGGGTTTGGTCGCCGCCGGCTGAACTCCGGTGACGCCGACGTGGCGCACTTACTTAGTCACTAATGACCCTGCTAACAGCCCTATCTCTCACTGACATATGGGCCCCACGCCCTTAACAAACCACGGTTAACCCCTGTTTAGTTTAAGTTAACCACAGTGGCCCCACGCGTCGGAGTTGACCTAGCTGATGTAGCCGTTGACCGGTCCCACCTGTCAGTGAGTGAAACAGCCCTGTGTCACTGACGTGTGGCCCCCACACGTCAGGTTTGACCAGCAGCAGCGTCTGCTGACCTGCTGACGTCACGGTGACGCACTGCTGACGTAGTAAATGTTTCTGGAATTTAAATAATTCTTAAATGATTTATAATTCCAGAAAATTGTATAAACTTCTAAAATTCATAGAAAATTAACCGTAACTCCAAATTAAATAAATTATATATGAAAAATTATCAGAAAAATTCAAGGAATCCATCTGTACCACTTTCATGCATGTTAGAACAACTTATAGCTGCTGTTTAGCACAAATCAATTAAATGGCATTTGAATAATCACATATGGAGTTTGAATTTGAATCTTGTATTCAAACCAACTTCATTTAATCTGTTGCTAGTTGCATTAGCCCAAAACACATTCATTTTGCCATGTCATGATCATGCATCATATTGTGCATTGCATTGATTGTGTTCCCTTCTATGTTGCCGGTATTTGTCCCCTCTCGATAGACGTGATACCGATGATGTGATCGTTGACACTGATGAAGACTCAATGCTATCTTCAGAAGTGCCAGGCAAGCAAAACCCCCTTGTTCATTCCGATACAATCCTACTCTCTCGCTCCTACACTCTTTAAATGCATTAGGACAACACCGATTCATCTGTACTTGCTGCGGTAGCTGAACCCCTTTATCCTCTGCATGACTTGTCATTGCCACAGTAAATAGATGAAACCCACTAGCATGAGTAGGAGTTGTTTGAGCCCTGTTGTGCCTACTCATTCATGCTTGTTTGTCTTGCCTGCTACTGCTTAGAGTTGAGTCAGGTCTGATTCATCGGGGATGAATCAGAGGTGTGTGAACATGTCCTACTGCGTGTGAGCTAAGTGTGTGAACACGATTTGGTAAAGGTAGCGGTGAGAGGCCATGTAGGAGTACATAGTGGGTTGTCTCATTGCAGCCGTCCTCAGGAACTGAGTTCTGTGTTTGTGATCCATGATTCAGTTACTACCACGCATTGGGCCCGAAACCAATGGACCCTCTCGGCTTCTTAATCACCCTTGTCCTCTGTCCAGGAGTTGCAAGTAGTTTCTGGTGTTTGTAGTATGCTGGAGGCCGTGCGCAACGCTGACCGTAGGGGTGGGCTGTGATGCGGTAGGCACGTGGCCGGGTAAACCGGGCGCCCGTTTGGTGTCACGGAACCCTGTTCACATCATTTGGGGCTGTGTGCGAAACTCCGGCCGGATCTCCTCATGGATGGAACCCGAATAGGCGATAAACCTGGACTAGAGACTTGAGTGTTTAGGCAGGCCGTGGCCGACACCCACGTTGGGCTTCTGCTTGAAGGTTGCCGAGTACATGTCGTGTAAATGGCGGTAAGTGGTGAGAGCGTGTGTGAAGAAGTACACCCCTGCAGGGTTAATATGATCTATTCGAATAGCCGTGTCCGCGGAAAAGGACTTCTGGGTTGCTTATATCAGTTCATAGACAAGTGAAAGTGGATACTCTAAAATACGCAAGATAAGCGTGAGTGCTATGGATGGCATTCTCGTAGGGAGACAGGAGCGGATCCATAGTGGTGTATTGATATGGTGAATATGTGGACTCGTGTGCGCCACCTCAAAGAGTTACTTGCAGTCGTAGTTCAGGTTAGCCACCGAGTCAAAGCTGGCTTGCTGCAGTTAAACCCCACCCTCCCCTTTGTTGATAATGATGCATATGTAGTTAATTCTGATGTAAGTCTTGCTGGGTACATTTGTACTCACGTTTGCCTATTTTATGTTTTTGCAGAGAGACTTCAGTCTCACTAGTAGTTCCGCTTGGACTTCGACGTTTAGCTTGTTACCTCAGCTACGATCTTGTGCCCTCGGCAGGATTTGGTAGATAGTCAGGCTTCTCAGCCTTTTTTCATTTATAGATGTCTGTACTCAGACATGATAGCTTCCACTTGTGCTTTGACTTGTATGCTCTGATTGTTGGGTCATGAGACCCATGTTTGTAATATCTCGCTCCTCGGAGCCTATTGATTAAAATACTTGAGTTGTAGAGTCATGTTGTGATGCCATGTTGTTTTTGCACATATCGAGCATATTGTGTGTATGTTATTGAAATGCTTGGTATGTGTGGGATCTGACAACCTAGTTGTTTATCCTTGGTAGCCTCTCTTACCGGGAAATGTCTCCTAGTGTTTCCACCGAGCCATGGTAGCTTGCTACTGCTCCGGAGCACTTAGGCTGGCCGGCATGTGTCCTTCTTCGTTCCTGTGTCTGTCCCTTCGGGGAAATGTCACGCGATGAATACCGGAGTCCTGTTAGCCCGCTACAGCCCGGTTCACCGGAGTCCTGCTAGCCCAGTGCTACAGCCTGGATTCACTCGCTGTTGACCGACACGTTCGATGCTGGGTCATGGATGCCTGTCCCTGTAAGTCTGTGCCACTTTGGGTTTATGACTAGCCATGTCAGCCCGGGCTCCTTATCATATGGATGCTAGCGACACTGTCATATACGTGTGCCAAAAGGCGCAAACGGTCCCGGGGAAAGGTAAGGCGACACCCGTGGGGATACCATGCGTGAGGCCGCAAAGTGATATGATGTGTTACATGCTAGATCGATGTGGTACTGAGTCGGGGTCCTGACAGCGTTGGTATCAGAGCTTGACTGCCTGTAGGATTACCAAGCCAAACTGGTCGAAGTTGAGTCTAGAAATTCTTTAGTTATATAAGGGAATTGATTGTGGGATGGAACGTAAGGCTCTTTTTACTCCTTATACCTCATGGCCTTCTGATCTGAGTCATCATCTTCTCTTCTACGGGGATTAAGAGCTAGGCTATCTCTTCTTTCCATCAGGATCACGTGTTACTAATCCGTAGACTTATAGATTGTTGGACTTAAGCCTCGTTTCAGTTCCTACTACTTTTGTATGATTATTGTTGATCTCGAAACCTTGATATTGTGCTTCTGAGTGGTTATGCCACCATTTTTGTGAATGTCTCAAATCTTTTCTGAGCATTTACAGCCGTTATGCTGTCCGAGTCATCCCAGGTTTCTAAGTAGTCTGATGCATTTGCAAATCCTTTCTTCCCGTTTCAATGTTTCCCATGGGCCAGATTAACCACACTAATCGGTGTGTTGAGGTAATTATTGCCTCGACATATATGTTGGAATTATTATTATGACCCTAAGTGCTTAGGGGATCATCTAGTGGTCTAGCCATGATCTGTGTTCCCAGTGTGATGATTCTGGCTTTTATTCTCGGAAGCATCCCGTGATGCTACTTAGTAGTAGGTATTCTATTTCTGGGTTTTGAACCCGAGATTTACTCTACTTACCTCATGCTGATAGTGTTTGCTAGTTCCTTCAGGATATTAGTAACTTTGCGATAGTCCTCGAGGTCCGTGGTATTTCCTTCTTCCAAATACTATGGACCGCTTATGGCAGATGTTTATTGGATCAAAGATCACAATTAGAGTACTCTTGAGGAGTTCTCCATTCATAAATCGTGACTCTGCCAGTTCTACCTTTCTGCATGGGTTATCCGGAAGAAATATGCTGAATTCGTTCGACATGCTAGTCCATGCATCCACAACTCAGAAAATCGTATGTTCCTTTGAGTTGTTCTCTTTAGTTGCATTCTGACCCTCGTCTATCAATTGATAGTCAAGAGTATGCGTGCGTTCATTTATCGATGTCTATTACTCTTGTGGTCCGTCAAGCCATTCTATCGCAGAATGACTAGGAGAAACAAACTCCAGTACCTCATCCATATCCAGGATTGGGTCAAAGTAGTTGTATTCCGCAGATCAAATGCCAATCCAGCTTTTGGTTTTGTTCTACCTTGGAGTATTACCCCCTTTATGTCAGAATTGTCATGAGAACTGCACCAACTCTCATGAATTTTGACGTAGTGATACTTCTCGCCATCCCTTTTTCGTTCCTCGGTTCCGCGTTGTTGCAGCCGGAGTGCCGACAAGTGAATCATGATGTGTGAACTCAATACTCCTAGCAACCCCATTACTTGGTAGTTAATGGACAATAATCTTATTCTTAGTATGTTGGTTATTGAATCACCATTCTAAGATTGATCGTGCTACCTAGTCCTTATTTCCTGGTGCACTCTTTGATTGATGAGTAGGATTTTGTCAAGTCCTCGCTCATTTGATCATATCATCTTGCCCTGAAAAGCAAGATTGTTCTCGAGCTTAGTAACATACCGGTGGTTCGTGATTTTCTGAATATCTTCTCAGAAGTATTACCAGGTTGTCACCTGACCGCTATGTTGAGTTCGTGATCAAGTTGGTTTATTCCTATAAACCACCCCTTCTCCAAGAATCCGTGTTGGATACCCTGAGCTAGTTGGATAAGCTAAACAACAACTTGGAGAGTTGGAAGATAAAAGCTTGTCCGACTTAGTTCATGTTAAGGGATATCTTTTTGTGTGTGTGTGTGTGTGTTGAAGAAAGATGATATCTTCATCAATTGGTCCTTGTGAACAATTGTTGGATCTATTATCTTACCCAAACCTTTGATTGAGTATGGGCTATCATCCAATCAGACCAGAACCAACGATATTCGTAATGTTGTCTTACTCGTGGTTGATCCCTCGAGCATACACCATTATATCTTTTGGGTCTGACCAATGCTATCACTTGTTCACTTAACTATGGAATTCCTTTTAAAAGGAAACCCAGATGAATTGTTGTTGTGCCCATTGACAACATCCTTATCTCCTCCATGATGTTGTTGAACATTAAGTTAGGGTTGGAAACTTTTGAAAGCATTTTCTTCATGCTAGCTCATGAAGTACTTGTTTGATGAAAGGAGTGACTTCCTTTGATTCACGTGCATTTTGATGTAAGCTGCCGTCGTGAATTCGAGAAAGTTTGTTTTTGCTCCTTTGGAATCATCCCAAGTCGGTCATGCACGTGCGAAGAATTCTATGGTCTGTTAGACTGATCATCTTCATTCCATATGTATATCCTAGCACACCAAGCCACTGACTGATTTGTTCAAGGAGAAGGAGTATCTTCATAAGAGCTAATCCGGACTTATGAAAGAACTTCGATATCCTCGCTGATGGTTCCCAACCAGAACTCGGTAGTGTTTTACTGTAAGACTACCATGTGATCATGCTTGTCTTGGACAACGTGTTCACATGTTTGTAGCAGAACCAGCTCATGTTTTGGAGCTTACTATCGTAGTTCATTTCTCGAGAATCTCGCAATGTCATCTCGTCGATTTGTGTTGCAAACTTTCGTTTTTCTTCCTAGACTCGATGAGTCTGGAATATCCTGACACCAACCACATCTGAATCTCAAGCAGATGTGATGGTTGGAACATTTCCCAAGAACTATATATTGGTCGCGCGATAACTGGTAAAGTGGATGTCGTGGCCAGCACCACCCAGTCGAAAGACCTATTATTGTAGAATCTTGATTGAAGAAGTTGGCCACCTCCCCATAAGGATTTCGTAGGATTTACCTCCGTAACTGTTCCTTATGGATTCTATTGCTCCCGAAGTCCGACCTTTACTTGATGTTCTAGTTATCAAACCATATCTATGAATGGGTTACATTAGCACGTCAAGGAGAACATTAGAAGCGGAGTGCTAAATGTCTCTCGGTCGATCATCCAGATTTTGTTTCCTTGGCCTCGCTAGGGTGAACTCTGAGTTGATGTTATCTTCCTATGCATCTGCATCGTCCATCGTTGTTCATCATGGTGGTATGTTGTGTTGCCAGGATCCTTGACACGGATATTGGTAAAACGTTGATGAATATGGAAATGCTCAAGTTCTTGAGAGCACGCACAAGCGCTAGGTGTTATCATCGGCACTAACTGGGTTTGCTCTCAGTTTCCTCGGCAATGCTATGATCTTTTCAAATAGTGAATTCACTCTCTGTTGTTGGGTTCTTCCCCAGTTACCAGAATCATTCCCAGCATTTGCATTTTGTTCCCAGCTTGCACCGCCAATGTGCCATTCTACCATGGGTCTCTTCCATTTCCGGTGATAAGCAAATTCATCCATTACGTTGTCTTCAACAAGGTAATCCACATCATCCAAGTCCGAGTATGCCATTCTACCGACCCCCTCCAAACGATCGCTCGAGAATTGTCTTAGGCTGGTTTAAAGAGTTTCAATGATCCTTGAATCAAAGGTAATTCTTTTTGCCACTTAAGGAGATATTTCTACGAGTCACCATCCCTAAGGTGCCTCGCTGTGGTATCATGGCAACTCAACTCCTTGCTACGTTGACAATCGTTTACCACCTTCTTAAGTGTGGAACTGTTGTCCACCTAGTGAACCTTCGTCATCTGCTTCACTCCATTCCTATGGATGTGTATCTCGTGTCTCAACCCGAGAGATGGTCCTATGTCTCATTCCGTGAGTTGTTCGATCTTCGAGAAGATCGACCCTTCTAGAGTCTCCTTCTTCCCTCCATGTCATGTTAACAGGATTTCTCAGAGCAGGACTTCAAGACAATAATGGTGTTCAAATCAACGTTCATTTGAAGTGCACCCTGGATCGTGAAGATTATACTAGTCTGCGTTACCCTTCACCTTACCCTACGCTTGAATCTCGAGACGAGATTCTTGTTTAGTGGGGGTGAGTTGTCACATCCCTAGCTGCTGGTAGTGCTCTAGGCTAGCTTCATGTGTGCATCATGTTTAAATTATTGAAACCTGAACTGAGGAATTTTGGAAGCCTCAAAAACTTAAATAAAAGAGGGGCAAAAACCCTAGAAATCTCATTCATTGCTCCAAAGTGCTCTTCTTAAATGTTTGATAATTTTTGGTAAGGGTTCTGGTCCCAACCAAAATATTGAACATTTTTAAGGAATTATTTTTGGGACTTTGGATTTAATTCATTAGCTATTTGAATTTGAATTATATTCATATAATTAGAATATAATTTCAAATATCCCTGAATTATTTTATGAGCTTTTGGAAAAGTCCATCTAGCAAAATAAAATATTCAGAGGAGCTTTGGCATTGTTTGAATTATTATTTTAATTCAAAACAGTGGCAAAAGAATTAAATAAAAGAAAAACAGAACAGAAATAAATAGAAAGGGAGAGAAGGCCACCTGGGCCACTTACCTGGCGCCACTTACCTGGCCCAGCTCCATCTGGCCGGCCCAGCCCACCACTTCCCCCCCCCCTGTCGCCTTCCTCCTCGCGCCAGTAGGCGCAGGCGCGTGGCCGGAGCGCGCGGGCACACGCCCAGGCCACCTCCTGCCTCTCTGCCTGTTTCCCCGTCGCCCTGAGGATGCCACGCACCCCCTGGACCGCTCTCACTCTCCCCTATTCCTTCTTCTCTCTTCTCTGGCTCTCTCACTCGCGCGACCGAGGACCGCCGTCGCCGCCGCTCGTCGCAGTCGTAGCCACCATCGTCGTTCCACCCCACCAGAGTGACCAAAGGCTCCGCCTCGACGCCCCTGACCTCTCCGTGGAGCTACGCAACGCCGGGAGCCCTGCATCGCCGCCCACACCGTCTTCCCCATCTCCGGCCGCCCGAGATCGTCGTCGTTGATTCGTCGTCACCAAGCCATCCCCGAGCCCACTAGTCTGCTCTGCGAGTTCACCGTGAGCACCGGAATCTTTCCCCTCTCTCCCCTGCCTCGTTTGCACCGCGTAGCTATCAAATCCGCCGGAGCCGCAAGCTTACCACCGCCGGCGATGTCGCCGCCGCCGCGCTAGCCGCTGGAGCTCGTGTCCGAGCACTCCATCGTGCTCAACACGCTCCCAGTAGCACATATCACCCCACCACCGTCCTCCCCGTGCACCCTAACGCAATCCCGTGCACAACCGAACTCCGTCCACCGCCTTTGAGCTCGTGGCCGTCTACTCCGGCCACCCCCGGCCCGGCTACTGCCACCAGCCGACGCGCTGCAACACCAGCTACCCGTAGAGATCAACCGCGGCTCAAACCGCTGTCTGTACGCGAAACCCGAGCAACTCCGGCGTGTTGCCGCCCCGGGTTTGGTCGCCGCCGGCTGAACTCCGGTGACGCCGACGTGGCGCACTTACTTAGTCACTAATGACCCTGCTAACAGCCCTATCTCTCACTGATATATGGGCCCCACGCCCTTAACTAACCACGGTTAACCCCTGTTTAGTTTAAGTTAACCACAATGGCCCCACGCGTCGGAGTTGACCTAGCTGATGTGGCCGTTGACCGGTCCCACCTGTCAGTGAGTGAAACAGCCCTGTGTCACTGACGTGTGGCCCCCACACGTCAGGTTTGACCAGCAGCAGCGTCTGCTGACCTGCTGACGTCACGGTGACGCACTGCTGACGTAGTAAATATTTCTGGAATTTAAATAATTCTTAAATGATTTATAATTCCAGAAAATTGTATAAACTTCTAAAATTCATAGAAAATTAACCGTAACTCCAAATTAAATAAATTATATATGAAAAATTATCAGAAAAATTCAAGGAATCCATCTGTACCACTTTCATGCATGTTAGAACAACTTATAGCTGCTGTTTAGCACAAATCAATTAAATGGCATTTGAATAATCACATATGGAGTTTGAATTTGAATCTTGTATTCAAACCAACTTCATTTAATCTGTTGCTAGTTGCATTAGCCCAAAACACATTCATTTTGCCATGTCATGATCATGCATCATATTGTGCATTGCATTGATTGTGTTCCCTTCTATGTTGCCGGTATTTGTCCCCTCTTGATAGACGTGATACCGATGATGTGATCGTTGACACTGATGAAGACTCAATGCTATCTTCAGAAGTGCCAGGCAAGCAAAACCCCCTTGTTCATTCCGATACAATCCTACTCTCTCGCTCCTGCTCTCTTTAAATGCATTAGGACAACACCGATTCATCTGTACTTGCTGCGGTAGCTGAACCCCTTTATCCTCTGCATGACCTGTCATTGCCACAGTAAATAGATGAAACCCACTAGCATGAGTAGGAGTTGTTTGAGCCCTGTTGTGCCTACTCATTCATGCTTTTTTGTCTTGCCTGCTACTGCTTAGAGTTGAGTCAGGTCTGATTCATCGGGGATGAATCAGAGGTGTGTGAACATGTCCTACTGCGTGTGAGCTAAGTGTGTGAACACGATTTGGTAAAGGTAGCAGTGAGAGGCCATGTAGGAGTACATGGTGGGTTGTCTCATTGCAGGCGTCCTCAGGAACTGAGTTCTGTGTTTGTGATCCATGATTCAGTTACTACCACGCATTGGGCCCGAAACCAATGGACCCTCTCGGCTTCTTAATCACCCTTGTCCTCTGTCCAGGAGTTGCAAGTAGTTTCTGGTGTTTGTAGTATGCTGGAGGCCGTGCGCAGCGCTGACCGTAGGGGTGGGCTGTGATGCGGTAGGCACGTGGCCGGGTAAACCGGGCGCCCGTTTGGTGTCACGGAACCCTGTTCACATCGTTTGGGGCTGTGAGCGAAACTCCGGCCGGATCTCCTCATGGATGGAACCCGAATAGGCGATAAACCTGGACTAGAGACTTGAGTGTTTAGGCAGGCCGTGGCCGACACCCACGTTGGGCTTCCGCTTGAAGGTTGCCGAGTATATGTCGTGTAAACGGCGGTAAGTGGTCAGAGCGTGTGTGAAGAAGTACACCCCTGCAGGGTTAATATGATCTATTCGAATAGCCGTGTCCGCGGAAAAGGACTTCTGGGTTGCTTATATCAGTTCATAGACAAGTGAAAGTGGATACTCTAAAATACGCAAGATAAGCGTGAGTGCTATGGATGGCGTTCTCGTAGGGAGACGGGAGCGGATCCATAGTGGTGTATTGATATGGTGAATATGTGGACTCGTGTGCGCCACCTCAAAGAGTTACTTGCAGTCGTAGTTCAGGTTAGCCACCGAGTCAAAGCTGGCTTGCTGCAGTTAAACCCCACCCTCCCCTTTGTTGATAATGATGCATATGTAGTTAATTCTGATGTAAGTCTTGCTGGGTACATTTGTACTCACGTTTGCCTATTTTATGTTTTTGCAGAGAGACTTCAGTCTCACTAGTAGTTCCGCTTGGACTTCGACGTTTAGCTTGTTACCTCAGCTACGATCTTGTGCCCTCGGCAGGATTTGGTAGATAGTCAGGCTTCTCAGCCTTTTTTCATTTATAGATGTCTGTACTCAGACATGATAGCTTCCGCTTGAGCTTTGACTTGTATGCTCTGATTGTTGGGTCATGAGACCCATGTTTGTAATATCTCGCTCCTCGGAGCCTATTGATTAAAATACTTGAGTTGTAGAGTCATGTTGTGATGCCATGTTGTTTTTGCACATATCGAGCATATTGTGTGTATGTTATTGAAATGCTTGGTATGTGTGGGATCTGACAACCTAGTTGTTTATCCTTGGTAGCCTCTCTTACCGGGAAATGTCTCCTAGTGTTTCCACCGAGCCATGGTAGCTTGCTACTGCTCCGGAGCACTTAGGCTGGCCGGCATGTGTCCTTCTTCATTCCTGTGTCTGTCCCTTCGGGGAAATGTCACGCGATGAATACCGGAGTCCTGTTAGCCCACTACAGCCCGGTTCACCGGAGTCCTGCTAGCCCAGTGCTACAGCCTGGATTCACTCGCTGTTGACCGACACGTTCGATGCTGGGTCATGGATGCCTGTCCCTGTAAGTCTGTGCCACTTTGGGTTTACGACTAGCCATGTCAGCCCGGGCTCCTTATCATATGGATGCTAGCGACACTGTCATATACGTGTGCCAAAAGGCACAAACGGTCCCGGGGAAAGGTAAGGCGACACCCGTGGGGATACCGTGCGTGAGGCCGCAAAGTGATATGATGTGTTACATGCTAGATCGATGTGGTACTGAGTCGGGGTCCTGACACTCATATCTGAAAGTACTCTCAAAATACACAACACAAAACACAATTCACAACCTGCAAATACTGACAACCCTAAGCTCCTCCGGACAATTCACAACCTACCCGACTATTGGGCTGGGGGGCAGCCCCCTCCTATTATTCGGCAGCAGACAGCCGCCCCGTGAGACAATGTGAACGGTGAGGGAGACGATGGCGGGGAAGCGTCATCGGGCCAACTGCTTTTCTCCTCTTGCAGTTCGGTTCGGTCGACGAAGACTCCACCGGCTCGCTCTGGCAGGACACCCTCACAAACGGCACCCTGTAGATGCTCGATCCTTCAATCTCTGGTGGATGCTCCATCTGGGATCGATACTCCCACCACCGCTCCCTCATGATCAGATTCGGTGAATCTGTTTGCTCCATGTCCCAGAGGAGCAGCTCTATGTACTCTGGCGCGACTCCCTCCGGGAGTATCGCCGCCTTTTCGCTCTATTGCAGATATTTGGCCATGGATGTCGCCGTCGCCGCTAGTTGGTCCTTGTTGTCAAACCAAGACTGTATCTCCAACATCCTAGCTAGCTTCACAGGGTCGCCGTCTGCGAACCTCACGTATCAGTTGTACTCCTCCATCGATCTACTTCTCCACGACACCTTCACTCGCCGACGGTGGTTTTTGAATGGAAGAGGAGAGGAGCGGCGCTGCATTTAGATTGGAACAGGAGAGGAGCGGCGGTGGTTTAAGAGGAGAAGAGCGGCGCTGGTCTTGGAAGTATTTTTATGTTGTTTCGCGTATTTTGGATTAAAGTTTGACCACATACCGTATTTGACAAGCAAAATGTGAATGCATGTCACCAAATTAATTTTTATTTTGATCTGGCCAGAGCGCGCCGACCCTCTCGTCCAATCCTAAATCGGTGCCGCATGCTCCTCTCCCTCTTCTCCATTGCAAAACCACCTCCTCTCCTCTCCATCATCTCCATTCCAAAACCACCGTCTCGCCTCTCCCTCTTCTCTGTTGCAAGGCCACCGTCACTCCTCCGTTTTCTAGACGCTTTGCTCCATGGCGCGGGGGCAATCCATGGATACAAAATTAGTATACTGTATACTATTTAAAAGTGGAGGGCGGGGCTTTTCCTGTGCTGTAGGCGGTGGGGCAGTTCTGCCTAGTCGGTTCGACAGAGAAGCGAGAAGACGAGGGAGTAGGCTACTACAAACGTAGGGTTGTGTGATTTGACAGCGAGTTACTGCTGGATAGGTGGGGCCCCGTGATTTGACTTGCCATTATCATTTTAACTGCGATGCTACAACCAGCGTGAGTCTCCCAGATTCCTGACCACCTCCATACAGGTGCCTCTCCCAATGCTCCACCATGTAGTAGAGGCTGGCTCTTGCATGAGAGCCCACTTCTCCACTTTTTCCTTGCCTCTCTTTCCTCACATATGCAAAAAATGCCATGTAAAGCGCACTATTGTACTTACTTTTACTTGCTCCTACAGGTGCTTAAGCTTGCCACATAAGCATAAAGTCTGATGTGGCAAGTTAATCAAGAAGAGAGAGACTAGTTGGTTGACCCAAGGAAGAAACGGTGCTAAGCACATGTACCTAGGTGAAAAGACAATTTTGAGTCTATAGCTAATTAAATGAAGCAAACTTAGCAACACCATTTCATTGGAAGAGGTCACTCCTTGGCAAATGCAATAAATACACGCGCTTAGCACCGTTTCTTCCTTGAGTACGAAGAAAGAGATAGAGAGGAGTAAAAAATACACTTATAGCCAACCTTGTTGTAGTATGAGTGACTATGTATGACATGCCAACATCAGATAGCCTAACGCACTGTGTTAAATCTCCAAGGGTGCGGCCGCACGAGCGACGCGACGGTCATGGTAGGTGCGACCATGATATGGGCTGCTGCAGCCCTTGGATCTGAGATCAAATGGTCGCATGCTAAGTTGCTGAAAATTTGCAGCATAACCCTCCAGGATAGGATATTCACCCATAGGTATAGAATCACGCCATGCAACCGTTCAACCTCAGATCCAAGGGCTCTCAGAAGCCCGTATCATGGGAGAATGGAAAGCCACTACCCTGTCGTTCGCACGCTGGCAGTTCGCTCCTACTCGTCCCCACACGTCCTTCAATACTATGGTGGTTCGCTCCTAGTCGTCCCGTCCATTCACATTACGGCAGTTCCACTAATCCTAACCCTCCTCCCAAATCCATGGCATCCGAAATCTCCACGATCGGCGGTGAGTACAAGGTTAGAACCATCACCGGTGATGAGTTCGACATCATCTACACCCGTTCTTCCGCGACGGTGAAAGGATGCCTTTCTCATTTCAGACGCATGCTCGAAGACTCAAATGATGAGTGGGTCGCTGGGCTAGATGTTGAGTACACCACAGTCCTGGGACAAGAGAAGGATCTAAAGGACGAAGAGAGGAAGAAGCCCACCGTGATCCAGGTTTGCGTGCATGAATTATGCTTGGTCTACCACATATGCCATGCCGACGTTGAGTGCCAGGATTTTAAGGACTTCCTCGAGAGCAACCTAGTCAAATTCGTTACTGTAGACATTGCTAACGACAAAGAAGTCCTGCATCAGATAGGCCTCGTTGTAGGCAACACCTTCGACCTCCAGAAGAATCGGCTGGTTTCCTCTCGTCAACCTACAATGCTGACCCTGGCAGGAGCCATGGTTCATCCTTCATATGGTAAACTGGAGAAACCTCATTACACGTTTCATCGTCATGCATGGAAGCGGAATTTACTAGATATAGACCACATCCACTACGCTGTAACGGATGGCTACCTTTGCTTCAGTATCTACAAGGGTTGGATGAAGAGCAAAAGCCAAGTGTGCGATTCAAGCAAAGAAGTATCGACCAAGAGGAACAGGGACAAGGACGAAGTCGAGGACGTGGACGAGGACTCCGAGTAAGGTGGCAGTGTCGTTGCTCATGGTGGTTCTAATGCAGTGTTTACCAGAATAGTTGCAAAATTTAATTTCAGGTGTGCTTAATTTAATTTGAGGGTTGTGTTGTGTTGAGCCCCCAGCAGAACTATGTTATGTTTCTTCTCGTTACTTGAACTCTTCAGTACGTACATACTAGTATTTCCTACATTTCATCTTTTAGTTGGTATAGTATTACCACTCGTTTCTTCACATTATATACGTACAATATATATGGCCAACATCATATAGCCAGCAGTTTAGTTGTCAAAGAATTACAGGGTGCTTAGTTTTGTCAAAGAATTCCAGGATGCTTAGAGGGTGCTTGGATCCAAGGGACTTATTTTAGTCTGACTAAAAATAGTCTCTTTAAGAGGCTAAAGTTCCAAGCACCCCTGACTAAAGAGGGGCTAAAACTAGTTTTGAGACTAAAAATTTTTAGTCAGGGGTACCCCTACTAAAATGTGGATTAGTCCTCTCTCTACTCATTTAAATCCTCTCCTTTAACACAGGCGAGTTCTGGATTGGAGGGTTTGGAGGATAATAAATGCTCATTAACTTGATTTTAGCCTTTTTAGTATTTGGATCCAAGCATGGGTGAGGTTAGCATGTTTCAGTCCCACTACTTTTAGTCATGGGACTAAAACGTATCCAAGCACCTTCTTAGTTTTATTTGAGGGCTGGGTTGTACTGGACACCATTATTGTGACTAGCCTTTTTAATAGTACTATATGCATAATTTGGCGACGAGCGCTCTCTATATGTACCACTTTTTTTTAATTTCAAGTTCTGCTCCATGGCGCAATCCATCGATACTACTGCTTTACAAAAGTATACATTTTTTAAAATGCTAGAGGGCGGGGCAGTCTAGCTTGGTCGGTTTCACGAGAGGCGAGGGCCTTTGTGATTTGACGGCTCATTACTACTGGAAGGCAGGGACTTGTGATTTGACTGCTCGTATAAATGCGCCAACGACCTGATCAAGGAGGAGCAAAGAACCGTGCGGTATACTCAAGTTTTCCACTGGAGTAGTACTGCGACGGAGGAGCACGAAACATGGCAGACCAGTGCCATATGGCGATAAAAAATGATCTAATTTGCTAGTCATCTCATTGTTAGCATTGTTCTATTCATTCCCTCAAAAAAACATTGTTCTATTCATGCCTCGCAGAGAACGTGACACGTGCGGCGAAACACCCGAAGCAAAAGATGAAACACAGCAGCGAAAGAAGAAGGAAGATTATCACCCCAAATGATCTAATTCGCCGCGGAGTCGTAACTGCTTCTTCATCGCCTCCACGACCACCATCTCCTTGCGTGTCTCCTCCGCCATCTTCATCATTGTGTCCATCACGCGGCATTTCTCGACACAAGCCTTCATCATCTGTTCCACGGCCATATTACATACCTTGACAGCAGCCGAGTGCTCGATGCGGAGCTTCACCAACTCTTCCTTCTGTTCCATGGCGATGGCGTGCAGCATCTTCATCGAGGAACTACTATTCTCATGCAGCTTCTTCCAGCCGGCGTTCTTCTCCTTCAACAGGTCGATCTCGTGGCAGAGCTTCGCATTGTCCTCCCGAAGTCGCAGGATTTCGCCGGTCGCCTTCTTCTCCTAGGAAATGCTCTTCTTCAGCACCATCACTAAGCCGGAGGTCAACTCCCCCTCCTGATTGAGCTCAGCGGGCATGTCGTCGAGGCTCTCCTTCAGCAACTCCATCAAGCATTGGATGAACTCCTTTTGCTTATTGAGCTGATCGGGCATGCCATCGAGGGATAACGAGTCCAGCTCCGCCGGCTCATCATGTTCGCCTCCGCGGCTAGGGCGCTCCTAAGAGCCATCGCCTGCCCGTGAGAGATCTTTCGAGGTCTCTGCGTGGCGGTGAGCCCTCTCTTTTTTTCTGCAGCCTTGGTTGCCGCTCCCTTGTTATGAGTAGTTCTCGACCTAGAGCTCTACTCACCGGCCATGGCAACGATGGACGAAGAAGAAGCACTTATGAGGAGGAAAGGTAGAGTGTTTTTCGGTTAGGTAGTTCCCCTTTTTATAACCTAAGTACTAGCACTACACTAGTAGAAAACAGGGCTTTGGTCCAGGCCGGGTCAGCCCATTAGTCCTGGTTTAGTCCAGAACCGGGACAATGGGGGCATTGGTCCCGGTTTGAGCCCAGGGGGCCGGCCGGGCCACGTGGGCCATTGGTCCCGGTTCATCTGGACCTTTTGGTCCCGGTTGGTGGGATGAACCGGGACCAATGGGCCTCGCTCCTGGCCCACCACCATTGGTCCCGGTTTGTGGCTTGAACCGGGACCAAAGGCTACCCTTTAGTCCCGGTTCATGTCACCAACCGGGACCAATGAGGTGCCTATATATACCCCTTGCTCACGAGCAGAGCACCCCAGTGCTCTGTTTTTCTCTGGCCGAGGGGGAGAGGGCTTGGTGGTGCTCTAGCTCACCTCCTATGCACACAAGGTGTTCGATGGAATGCCCGAGCCACACTACTTAAGCTTTCTCCTCTCCAAGCTCGACCTCCAAGCTCCATTTTCCATAATATTTGTCTAGGTTTAGCGGTCCGTCACAACCCATCCCAGTCTTCACCGCCGTCGATCACCCGCGCCGAGCTCATCGCCGGCACCACCCACTACAAGAAACATGTTAATACGTGACAGATTTCGGGTGACAGTTTCAAAAACCGTCATGCACAGACTAGTACGGCCCGCAAGCCCACCTAAGCCCGCCTAAAAAGCCCTAAACCAGTGCCCGTATAAAAGCTAACGCGGAGACACTCCCTTCCCCACTCTTTCTCCTCCTCCGCCGCCGCCCCCATTGGCTTGGCCCTCTCTAGTTCCCGACTTCCTGCCCTGCCCGCGCCGCGTCACTGTATCCTCCTTGTCCCATGCACCGCCGCAGTCCTTCTCCTGCCCCTCCATTGGAACCAACCGGAGAACGTCTGGAAGTGGAGGAAATCCCTGCCTGTCTCTCTACAGGATCTGGATCGGCTCCCGTGACTCTTCCTCCCTCTGTTGGTAAGGACGCACTAGCTCCGCTACTACATTTTGAAGTGAAGAATCAAGCAGAATCCAATTCAATCCAGGTGGATCTCTATCTTTGTGGCCTTTTGTGCAGATCCGGCATGGAGGTCAAACCTGGCGTCGGTTTGTCTTAGCGGAGCGGCCGTGTGGTGGCCGGTCTACGGCATGGCTCATTGGAGGTAGCAGCGACAGCGGCATCGCAGTTTCCTTCCCCGTCCATGAGGTCTGATCTCCCGCTCGCCCCCTTCACTGGTGACTTGTTCTTGTTTTTTTTTCATTTTACTTTGGACTAATCTCATAGCTTCCTGGTCAGTTCATCTTAAATCTTCCGTGACCACGAGATAATTTTCACGAATTAGTATCTTAATTGTTTTTTTGGTGTGTGGCTACCTAATTCTAGAGATGGAATAGAATAGAATAGGTTGAGGGGATCGATCTGAAACTGAGTAGGCACATATTTCAGTGTAGGTTAGCCGGTGGTTTTGGAGCAAAATTGTACGCCCTGAAAGAAATATCTACACACGGGAGAGAAAAAGAAAATGGTATTTCGAAACATGTGAACGACATTTCAATGCAACGGGAGCACCATATCTGTAGAGTGCTAAAGCTGCACTTGTTGTTTTCATTTCCTTCTATTCGATTTGCTATTAATCTTACTTTCTCAATGTACAGATGTGCTTCACAAATTTTAAAATATCTTGATGATTAACACTTTAACTTAAGGAGATATTTCCATAAGCAAGTTTAGTTTCTTCCTGTGCTGGGTTCTATTAGCTTATTCTGAATCTGAACATGACATGACGAGCCACTGAGATGTGATCAGATCAATTTGTTTTGTGTGTGTGTATAACAAGTTCCTTTGATTGATTGGCATACATCTCAGGCACACATACTGGAACACGACGGTCCAGCCAACCTCTGGCCTCTGCTTCTTCCTCCCCGACGGTGCTGTGGAACCAACGCTGGGTTCCACTACCCCTGACCGTGGCCTAACACGCATGAACTGAAGATAAGTTATTCTATTTCTTCCTTAAAGTGAGATCGTTTGCTTCTCTGGTCCAGTTCTAGTAATTTGTACAAGGCCTTAGCTTGTTGTCAGGGAGGAACTTTCATCTCATTGCTAAAACTTGGGTAAACTGTGGGCATACAAAATACATCTTTGTTTTTGTTGCCTTACAAACATGGATGTGAACAAACCGAATGTTGGCAAACAATCGTATATCCATTTTCACTTATTATGATATTTCTGAAAGTGAAAGGGACTAAGGATAGCACAGAGAGCAGAGAGCACACAGGTTATGTTGGAAAAATTGGTCGAAGTTACAATGCATTAGCTGGCATAAATATAGCACAACTAGCATGCCTAGATGCACACAACGTTGATGGTAAGATATGCTTGACAACTACCTAACAGGATCAGATTATTCATTTTTTAAATGTAAAAAAAATATTATTGTCTTCACAACGTCCACCACTGAATATCTCTATGTATTTCTAGACCTTGATTTGATATTAAAAAGACAATCCAATTTATCTTCACGCTTATGTCCTGGAAGGTTTCAGGATCTGTATCTATATTCGTGATTGCTACTGCATGTGTTCTGACTCGGCTTGTACCTTCATTAAAATGAAGTAATACTTAAGCTATGTATGAGTCTGATTCATGCAAGCCTTGTTCCTACTGCTGCCACCTTGTATAAATATATACTGGTTCGTGCAATACTTGCTCCTACTTCAAATTTTTAGTCTGAACGTACCTATATGTACTTGCATCAGACTAAATTTGTAGTCTGATTCATGAAGTAGGAGCAAGGGTTGTTCCTACTACTGCCACCATGTATAAATATATAATTGTTAATTTCATTTAACTATTTTTTTTCTGTCACAAATAATAGTACTATGCTGGTCAAGTGGGCGGCGTATAGAATCGTCTTGCACAGAAGTAACACGGATAATATAATCAATGGGTTTATGATAGAAAATCATTTCTGTATATCCTGAATGAATATAAACGAAGCATGATTATTTCAAGTTGCACTTTCCTATCTATTATCTCATTGTTTATCAAGTATTTTCATGTTTCATAGTCCACTACATTACAATGGGTTTATATGGCCTCAACTACTGCTGCTATAGTAGGAGTTCTGTGATGTGTGTTTCGTCACTTTGTCATTTGACACACTTTTCTTTGGGTTAATTTTAAGCAACCTCATGTTTAATCTTGTTTTATAGTAGATACAATGTTATTCTCATTTGTAGGCACTACAAGATTTAAGAATTCTGGACATGTAATTCATTTTTATATTTGTTGCAATTTTCTTATTTCTACTATCTATCAATATGTGCAAATATCTAATATTCTTATTAATTTGCTAGGTAAGGTTGGATACTGTGCTACTTGGTGCTGCCCATCACGGCATGATCATTGCCATCAAGAACGTCGATGGCAAGAGCTTGAATAACAGCCTCGATAGTTTATATGTTTTGTTGATGTAAAATGGATTGTACTGGTTCATAACTCTGTTGTGTGATATATTTTGTCAATCTATGCTGTATGTCATCACTTTGTAGATGATTTTTTAAATTGCTGTGTTGTAGATACATACAGATGGCTATGTTAAACTTTGTAATGTTTCACACCTTGCAAATATTTTTTGTTGGGAAAATTTGGCATTAGGATTTGTGTAACGCCCTTTAAATTGGCCCTTAAAAACATAGTTAAATTCTGGCCAAAAGAAATGGGATAATGGGCTAAGCCAAATTTAAACCGCCCTTTAAATTGTGCCTAAATCCATGACGAATTTCATGACGGAAAATAGTATCCATGTAGGCAGCCATGTAATTCAAATTACTCAATTGAAAATCCTATGTGGCGTTAGTCCATGACAGATTGTTCCGTCGCAAAGGTTTGGGCCTGGGCGGGCCGGGGGCAGATCCATGACAGCTAAGAACCGTCATGGTAGGTACATATCAAATTATGACGCGATATACATGACGGATTTCAAATCCGTCAAGGATGGACACCCATGACAATTTTCACTAATTTGTGACGGACTAGATCCGTCATGTATTAACAGATTTCTTGTAGTAACCGTGGTGAGCCTCTTGTTCTTATCTTCTTTCTGAAAGGAAAAATATTCTTACTTGTATGTTTACATAGATACTTGTATTATTTTCTTACTTTTATTATTGCATCTTATATAGTGCGATGGTTTTGGTATCCGCCCCCGTCGGCCCTCGTCCTGTCTATGATTCGGATGTGGTATATATATTATCTTTATAACTATTGGTTCATTTATTGTTTATGAAAATTATGCCGACCAACGTGACATAGATTTTATTTATGTAGGATGTATGTGAATCGGAAATGCCAACCGACCCTATTGTTGAGAGGTTAAATTTAGTTGAAGAAGAAAACAATTTGTTGAAGGAAAAAATAAAAAAATTGAGGAGGAGAAGATGATATTGGAGTTGCATGTTGCGGATGTCGTCGATGATCACAAGATCAAGATGGATGCAATGCGCTTGAAGATTAGAAAGATTAGAAAATATGCCATTCATACCGAGGCTTGGTATCATTATGCCATTGGATCAATTGTTACCTTGGTTGCGATTATGATCGCATTTGTTTTCGCATTGAAATGTTTTACATAGTTTCAATGTATGGTTTAATTAATTAGATGCTCTGGAGAGCTATATGTTGTTAGATGAGAACTATGTATGCACTTTGGTTTTAATGTCATGATGAACTTCTATTAATTTGGACACTTAATTATATATAATGCACGCAGATGAACCGGCAATGGATGTACGGTGACATACACACCTGCGAGTACATTAAGGGCATGCATGAGTTTCTCGATGCGGCTGAGGCAAACAAGCATAATGGTTTTATGTGTTGTCCATGCACTGAATTTGGGAATACGAGGTCTTACTCTAATCGGAAAATCCTTCACTCCCACCTGCTTTACAAGGGTTTCATTCCACACTATAATGTTTAGACGAGGCACGGAGAAATAAGGGTTATGATGGAAGATGGCGAAGAAGAAGAGTACGATGACAACTATGTGCCCCCAGAATATGGTGATGCTACAACGGGGGGAGCTGGTGAAGATCAAGAGGAACCAGACGATGTGCCCAATGATGCTGCAACGGGTGAAGCTGCTGAAGATCAAGAGGAACCAGACGATGTGCCCGATGATGATGATCTCCGCCGGTAATTGTCGATGCAAGGACGCAATGCGAAAGTCAAAAGGAGAAGCTGAAGTTCGATCACATGTTAGAGGATCACAAAAAAGGGTTATACCCCAATTGTGAAGATGGCAACACAAAGCTTGGTACCGTACTGGAATTGCTGCAGTGGAAGGCATAGAATGTTGTGGCTGACAAAGGATTTGAGAAGCTATTGAAAATATTGAAAAAGAAGCTTCCAAAGGATAACGAATTGCCAGACAGTACATACACAGCAAAGAAGGTCGTATGCCCTCTAGGATTGGAGGTGGAGAAGATACATGCATGCCCTAATGACTGCATCCTCTACCGCGGTGCATACAAGGATCTGAACGCATGCCCGGTATGCGGTGCATTGTGGTATAAGATCAGACGAGATGACCCTGGTGATGTTGACGGCGAGCCCCCCAGGAAGAGGGTTCCTGCGAAGGTGATGTGGTATGCTCCTATAATACCACGGTTGAAACATCTGTTCAGAAACGAAGAGCATGCCAAGTTGATGCGATGGCACAGTGAGAACCGAAAGAAAGATGGGAAGTTGAGAGCACCCGCTGACGTGTCGCATTGGAGAAAAATTGAGAGAAAGTACTGGGATGAGTTTGCAAAGGACCCAAGGAATGTATGGTTTTCTTTAAGCGCGGATGGCATTAATCCTTTCGGGGAGCAGAGCAGCAATCACAGCACCTGGCCCGTGACTCTATGTATGTATAACCTTCCTCCTTGGATGTGCATGAAGCGGAAGTTCATTATGATGCCAGTTCTCATACAAGGCCCTAAGCAACCCGGCAACGACATTGATGTGTACCTAAGGCCATTAGTTGAAGAGCTTTTACAGCTGTGGAATGGAAACGGTGTACGTACGTGGGATGAGCACAGACAGGAGGAATTTAACCTTAAGGCGTTGCTATTCGTGACCATCAACGATTGCCCCACTCTCAGTAACCTTTCAGGACAGACAAACAAAGGATACCACGCATGCACGCACTGTTTAGATGACACTGAAAGTATATACCTGGAGAAATGCAGGAAGAATGTGTACCTGGGACATCGTCGATTTCTTCCGACCAACCATCAATGTCGAAAGAAAGGCAGGCATTTCAAAGGCGAGGCAAATCACCGGAAGAAGCCCGCCATGCGTACCGGTGATCACGTACTTGCTATGGTCAATGATTTACACTATGTAATCTTTGGAAAGGGTCCCGGTGGACTAGCTGTTCCAAATGACGCTGAGGGACACGCACCCATGTGGAAGAAGAAATCTATATTTTGGGACCTACCCTACTGGAAAGACCTAGAGGTCCGCTCTTCAATCGACGTGATGCACGCGACGAAGAACCTTTGCGTGAACCTGCTAGGCTTCTTGGGCGTGTATGGGAAGACAAAAGATACACCTGAGGCACGGGAGGACCTGCAACGTTTGCACGAAAAAGACGGCATGCCTCCGAAGCAGTATAAGGGCCTACTAGCTACGCTCTTACGAAAGAAGAGAAAGAAACCTTCTTTGAATGCCTGCTCAGTATGAAGGTCACGACTGGCTTCTCGTCGAATATAAAGGGAATAAAAAATATGCCAGAGAAAGAGTTTCAGAACGTAAATTCTCATGACTGCCACATGATTATGACGCAACTGCTTCCGGTTGCATTGAGGGGGCTTCTACCGGAAAACGTCTGATTAGCCATTGTGAAGCTATGTGCATTCCTGAATGCAATCTCTCAGAAGGTGATCGATCCAGAAATCGTACCAAGGCTAAGGAGTGATGTGGCGCAATGTCTTGTCAGTTTCGAGCTGGTGTTCCCACCATCCTTCTTCAATATCATGACGCACGTCCTAGTTCATCTAGTCGAAGAGATTGTCATCCTGGGGCCCGTATTTCTACACAATATGTTCCCCTTTGAGAGGTTCATGGGAGTCCTAAAGAAATATGTCCGTAACCGCGCTAGGCCAGAAGGAAGCATCTCCATGGGCCATCAAACAGAGGATGTTATCGGGTTTTGTGTTGACTTCATTCCTGGCCATAAGAAGATAGGTCTCCCTAAATCGCGGTATGAGGGGAGACTAACGGGAAAAGGAACTCTTGGAAGAGACTCAATAATATGCAAGGACGGATATTCTTGGTCTCAAGCACACTACACAGTTCTACAGAACTCTACCTTGGTGACCCCGTATGTCGATGAAAACAAGAATAGTCTGCGCTCCAAACACCCGGAGCAGTGCGACAACTGGATTACATGTGAACACATCAGGACTTTCAGCAGTTGGTTGGAAACACATCTCAGAGGTGACAACACTGTTTGTGATGAGTTGTACTTGTTTTCTAGGGGACCATCTTTGACTGTATTGACTTACAAAGGATACGAGATAAATGGGAATACATTTTACACAATTGCCCAAGATCAAAAGAGCACCAACCAAACAGCGGTGTCCGCTTTGATGCAGCAACCGAGAGCGGAAAGGACACATATTATGGTTACATAGTGGACATATGGGAACTTGCTACGGACCTGATTTTAAGGTCCCTTTCTTTAAGTCCAAATGGGTCAATCTGTCAGGCGGCGGGGTACAGGTAGACCCACAGTACGGAATGACAACAGTGGATCTGAAAAATCTTGGGTACACTGACGAACCGTTCGTCCTAGCCAGTGATGTGGCACAGGTTATCTATGTGAAGGGCATGTCTACCAAACCGAGAAAAAGAAAAGATAAGGAAGCAAATACATCATACAATGAGCCAAAGCGCCACATAGTTCTTTCAGGAAAAAGGGACATCCTGGGAGTGGTCGACAAGACAGACATGTCTGAAGATTATGAAAAGTTTCATGAAATTCCTCCCTTCAATGTCAAGGCTGACCCAAGCATCCTGATAAACAATGAAGATTATCCATGGTTAGGCGCAATAAGCAAATGACACAAGCGAAGAAAAAGTGAAGACTTTCTCCCGCAACTATTATGATGATACCATGCCAACTTTGTAACACACGAACATGCTACCATTGTCCGTTTTGTACATGCACATGCTATGTGGGTGAAATTATGATACCATGCCAACTTTCAACTTTTTCAGAGTTCATTTAAAATGCTTTAATGTCTTATGGTTTGGCCCTCGTAATACCATGACCATTAGTCCCTGGCCCATGCCAACTTTCAACTTTCAACTTTCTAAAACTAATCGCACTAACAGAAAGTTTATAATTTTGCTCCTCGCCCCTGGCCCATGACCATTAGTCCCGGTTTGTGCCACAAACCGGGACTAAAGGGTTGGTCCTCGTTGCGGGCAGAGTTTAGTCCCACCTCGCCAATCGAAGGGGGCTCACACCGGTTTATAAGCCCTTCCCTCTCTGCCTTGTTGAGCTCCTCTCAAAGTGAAAATAGATGCCCTAATAGAGAAAAGTTAAACCTAAATTCATAGTGAATTTCTCTGAAATTCATAGAAATTTACTATGAATTTAGGTTGAATTTTCTCTATAAGCGCATCTATTCTCATTTTTTTAGTAAGTTAATCACAAACTTGTGATTCACATAAATTTCAAAGAATTCAAATTTTAACTATTCAAATTTGAAAACTAATGGCACTAACAGAAAGTTTATAATTTTTCTAAAACTAAAGGCACTAACAGAAAGTTTATAATTTTGCTAACCTAAAAGCAAACAGAATTAAAAATTAAAGCAAAAAACAAAAGAAAATAAATAATGCAAAAAATAAATCAAAAAAACAGGAAAAAAACTATTTTTATAGTAAAGTTAATCACAAAATAAAATAAATAAAGCAACAAAGAAAACAAAAAACCTAAAAAAGTGTTTTCAAATTTGAAAACTAATGGCACTAACAGAAAGTTTATAATTTTCCTAAAACTAAAAGCAAAAAAGAATAAAAAATAAAGCAAAAAACAAAAGAAAATAAATAATGCAGAAAACAAACAAAAAAACTGGAAAAAATAGCAACAATAAGTATTTTGTTGTAAGTAGAAACAAAATAAAATAAATAAAGCAACAAAGAAAACAAAAAAACAAAAAAAGTGTTTTCAAATTTGAAAACTAATGGCATTAACAAAAAGTTTATAATTTTTCTAAAACTAAAAGCATAAAGAATTAAAAAATAGAGCAAAAAACAAAAGAAAATAAATAAAGCAACAAAAAAACAAAAAACAAATGCCACCTACTGGGCCCCCACGGCCTGAATACGACTAGAAACCCATCCAAGGGCCAGGATTCAGGCCCGCAGGAGGCCCAGTAGGCCCACAGGCATAGCAGTGACAATTAGGCCCGTAAGCCTGCAATGGAGAGGAGCTCGAGAGGGGTGCGGCAGTGGGGCTTATAAACCACTGGACACCCCTCTCAACTAGCAAGGTGGGACTAAACTTTCGACGCAGCAGCCGCACAAGCCCTTTGGTCTCGGTTGGTGGCTCCAACCGGGACTAAAGGGGGGCATTGGTCACGGTTCGTGGCAGAAATCGTGACCAATGCCCCCCTTTAGTCCCGGTTGGTGCCACCAACCGAGACCAAAGGCTGCCGCTTCCTGCCCTTTGGGCTGCTGAAAAGAGGCCTTTGGTCTCGGTTGGTGCCACCAACCGGGACTAAAGGGGGGCATTGGTCACGGTTTGTGCCACGAACCGTGACCAATGCTCCGTCTATATAAGCCACACTTGTGAAAATTTTGGTTCGGTTTCTTCGATCCCGCCCCGACGACGCCGCCAAGCTGCCCGTGCTCGCCGTCGCCGCCCCGAGGTCGCCGTCACCGCCCGCTCCTCGTCGCCGCCGCTGCCCGCTCCTCGAGCCCGCGCCGCCCCGGAGCTCGCCGTCGTCCCCGAGCCCTCCTTCCCGAGCTCATGCCGCCTCTCGAGCTCGCCGTCGTCCCCAAGCCCGCGCCGCCCCCGATCTCGCTGTCGTCCCCGAGCCCTCCTCCCCGAGCCCATGCCGCCCTCGCCGCCCTCCTCCCCGAGCCATCCACCGCCCTCGCCAACGCCCTCGTCGCCCCCGCCGTCGCCCTCGCCGGTCAACCTCGCTGCTGTGAGCCGCCGCCACCTGTTTATCATTTTTTTCATTTTTTGTTCGTATATATAATGTATATATGTATGTGTCTATATGTATGTATAGACGTTCATATATGTGTATTATTTTTTTTGTTCAGAGCAATTTTTGTTCATATATGTATTTTTTTTGTTTATGTGTATTATTTTTTTGTTCATAGCATTTTTTTGTTCATATTTTTTTCATAGCATTATTTCCATGTATATATGTATGTGGCTATGTACGCATAGATGGATAGCATTTTTCCATGTATGCATGTCATTGTCGATATACCCCCTCCCCGTTAACTTCGACAGGAGGGGGGTCGATATAACCCTCCCCGATAACTTCGACATGAGGGGGGGTCGATATACCCCCTCCCTGATAACTTCGACATGAGGGGGGGTCGAGAACTAGTTTAGGGGGTCGAGGGTTGAGAACTAGTTTAGGGGGTCGAGGGTTGAGAACTAGTTTAGGGGGTCGAGGGAAGAAGGGGAAGAAGAGGGAGAAGAAGAGGGAGAAGAAGAGGAGAGGAAGAAGAGGAAGTCTTCTCCTCTATTCTTTCTTCTCTTCTTTTTTCTTCTTCTTCCTATATGTATTAGCTTTTTTATTTAGGTTGTTAATTAGCAGGTATTAATTTTGTTCATATATGTATGGATGCATGTGATATGTATGTATGTATGTATCGGGTATGTCGTTGTTGATATACCCCCTACCCGATAACTTCGACATGAGGGGGTCGAGAGGGGGTCTAGGGTCGCCGAGGGGTCGAGGGTCGTCGAACATGAGAGGAAGAAGAGGATAAAACAAGAAGATGAAGAAGAAAAAAAGAGGAGAAGAAAGAATCGAGAAGTTCTTCTCTATTCTTTCTTCTCCTCTTTTTTTCTTCTTCTTCCTCTTTTTTTATCGGGAACGAGGGTCGGCGAGGGTCGCCGAGCGGTAGAGGAAACCTTAAATAGCAAGTATCGTCGGTGTGAGATACATGTGGCCGTCAGTGTCGGACACTACATCCACATCCCACAAGTGGCGCGGCCTTCGACGCCCACGTCACTTGTGGGACGTGGATGTAGTGTCCGACACCGACGACCACATGTATCGCACACCCACGATACTTGCTATTTAGGGTTTCCTCTACCGCTCGGTGACCCTCGACGACCCTCGTTCCCGATAAAAAAAAGAGGAAGAAGAAAAAAAAAGAGGAGAAGAAAGAATAGAGGAGTTAAGAAAAAAAGAGGAGAAGAAAGAACAGAGGAGTTCTTACTCCTCTATTCTTTCTTCTCCTCTTTTTTTCTTCTTCCTCTTCTTTTTTTATCCTTGAAGCGTTGTCGAGGCCACCCCAAACCCTAGAAAAGCAGCATCGAGGCCACCCCAAACCCTAGAGAAGCAGCGTCGAGGCCATTAATTAATATTAGTTCTACGCTTGCCACTAATATATCCATCTGACATGTTTGAATAATAATTGCCATGTTGTCAATATTTGTAGAAACGATGGACACCGCCCGAGATGAAGTACAAGAAGAGTTGTTGGGGGACATAATCGCACAAGGAAGTGATGCCGTCGTCTCGTTGTTTCTCAACGACACCGATGGTCTGGAAGCAGCTGGCTATGATTATGATGGCTCCGGTGACCTAATGCAGGTGCAAGAAGGAGACCATGAGGACGGCTCCGGTGACCCAATGCCGGTGCAAGAAGGAGACCGCGATGACGTCTCCGGTGACCGAACCGAGTTCGGCCAGGTATATATATTAGTTAAGCTTCTACTGACTAGCTAATTGATGCATTCATTGTTTTGGTATGTACACATATTAATTAAGTCTTTGTTCTTTTTTCTAGCCCTCCGGATCAAGCACAACTTTGGTAAAGAGACGAGGCCCGAAGAAAAGTTGAGCTCGGATGAAAAGTTTGAGATCATAGCAATCGCGCCCCATGGCCAACCGATTGAACCCCTCCGGACAAAGAGCGCATTTCTTGCTCAGTGCGGAGTTTTGGTTAGGGACAAGATCCCGATCAGCATCCAGCAATGGTTAAAGCCGGCTACAGAAGACCCTGAGGTGTTTTATGTCAATGATATGCAGAAAAATGATCTTTGGACTGAGCTGAAGTCAAATTTCACCCTATTGCCAGAGGATGATCCAGAGAAGCCAGTTAAAGAGCAATTAATCAAGTCTTTTGCTCTTAAGAGGATGGCAGAACTATTCAGGAGGTGGAAGAAAGAGCTGAATAAGTTCGTCGAAAATAAAGAGACACCAGAATTCAAGGGCAGATATGAGAAGATCAGAGATCACTGGCCCGCATTTGTGGCCCACAAGACATCGGAAAAGAGTAAGAAGATGTCGGCGACAAACAAGCAAAATGCTGCGAAGAAGAAGCATCACCATCGCACGGGGTCAGATGGCTACCTCTTAGCCCGGCCTAAGTGGGCCAAGACTGAGAATGATCTGGTTGATAAGGGGATCGAACCAGAGACAATTAACTGGCCAGACCGTTGCCGGACTTGGTTCTTCGGGGCTGGCAGAACCTTGGACCCTGTAACAGGGAAGTGCATTTGGACGAACGATCAAATGGACATACCAATCAGGAAGCTTCAGCAGTATATTGAAGCAGCGCGGCAAGGGACGTTCTTTCCAGATAGAGAGAACGACGAGCTCACAATGGCCCTCGGGAATCCTGAGCACCCTGGACGGACACGAGGCACGCCAGACTCCATTCCGTGGAAGGTTGGGTTTCCGGACGCAGGCGGTTACAAATCCCAGGAGAGGAGGAAAAAATTGTAGCAGACCCAAATGCAGGCGCTCCAAGCAAGGGTACAAGCGATAGAGGAACGAGAAGCGAATCGCAGCAAAGGTACTGCCGAAGCTTCCCCCGAAGCTTCCCCGCCATCTCAGCGGAGAAGCAGCGTGGCTTCCACTGAGCTGCTTCAGCCGGAGCATGCCTTGACAGCTCCTGCCAGCTATACCGTGGATGCTATCACGGAGTCTCAAAATTGCCACCTTATGACGCAATGGATGAATTTGAAGGTCAAGGCGGCTGTTGGCTCTGTTTATCCTACTGAACCCGGTGCAACTTTTCACTGCCGGTCGATTCCAGAAGGATATGCTAGGGTGATGGTGGATGAAATAATGGAGGGATTTGAGGACCTCCAACTTGACCACCCTACCGGTGAAGGGGAGACTAGGCTGGGGTCTGCTCTGAAGACTCCATGCCTATGGCGGAAGGAGCTCATTAACCTTCCCAACTGGACGCCTCTGCCTCCTCCTCCTCCTCCGACAAGTCAGGGCACTCCACCTCCTCCACCGCCTCCTCCTTCGGCGAGTCAGGGAACCCCGCCTCCTCCACCGCCTCCTCCTCTAGCGAGTGACGATCAGGGTACTCGACCGGCTCCTTCTCCGGCGCGTGGCGGCACTCCGCCTCCTTCTCCGCCTGCGCCGACATGCCCAAGCAGCCAGCCTCCTCCTTCTCCGCCTCGTCAGCAAGGGCGGAAGAGACCTTCCACCGCTCCGGCTGCTCCGGCGCGTCGTAGTCCTTCTCCTCTGCCTCGTAAGCAAGTAAAGAAGACAACCGCTCCATCTGCTCTGCCGGCGTCTAGCAGTACAGCCAGAGGCGGGAGGAAATACAAATTCGGTCCTTCTCTGAAGACTCCAGAGAAGTTACCATAGGAGAGGACCCCGGAGGAGAACGCCGAGATCGCACGAGAAGAAGTGAGGAACTACTTTGAAGTGGTGAAAGCAAAGAAACATCCACCTCCAGAGGAGATGGTAGATCCGGTGAAAGCAAAGAGCACTCTGGCTGCCCTCACAAAACCACCCAAGTCTCCGCCGAAAGGAAACTATGAGCGCATTATTGGAAAGGAATTTGCCGAAGCGGAGCAGTTGGGAAGTACTGGCAGTGATCAAAGGCTAAAAGAACGATGAGCTGGGAAACAAATTGCCCAGCTCGGCGAACAAGCGAAGCAATCGTGCCCCCCGCTCAAGGTGCCAAGCGACAATGTCGCTAATGATCCGAGGATGGTGCCCGGTTATAGCAATCTTGGCGATTACCTGCCCGACGATGTACATTATGATTTCATGGAGGTGCAGATACAAAGATACGAGTATGAGAAGCCTCTCGTCAAAGATGAAAGATCTCTATCAACGATGATGCGAAGATTGCATGATTGGTACTTGAAAATCTGCAGAGACTCTGGGGGAGGAGTACTTTGTATGTGAAAGTTAAAAAGGAGCATGACCTTGTTGGAATTGAACTGTTGCCCGTTCCATTTGAGGAGTTCTTTCAGTTTTTCAATCAATAGGCCCTCGATAAAACAACGGTCACCTGCTACTGTCTGTAAGTAGTACTACTTCTGTCATTAAGTCTCTCTATATAGCTCAGCTCTTTCATTGCATGTATTTATAATCATCCTCACTATATTATGCAGATTGAAGATCACCGAATTGAAGAAAAGACAAGTCAGTGATATTGGGTTCATTAACACATATCTCATAGATGCAACTCAGGTTAAATTTCATGCCGCAGCTACCGAGGCCAACTTGCTACGATCATTGGTAATAAATGAAAACAAAGATATAATACTCTTTCCTTACAACTTCAAGTGAGTGTTACTATGTTGTGCGTATTCGGTTTCCCTTATATATTAGTCAATGTTATAGTAATGTAATTGATGAGTTATGCATGCGTATGCAGTTACCACTATATTCTCCTAGAGATTAAGCTTGAGCAGGGACTAGTAACCTTCTTAGACTCAAGACGAAAAGATCCCCAGGACTATGTGGACATGACTCAAATGCTCGAGAAGTAAGTTAAATCGAACATTATCCACCATATCAGCAACTTTGTTCATTTCCTGATATATCAAGTAATTGTTTTCTTTGTCTGGCAGGGTTTGGAAAAAATTCTCCAAAAAAGCTCCAGGACTCCCGAAGAAGCTGCAATTTAGACACCCGAAAGTAAGTACTATAGTAGCATGTTCCGCGCATCTCCTATTGATTTGGCATTCTTGCTTATCAGTTTGATTGACCTCTATTTCTTGTAAAGTGGTTGTGGCAGGAACAAGGGAATGATTTCTGTGGATACTACGTTTGCGAGTCCATCCGCCACACGACCTGTGAGCGGGGCTACACTGACGAACAATATGAAGTACGTAAATAACAACATTCACAATTTTATTTTATTACCATCATTTGTGTTGAGTTTCATTCATTCATATATATATGTATTGACCCCCTTCTTCAAATTAGATGTTTCGGAAGCGGGATGAACTCCTAGCACCATCTCGCATGCGAGCAATTCAAGAGGAATTGGCGGCATTCTTTCTTGACCACGTGATCACTGAAGACGGAGAATACTATGTGGACCATGAGTCCGTATGATTATATTTGTAAGAGATAATTATTGTATATATGTAGCCAGTAGTGTCGGATAGATATACGAGAACTTGTTGTTCGACCAATCTCTCGGAGAAGGAGAGGTGGTCGATATCACTTCTCTCTGTATGCATATATGTTCATGACGATCTTCTGTTTCCTTTGTTTGCTTACTAGCTAGCTAGCGTGTCTAGTCATCTCTATACGTATGTATAGTACGTAGCGTCAACCAAGCACGGACATAAGAGAGGACACTTCTCTCTATTAATTATAGCTAGCTAACACAATATATGAAACACCTAAATTAACCCCCCAAAACCAACCCCAAACCCCCCCCCCCTTCAAAAAAATAAAAAAAACCCAGCCACAGAAATGCTGACGCGTGGATGCCTATTGGTCCCGGTTGGTGCCACCAACCGGGACCAAAGGGTCTCCTGCCTGGGCTCCGCGCATAGGCCATGTGGAGGCCCATCAGTCCCGGTTCTGGATTGAACCGGGACTAAAGGGACAGGGCATTAGTACCGACCCTTTAGTCCCGGTTCAGGAACCGGGACAAAAGGCCCTTACGAACCGGGACAACAGGCCCTTTTTCTACCAGTGCTAGTACTAATACCTTCATAGTGGGAACACGTTCAGGTTTGGTAGGTACTACTAGTAGGTGTGAGCAGGCTTTCGAATGTGATGAGAACAAGGTAAAGATTAATTGATGGTTTTGGTTTCGAGGCCCGAAACGGCTCCCGATGAGATTAGCGGAACATAAATTTCAAGTACTACACTGCTCAAATGCGTAAATATTATGTTACTGTCAAAAATTGGCACAAAATACGAAGGATACCAATGGAAGTACTACTAGCAACCCACGATTTAACTACTCGCATGCGAGCAGTGGAGTAATAATGTCTTTCTTCCGCCCTCACGTCCACTCAATTTGCATGCGCTGTATTAATTGACCATCAATGAAGTGAACTACTTTACACGTGTCAAATTATCACATGGGGTGGATCTTGGTACAAAATTGCGTCCGCCCGTGTACCCGCATGTGCATGCGAGGAATGAGTGCGTGCATGGCGTGCATGCACATCTTCGCTTCGTGCATGTACCGCCAGTATGGCTCAGGGAGGATGAGTACTTTCTTCTGGAACCAGCAGCACGTCACTGTGATCAATCCACGCAAGGAGGTCGCGACAACGCCTACACATGTGCCACGTGGCTTCATGAACTGTAAGAGAGACACTATGTAGCGTGCCATTGGTATTCTAATTTACGTGTTTTGCACATACTCGAAGTACTAGTAAGGTACACATGCATTGCACGCATCAGATTTTGCAGCCAAATTATGAATAAATACCATACTATAGCATGTAAGCTCTGAGTCATATATGCCTGATGTAGCCCTTCGTTTAATTCTTATAGTTCATCTCATTCAAAATCAATTAGTTTTTATAAAAAGGCTAAGAACGCGGGAATAGGAAAAACATGGGATTATAGTGGGATGTCGTCTTGAATCCTACAGGATTGTAGGAGTGTTTGATTGTGCATAGAAAAAACGTAGAATTCTTTCAAAGAGGTTTGAGTGGATGGGATGTTTCCTATGAAATCTAGTGCAAATGAATCATATGGAAAAATTCCTATGGTTTACAATCCTACGAATCAAACAACCAAGATAGGAAAAATTCCTAATGATTAGAATCCTCCAACATTCCTTTGAGAATCCTTTGAATCAAAGAAGCCCTTACTCTATTTTATGATTCATGGAATTGTGCATTGTAAAGCATAAAGTAAAAACAAATAATGGCAATTCAACTAGAAAAAAGTTTGTGCAGTTATGATACGGAAGATTCTAGAACAAAAGAGAACCACTGTTTTTTTGAGGTTTGTGCATTATGCTTAAGTTCAACCATGGAGTCTGCTAGATTGTACATGTGACAAAATCCGGTGGGGGCTAGAAGATGATGCGAGGGGCCGAGTGGAGGGAGACTATGAAGGAATACACAAGTGCGAGATCGATATTTAGAGAGAGAGGGCGAACACGTGCGCCGATGCGCAGTGGCGGAGCCATGAAAAATAAATGAGCTAGGGGGCCAAGCATTGCTAATCCTTTACGAGGAGGGTCAATTCATGAACTTAAACCATTTTTAGTAGCAATTGTCTAATGATCACATTCATATTAGCCTTGATATATAGTGATGTTAGGGGGAGGGGGCAGGGCCCTTACTGCCCCCTGTCTTTGCCATTGTGCACGCGTCTGAGAGATGAAGCGGAAGGCATGGATGATGAGAGGGGGACGTTGGGTACATAATTAATGTGGGTGTATTAGCTATATATGTTGATCCTATATAGAGAGGTATAGATTGATCGATGTGGACATGGGAAAGAGGGTGATACCTCACTGGATATATCGATTGATCGGTTTGTGTGGAAAACTATGAAACACCTAGCTATATACACACATACATAGAGGAACATCGATCATTGCGCATGCACGCGTGAGAGATAAAGAATGCCCGATATGATGGAGAGGGGGATGTGTGTTGGTGTGTGCCTTCATGGGAGACCGACCTGAAGAAAAAGATTGCATGCGTGTGATGGATAATGCCGACTGGTAGTGTGTGTGCATGCATGCACGAGAGAAAGTTAGTGGTACAATTATAAAGAGAAGACTACTCTGTGGGTGTAAAAGAATAGCTGAATAGGTGAGGTCACAATCAATGTAAAGTTGAATTCAAATATTTGAATAAGAGATCCTGATGTTTGAAACCCATGCATGCATGAATATAACAGAGATCTGCGCGGTGTGGTTTGGAAACAAGCATGTTGTAATGTATACACATTGAACAAGGTCAGACTGATTTGAATTTGAGATACCGATGGAAGACATCATTTGGCCACGTCACATCTGTGCATGGACACACTATTCTAATTGGAGATGATGGGCGGCTTTTGCATCACATATCTGTATCTATACCCCTATATATATATATTATATTTTATATATTTTTTGTATTGTGTATGGGTAACTTTAACTTTGAAAGATGGTCTCCGATGGTCCAAAGATGGCAAATTTGAGCACTACTGGTCGTTGGATATCATCTAGATTCCACCAGATTTCGCCACATGTATAATCTAGAAGACTCCATGGTTGAACTTAAGCATAATGCACAAACATCAAAACACAAGCACTTCTTATTTGTTCTAGAATCTTCCGTATCAGAATTGCCCAAATGTTTTTCTACATGATTTTCCATTATTTGTTTTTACTTTATGTCTTACGACGCACAATTCCATGAATCTTAAAATAGATTAGTTTTCTTATAAAAACTAGATGATTTTGAATGAAATGAACTATAAGAATTAAACGAACATCTACATCATGCATATATGACTCAAATCTTGCATGCTATAATGTGGTATTTATTCATAATTTGGTTGCCAAATCTCATGCGTGCAATGCACGTGTACCTTACTCTAGTCTAAATGGTGTTTGTGTGTGTGTTGTGCGTGTTGAGGTGCAAATTGTCTTTTTTTGGTACATGTTAAGCTTGTTCTTCCGAAATTTCAAGCCGCGCCTTGTTATGCCGAAAATTCAAGCTAGCGTCTCTGCCTATCGTGCTGCGAAACTCCTGCCTCTTCAACCCGCGCCTTGTTAGCCCGAAATATTTAAGATATATCTTTGTCTCGTTGTGCTCCGACAACTCCCTCCATCTCAACCCGCGCCTTGCTATTCCGAAATTACAACGCGCGCGAAAACTCCCACCTCCAGTGAAATCCCGACACGTGAAATGCCCGTGGTACCCCTGAACCGAAAGAACTGCCTCAAATCGGTGGGGGTACTTTCGTAACTTACCCCACATTTCGGACAAGCACGTCTCTAAGCCATGGTTCCCCACTGCCATCCCATCCGCCCACCCATTCATACACCGAGGCCCCAAAAACCCGCGAAGAAACCCCACACCCTGCTCCGTCCGCCACCCAGCCGGAGCCTCTTCCCTGACGACGTCGTCCACAGCAACACCTCGACGTCCCTCATCCACCGTACCGGATGAGGATCCGTCGTCGATCTCATCGTCCCGCCGATTTAGCCACACCGTCATCCAACTCCAAGGAGCTGCCCCGACGTTCCCCTCGTCTTTGGCGCCACCTCCATTCCCACACCGCCGTCTTCACCTGCACCACCGGAATAGCATCATCATCACCGTTTCCTCGGATGAAGTTGCGGCCTAATCGGCGCCACCAAAGAGGTTGTACACTAATTGCCGCATTTTCTTCTTGATTCGATCTCACGGTGCGGACGGCGCTCGGTCCCGAGCCGACATGGCGCGGCTCCATCCACGGCGGCGTCGCCAGCCACTTCCTCCACTGTGTCGCTCCCTCGGCGGTGACGTCCATATCAGTAGGACCTGCTGCTGCTTTAGCTCTCGCTCGCGCAGCTGCTCTGCTCTTGCGCTCGGTCCCCTGCCTGGTCTGCTCTTGCTATTGCTCTTGCTCGCGCTGCTGCTCTCGCTCTTGCTCTTGTTTGCGATGCTGATCTGATTTAGCTACACTTCACTCCGATGCCGCCGGGGTGAAGGAAGAACCAGCCGCAGCGTGGAGGGGGGCTCGCCGCAGAGGTACCCCACTATCTATCTTAGGGTTCAGGATGGGGTCGGTGGTCGCCGGCGGTGCCGGGGCATTGGCGGGGTGGTGGCGTGGGGATCGCCGGAGAAAAAGCTCGGCACGGGGGGCCCTAGAGGGATGGCCGGGGCGGCGGTGGACCGGCGGTGGGGAGTGTTTTCGGGGCGGGCGGGCGGCACACCACCGGCCGCGGGCGGCGGGGGACTGCTGTTTGGCCGGCTCAGGGGGGTGGAGGTTGAAGATGAACCACAGGCCCTTAATTTCGTATCCAACGGCTGCAAAATCGACAGACCAGAGATGAAAAAGTCAATAGACCGACGTGTAGCCTCACATTGCTAGTGCGTTCAGTTCCGACAGCAAAATTCAGTTTCGACAGCAAAATTCAGTTTCGACAGTTAAGTTCAGTTTCAACGGTTAAGTTTTGTTTTGATAGTTAAATTCAGTTTCGACAGTTAAGTTCAGAGATGAGCGCCTGATGTATTTTACATCTAGCACTTTGTGTTTATGTATTTTACATCATGTATTGGAGATGCTATTAGAATTCCACTCAGGTTAACGTTGTTCGTTGTCTCTCTTATCCTGCTTCAGCCTTGGCGTCGTACAACTCACAGGAGCTGCTCCAACGACGAAACCCTCCATCACAGCGGAGTAGTCCCTCGGGCTCCATCTCCAGACGCCTAAGATCTTCTTCCCCTCCTCCGACAGCCAAGTCAGCCGGAGCATCCTCACCGGCCATCCCAATCACGTTGAGATCGACATGGCTTCGCCAAAGAGGTTGTACACTTGTTGCATCTCTTCTTACTCTACATGTTATATATATTGTCCACTGAGCACTCGTAGTAATAGGAAATACGATTTTTTATCCTACTATATGACAAGCAGTGAGGTACCAGGCAACTTAGCTATCCGTGATGGACTCTCTTGAACGCCATCATTATTTATCTCTGCGCATTTGAGTTGTGCATTTGTCGATGGGCCTGGGAGTTGAGCTAGTAGGCAGTGGCCTGGGTCCAAAGTAATAGAAGTAGCACAAAAACATTTTTTTAGTGTAGGATTTTCCTTGCTCAAGCCTGCCTACTAGAATCGCCAGTGCTTGAAAGGAAAAGTGAATGAAAAACATCGGAATTGGAAAGTTTCCTATGGTACTACTTTTCATGAATTTGGTGCAAAGGAATGGAGCAAAGGAAAACTGTAGGATTTGTTCCTTTAGTGTCTCCTTGAAAGAAAAACCGTAGGAATTCTAATTTCCACTTCTCCTCCTTTTCATATTCCTATTCATCAAGCACAAGACTAAGAGATAGTAGCATAATAGCATTATAACCGTACATTTTCTTGTGGTTTGACTTAATCTCACCATGCTTTTTTGCATCCTGTGATCTTCCAATTGTTGTGAATCAAACACCCAGATTGGCAGAAATCCTGTGTTTTTAAATTCTCTGTTTTGCACGTGCATTCCTATCCTATTCCTGTCTATTTCCTATCCCTGCATTGTTAGAATCCTCAAATTCAAACAAGCCCTTACTCAATTACTTCTGTTACAGATATGTGTCAAAGAAAACCTTGTGTGGTTTGTCCTGCTCCTGCGGCGCTGTGTTCCACCCCAGCTCAGCTGCTCCAACGACGGAAGGGTTCACCACAGCAGGGATCCGCTCTCCAGACTGTCTTTCGCCGCCTCAGATCTTCTTCCCCGCCGCCGGCAGCCACGGCAACTGCATTACCATCATCAACTGAGCAGATGACCTTGAGGACTACACGGGTCCGCAAGAGAGGTCGCACTCTTCCGTGTCTGCTTATGTTATGCGTCGCTTAATATGATGACATGCTACATTATCGTCGTGTTCACCTATTAGACTCCGAGTCAGGTCCAAACTAATGCTGAAACTTGAGTTTTTAAATGGTTGTGGGGTACATATTGGGGCAGCAATCAGTACTATCTGTCTACTATCTGGTTAATCTCTGGTGTCTACTATGAGTTTCATGTTGGGTGCAAACAAACATTAAAGGAGCCATTATCTGTATTTTTTAACTAAAGCTATTATCTGCCTGCTATCATTGGTTTTGGGTCTATCCACAGTTTGCTACCATCACTCTGGATTTGTGCATGCACTCCTTACATAATCTCACTATGTTTTATTCCTATGCATGCCAGTTATTGTACACAATGGAACTGATCATGTAGAGCAAAAGAGACGAGCCTTGCATGGCAATAAAATTTCATGCAGACGTCGTTCCATAGTGGGCGCAAAGGCAGCCCCCCTCCACCCATTTCGGATCGTAATCAAGAGGAAGATAACTGTTATGAGGGGATTCAGAAGGAGAAGACCACTCCTATTTACCCCATGAGGTCTTCGCTCTAACTTAGCATGCTGATGTTGGTAATATCATGCATATGGTGCCTTGCATTGCTTACTGTATACATTAAAGATGTCATCTGCTTAGTTTAGACATGCTTTGTGTCAATGCCATCTGTTTAGTTTCTTTATCGTATATGTGAATCATGCAATGCCATCTTGTCTAGCCAGGCATCATATATGTGAATTTTGCAATGCCACCCTGGTTAGCCAGTCATCTTATATGTGAATTATATCATGCCATCATTTTTTATTACGTGTTAAATTTGTCAACAATTTTAGTACATTCAATTACTCTTCCTGTGCATCAGCCATTTGGCACGGTCATGGAAAAATCTGGAGTGGAAACAAGGTCTTCAGAGCAGACAATGCTATCTGACGAAGCGCATGTCTTGCTGGTTACCGATAGCTCCTCAGAGGAGGATTCAGAGACAGATGACCAGTCATATTCCCCCCCCCGAGGTGCATGCCCTAACTTGGCAGGGTTATGTTGCTCATATCGTGCGTATGGTATCTTGCATTGCTATGTCATTTGCTTAGTTTAGACATGCTTTGTGTGAATGCCACCTGTTTAGTGTCTAATTACCATATATGTGAATTATGCAATGCCATCTTGTTGCAAGACATTATATATGTGAATTATGCAATGTTATCTTGTTGCAAGGCATTATGTATGTGAATTATGCAATGCCATGCTGTTTAGGCAAGCGTCATATATGTGAATTATATCATGCCGTCCTTTTTTGTATTTCTCATTGCTTTTGTCGACAATGTTTGTATATTCAACTGCTCTTCCTGTGCATCAGCCATTTGAATTGGTGATGGAGAAATCTGGAGTGAAAACAAGGTCTTCAGAGCAGACAATGCTACCTGCTGAAGCAGATATCTTGCTGGTTACAGATAGCTCTTCAGAGGAGGATTCAGAGGCAGATGACCAGTCCTATTATCCCCCTGAGGTGTATGCTCAAACTTGGCAGGGTTATATTACTCATATAATGCATATGTTGTATTGCAATGCTTAGTTTTTACATCATATACACAATATTGAATGCCATCTCCTTAGTTGACACATCATATATGCGATTGCCCTCTGCTCACTTCCTTAGTATATAAATCATATATTTGAATTATGTCATGCCATGATGTTTACATAGACAGCATGTATCTGAATTATGGCATGCCAACCCATTTTCTAAAGACATAATATAGTTATATCATCTCATCCTGTTTACATAGTCATCATATTTAAATTATGTCATTCTATCCATGAATTATATCATGCCATCATGTTTCCATCGACGGCATGTTTGTGATTTATGGCATGCCAACCACTTTAATAGACACATCGTATAGTTATATCATGTCATCCTGTTTACATAGTCATCATATTTTGAAGTATGTCATTCTATCCTGTTTAGTTAGCCATCATACATGTGAAATTGTGTCATGCTATCCTGTTTAATTAGCCATCATATATGTGAAATTATGTCCTGCTATTCTGTTTGCTTAGACAACATAAATGTGAATTATTTCATGCCCTGTTTTCTTCCCTACTATCCATTGCACCTGTCTATCTTACAATGTCTGTACATTCAATTACTTTTCTTGTTTATCAGCCATTTCAATTGGAGGGAGTGATGGCAGTATCTGTGGGAGTAAAAACACGGTCTTCAGAAAAGATCGTGCTACCTGTCGATGCAGATAGAACCACGGTTGTACTTGCCCAAGAACCAGCCCCACCACACATAACCCACACTCATGCAGATTGTACCCCTACCCAGTTGGACAGAGAACCAGCTACACCCCTTCTAACCCCAACCCCAGCAGATAGACACCCAGTTCCCGTTGACACAGCACCGTCTCCACCACAGAGCACCCAAACACGAGCAGTTAGTAAGGCAACTGCAGTGCCCAAATCACGAGGACCACCACTCCGAACCCGAAGTCAACGCTTAAAGCAGAAGAAGAATTGTTCTCAGGTCAGGTTCCGTAGCTATGGTTCATACTACTTTGCTCTTGCATCACTGTATTTACTGATACCAACTAATTTCAAATTTGAAGGATGCAATTGAAACTCCAATGGCGCAACAGGTATGTTTTAAACCTGTTTCTTCAACGTGTTTGGCTGTTTGCTGTTGTAACTTGCTCTATGTTGATTTCAGTTTCAATTGAATAAATAGTTATGTTCTCATGCCATGCACATTACAAGTGTTGTTATTGCTGTGTAGTTTCCCACACTTATATTCTGTCTATGCTGCTTTGTCTTAAATAGATATGATTCGAACTGTATCTATCTTGATTTGGCAACATAAACTAGAATGATATAGACCATACAGTGACCATACTACATAGATATATGTTTGTTTCATGTTGTTATCATGTCCACCTTACTACTGAACTGGTTTACCAAAATGAGTTTCATATACTACATTGTAAACCTGAGATGTGTTTGTTTGTTTCTCTTTTAGAACGCGGATAAAATATTTGAGAAGAGTACCCTGTTATGCAATGGTAAAGGAAGTAATGCAGATAAGGTTCAAGATAGTGAGACATCCCTGTTGGTCTCGAAGAAAGCTGATAAAAACTATATTGAAGACACTGAGACAACCCCAAAGTCATGTCTTGATGTAGTGTTTGAGTTACTGGCTACCACTGCTGGCACCAGCTCTTCGAACTCATTATCTGAATCAGTTCGGCTTCTTGAGTCTCAACTTCAAGTTGAAAGACATCGATCAGATGTTATGCGACAGGAAGCCGAAGGACTGAGGAAGTCCCTGCAGAATTCAGATGCATACTTTCTGGTGCAACAGCAAGTGTTGTAGGACTTAAGCACCAAACAAGAGAAACTTAATAAGCTTGCTAAGCATCTTGCCAGCATTATGGGTACCCAGGATATTGTTTCTTGAGCTCTTCGGAAGTGGTTTAAGTTCTGGACTTGTTTTGCTGTGGCGTTTATATGCTGATGTGTTCCCTATATTTGCATTGGTGGCGAACTTTGATGCCCAGTGGATGTAATATGTGTAATAGCCTAGTGTAAGTTGCTTGCTTATTTATTTCCTTGTTGTCTTGTTTATTTGTTTGCTTGTAGTCAGTGCAGTTCTTTTTCTGCGGTTTGCTAGTGGCTGCAATAACCTATTTTTTTAAACTAGGCCACAATAACCATGGGCTAATATTTACTGTAGTGACACTGTGCCTCCTATGGGCCGTAGAAACAATGGGCCTTCTACGGGCCATAGAAACAGTGGGCCTTTTACGGGCCATAGAAACAGTGGGCCTTCTACGGGCCATAGAAACAATGGGCCTTCTACGGGCCATATCATCAATGGGCCTTCTACGGGCCGTATCATCAATGGGCCTTATACGGGCCGTATGATCGATTGGCCAAACATGGGCCAAACAGACCGCATTCTGGCCGTAAATGGGCTAGAGTTGGAATCGTCCATTCATGGGACGACCATAACGGGCCATCGTTAATAGGCCGTATTTGATGACAGAATGAAAACGGCCCAACGTATTAACGGACCGCAAATGAGCCGACTGTAACCACGGGCTGAATTTGGCCCACAAGTAGAAAATGACAGTAATGGGCCGTAAGTAAACGAATGCTATAAATGAGCCCAATAATAAATGGGCTCTGAGAAGGCCGAAAGATAACATGGGCTAGAGACGGCCCAACGGAATAGCGGGCCGTTAATGGGTATAAAGTGATACACTGTTCATTACGGGCCAGTTTCACCACGGGCCGTTAATGGGTGCAAAGTGATACACTGTTCATTACGGGCCAGTTTCAGCACTGGCCGCTAATGGGCCAAGAGTTACAAAGGGCCTCATATGGGCCGAAAGACGTCATGGGCTATACATGGGCCAGAAGTGAAAACGGGCTGGAATCATATTGGACGGCCTAGATGACGCTACTGGCCCTAATTCGGATAGGGCGTAACGGGCCTTGGGTTAGCGGGCTGTAAATGGGCTATATGCAAACAAGCCGTTAACAGGCTTTCGATGGGCCGGACCGCCAGCTTTTGACCATGTCAAATGGGCCGGCCTTTTCACAGGAATGGGCCACTGTTGGGTCGTGCCACGTGTCGACGTATCATAGGAGCCTTCTGTCCAGTGAGTGGATGACATCTGTCCCAACGATGAGCCGACACGTGTTTCCTCTAGCCAATGATGATTTTACACGTGGAAAATCCCCATTGGTCAGGGCTGTTAACGGGTTATCGGATCCAAAACCCAACCCGATAGCTTAACGGCGTTCCGTTACGGTGGATGCCACATGTCGGTCACCCTTGACGAAAGCACTTCTGTGACGCGCTATTTATTGTCATGGAAGTGGACACTTCCGTGATGATAATTTTGGTAATGTCATGGAACACTTCTACGACAGCACAGGTATGACTATCTTGATTCTGTCATAAATTTGTCATGGATGTACATGCATGACAAAAAAAGCGAGCTACTGTGACAAACAGGTATCATCATGGAAGTGTATTTTTTGTAGTGAGTATTCTCACAGGGTGGCGCACGGCACGTACACCGAGTACCTGGAGAAGCTTCAGGATCGTGCCGGCCTGTGAGATGAGATGTGAGATGGATGGAGCTATATATGTATGCTTGAGTATGCTAAATACTATTGAACTATGTACTACTTATGGTTGAACTATGCTTATCTACGTGTACGCTTATTATCTATGTCTGAGTATGTTAAATATTTCGCCAAATTTTGGTAAAAATTACAACGGGGGACCAATAAACCAAGACGGAGGTAGCACGTCAATCACACACGGTTCCCAAAATTGGAACCGTGTGCAATGACTTTCATTTTTCCTATTGCGTCAATTACACACGCTTCGCTATAGCAAACCATCGCCCCCCAAAATTCATTGTTGGACAGAAAACCCTCACCACCCAATTCAAAAAAAAAACCTCACCATCCCCACGTCACAAAAACCCTCACCCTTCCCGCCACCCCCTTGGCCCCTCCGGTACATTCCCCATTCACACCTGCACAAGCTCTTCCGCGTCTATGCCATGGCACCGCCTATCGCGCCGGTAAACACTTAGCTTGATGCCTGCCGCCGCCAAGCTACCGGCAAAGCCCATCGCATTTCGCCACTTCCGCTTGCCGCCGCCTATCGCCATCGACTTTCTCGACGCTGCTCACGGTCGACCCAGCTCCGCTCGGTTGGGGAATTTGTCGTACTGAGGGTTCTTTCTCATTGACGACAAGGTAACTAGTTTAACGAGATATTATCTCATCTCTTATCCCAGTTCATCTGCCTCCTTTAATCACCCGGCGGAAATCACCGTGAATTCATTTTTATTCGAGCTGATTTGAGGGTTTTATTTCATTCATAGAATGTACAGTGCATCGACACTTCAGGACTATGCGACCACTGCCAGAGATTCCATCTCTCCGTACTAAATAACTTTAGCACGCGCGCGGTATGTTCAATCTCACCCTGAATCGGTTGGCATGGCCTACTTTCCTGAACATATTCTAAATATTGCTACATTTGGATAATTGGTGCCACATGCACCATATACATCAAAGGGGATTTCCCCCTCTTCTTTCTATATTAGGCAAATTAATGATGTATTGTTCTTTCAATTACTATCATTTTCCATGACATCATGTTTACCCTATCTGTTTAATTATAGATTTTTGTCCTTTGATTTCAACTGATGTACAGTTCTTCCAGTTTGGGCCCATATTTGCATGTTACCATATTTTCTTTTACAATCCTACCATTTTCTGCAAAACATCCCTCGCTACGCAACAGATTATGTAGTGCACAATTTTTCCCTTTACATACATGAAGGCTCCACGGATGTCATACTGCACACAAACCATGGATTTACAATTGTTGCTACTGTAAGACTTGATGAACGTGGTGACTCCTATTTTTGCACTGGCTTTTGGAATGAAATTGCAAAGTTTTATGTACTGAAAGCTGGCACTAAAATTGCACTACACATAGAAGGGCCTGGTCATGAGATATAAGCTAACTTCCCCGACAAAATCATCCATCCAGACTTTGTTCAACGTAAGTTTTATTTTCAACTATCTGCATATGTTGACTTACCCCACAATTTCAAATGAATTGTGTAGTATTTAAGCAACCCATTGTTATTCCCTTTTCTTACTATATGCCTACCTAATAACTTCTAGTTACCAATACATTTTTCTATTGCCCTGTTTTAACTAAATATTCCCTGTACTCCCATTTCTATCAGAAAGTGCCGCTGACAAGGAGACTCCGGAGGTGGAGAACGGGGCTGCCAACAAGCGGAGGCAGGGCGAGCTAGAACCGCAAGCGACTCCAACAGGCCTAGACTTAATCAGCAACATCCCCGATGATATGTTGAGAGTCATCATCTCCCTCCTCCCAATCAAATATGGGGCGCGTACAACCCTCCTTTCTCGGCGGTGGCGCCCCCTATGGAACTCCAGCCCTCTCAACCTCATCGACACCCATGAGATCTGCCATGGCTATCACAAAAGCTTGGATGCGTTCTCCAAGATCCTCGGCAGTCACCTTAGCCCAAACAAAGGCCTTATAATGTGCAAGTTCCGTTCCAACGGCAAGGACCGAGCCAAGCTTGATGACTGGTTCCGATCCCCCGCCCTAGATCAGCTCAAGGAGCTCACTTTTGATGATGGGCATATGTGGTCGCTACCAACGTCCGCACTCCACCTGGCACCCACACTACGTGTTGCCAAGTTCAGGAACTACCATTTCCCGCCCCTTAATGATGTGCCCGCTCTTATTCTACCATGACGGAAGCACCTCGAGCTCACCACCGTCTGGCTCTCAAAGGGTGACATGGAGTGCCTGCTCCGTGGCTGTACTGCACTTTAGTACCTTCGTCTTCAGGAGATCAATGGGTTGAGTACCTTCCACATCACCTCCATGACTCTCCAGACTATTTATGTGTGTTGCTGGTGCGGCAGGAAGACATCACAAGATGTGTACCATGGTATGGTCATCTAGGACAGACCTGCACTTGAGAGATTACTTGTAGTTGATCAAGAAGGTCCAACAAGAATCAATGTCATTTCTGCACCAAAATTGACAGTGGTGGGCTACTCGTCTGACAAATGCTCCAAACTTGTTATTGAATCCACACCGGTTCAGATACAACAACCGCCTTCTACCTCTCCTTCCACAAATTAACATATTTCTAATTTTGAAGATGTTTGTTCGTCTGTCATTCAGAAAATGATTCCGACAAGCTTGACCCTGAAACTGCGCACAGTGAAGGTCTTGGCACTAGAATCTATCGGGCTCGACATGGGGAAGTTGTCAGTTTCCTGAGATGCTTTCCGTGCCTGGAGAAGCTATATATCGAGGTGATGTTCCTTTCCTGTTAAATTTTAACCATAAGGGAGTTCAATTTGTGACACCTTTTTCCAAGTTTACAATGACAATGTACTACGATTTCTGAAGGCTCTTTTGGACAATAGTACATACATGGCCCCCATATTCGTTGCTTGATCCATATAGTTACAATCAATAAACATTTCTCCTTTGGATTCATTTATACTAGTTTTCTTAGAGAACTTTTCATCCACTCCGACCTCTTGTGAAGAAGGCTACATTTTTCTAGAATGTAATCAAATGCCCATGTTAATCATGTCAGATCGAAGATGGCATGTTAGTGCATTTTACAAATCCTGCAAACCAAATAGCTAGGCTTGTACTAATGTTCAAAACTGCATGTAGGCACTAACATGTTTTCTTATTTTGCAGATAAGATTAGGCCCAGTGGTGGATAATGTGATATAATATAACAATCACGCTGAATGCCTAGATATGCATGTCTCAGAAATTACTTTGAACTCCTACCGAGGGACCTTACCGGAGATTATATTCGCCAGGTTCTTTGTTCTCAGAGCAAGGGTGCTGAAGGAAATGAGGTTTGCCCTACATTTATTTCGCAAAAATGAATGGTTTGTTGATCAGCGCCAGCGCCTGCGGCAAAATGGAGTACGATTCAAAAATGTTGGATTTCATTTTGGAACTTCAGATGACAAAGTAATCGGAAGTCTTCGTGTCAACCGCATACATGACTTCTCAGTGACTGACCCCTTTGCAAAAATTGTGAGGTTTTGAAGCCATACTTAGAAGAGGTGATATTAGTTTGAAACTCTCTAATATCCATGTTCAGCGGAACAGTGCGAGCGTTTGCAGCTGATGAGCTGAATTTCATTTCTAATATCAGTTTTAACCTTGTAATATTCGAATTTGAGCCATATAACTCTGGAATTTGAACCTTGTATGATTTTGAGCTTTTGTGGTACAATCATTGAAATGGCATCATATGAGGCTCGTATATTGCTAGAACTATTTTGACCTTAATATGCAATGGTCTTAGATTTTATTAACCATTCTCGAATCATTTTACCTTGTCGATCTCACATCACACGATCTATATCTCTAACTCGACTGCGATCTTCGACATTATTGCACACAGTTGGTTTCTTCCACCATGTACTATAGAGCGCAGAATTAATTATCGCACTCTAGTGTCCATCATCACCCTTCTGTGTAACTTTGACCTCATCGCCCAAGGGTAAACTTATGACCGAAGTCATTCCAAACACTTCATTTTTACAAAGCTTTTTGCCAATAAACACCGACGATTTGTCCCTCTTCTAGCCGACGCGTGGCCAAACTAGTCGAGCGGGAAGCTTGCGTGGTAAACAGCGTGGTAGCGCGGTAACAGGCTCACCGACGTTACATTTGGTGCCTCTTCGAGCCCACGCGTGCGGTGCGGTGTTGTCAAGCGTGCACTGGAATCATCCGCTATGAACTCCGTGACAAGACGTGACGATTACAGGCCGGCCGGCCCCCATTTATTACAGCGGCCATTTAACCTACCCTTGTGTCTCTTCAACATTTTGATTGTGCCCCACCATTGCAAGAAGCACACCCACCACGAGAAATTCTTAGACGGTATCCTACACGCCTCCAATGGCGCTCCGAACGGCTGCCGACGATGAGCAATAGTTCACCATGCGTGCCATGGTGGACACCCACAGAAGGTTCATGGACCTCTCGGTGGTGTACACCAACGACCCAGTCTGGGTGGAGGACTCCATCCACATCATGGAGTTTTTGCTTGTCGCAAAGAAGTACAAGGTGGTCGGGTTCGACCTCGAGTACACCCGCGCTCGTGACGGGTCTCATCCCAAGGTCGCCGTCGCCCAGATGTGTGTGCGCCACCACGTCCTCGTCTACCACTACTGCTTGGCCACAAGGCCTTGCGAACGTTTCGCCAGGTTTGGCAACAGCCCCCACTACATGCTCGCTACGGTGGACATCACCAACGATGTAAAGGTGCTCAAGAATTCGGGCATCTCCTGCCAGAATCTTGTCGACATCCAGGGCCAATACAAGATCTGGGGCAGCAAGGAGCATGAGAAGGACTCACTGGTTCACCTCGCCGAGGCCATCATCGACCCCTACTATAGAGACATGAAGGATTCGTGCAACAACGACAAGTGTGCCTGGCACTCGGCCTAGATGGAGAAACTCGACAAAGCTCACATCGTGTACGTGGCAAAGGAGGCATACACAAGCTACAACATGTACAGGCAGATTGTTGACATGAGGAAGTGTCTCCTTCCCCAAAAGGCCAGGGATCCAGCCAGAAGAAGAGCAATGGCAAGCTTCGTCGCAACAATAAGTAGATGATTAGATCCTCGTTTCTCCTACTTTAGTATGCATGTAATTGCCTTCTTTGGTGCGTGGAAATTTTATGTGTGTAGTCACTTGTGTAATTGTATGCTTAATTTGGTTATGCAATGTTGTCATTTTAAGTATATATGTTGATGATTTGTAGACAGAGCGTAGATGTTGTGCAGACAAAGAAAATCACATCACACACGGACTAAACAATGGAACCCGTCGGTGTTTTTTTCATCAATCACTCACAATTGTATACCAGCAATCGTTTGCTCACAACACACACGGCTTGTTAGCAGTAATACTTGTGTTGTTATCGGTCATCGCACACATTTCGAATTACAGAAATGTTTGCCTCGTATCACACACATCTTGTTCATTTGAACCGTTTCTATTCTTATGTCTCAACGTAAACAATTCATCCAAGTGAACCGCATGCCGTATATCGCACATACCTTTGATCTGGCTGACCATTTCTTTTGTGTTGCCTAATCACAAATGGTTCATCTGAGTGAACCGTATGTTGTACATCGCACACACCTTCATCTGGCTGCCCGTTTCTTTTGTCCCTCCTCATCGCAAACGGTTAACTAAACTGAACCGTATGCCCTGCGTCGCACACGCAACTAAAATCTGAACCGTGTTCGATGCATCCTCCATCGCAAACATTTTGCACTTTTTTGACGGTTTTTTACACCACCGCTTGCGATTATGGCATCGCACACAGTTTCGTCGAAGGGTCTCTGATCGTAGTGTCGCATTAGCAGCATCCTACAGTAGTGCAATAACAAGTGAATAATTCATAGGCATTTCCTGACGTCTACTAATATTGCCAATTCTTTGACATTCATCACAAGATACAACAAACTTATGAGCATCCTTGAAGAGAGTAGGCCAATAGAAACCGGATTGGAATACCTTGTGTGCAGTTCTACCTCCATCGTGGTGTCCTCCATAAGAATCAAAGTGGCACTTACGTAGGATCTGTTCCTGTTCATGCTCGGGTACACAACGTCTAATAACACCATCTACTCCTTGTTTATAAAGGTGTGGGTCATCCCAAAAGTAATGTCTTAAATCATAGAAAAACTATTTCTTTTGCTGGTATGTGAAATTAGGTGGTATAAACTTAGCAACAATGTAATTAGGAAAATCAGCATACCATGGTGTATTATGAGAAGCATTTATGACAGCTAATTGCTCATCAGGAAAACTATCATTAATAGGCAGTGTGTCATCAAGAATATTTTCTAACCTAGACAAGTTGTCTGCAACAGGGTTCTTAGCTCCCTTTCTATCAATAATATGCAAATCAAATTCTTGTAACAACAGAACCCATCTAATAAGTCTAGGTCTAGCATCTTTCTTTTCCATAAGATATTTAATAGCAGCATGATTAGTGTGAACAGTTACTTTGGAATCAAAAATATACGATCTGAACTTATCGCAAGCAAAAACAACTGCTAAAAATTCTTTTTCAGTAGTAGCATAATTTCTCTGGGCACTGTCTAGAGTGTTACTAGCATAATTAATAAAATTTAATTTATTATCAACTCTTTGCCCTAGAACAACACCAACAGCATAATCACTAACATCACACATAATTTCAAAGGGTAAATTCCAATCAGGCGGTTGAACAATAGGTGCAGAAATTAAGGCTTTCTTAAGTATTTCAAATGCTTCTACACAATCATCATCAAAAACAAAAGGAACATCTTTTTGCAAGAGATTAGTGAGAGGCCTAGAAACTTTAGAGAAGTCTTTAATAAACCTCCTGTAGAAACCAGCAAGACCAAGGAAACTTCTTATACCTTTGATATATTTAGGACACAACATCTTTTCAATAGCATCTACTTTAGCTTTATCAACTTCAATACCTCTTTCAGAAATTTTATGCCCCAAGACAATACCTTCATTAACCATAAAGTGGCACTTCCCCCTATTCAAAACAAGATTAGATTCTTCACATCTCTACAAAACTCGATCAAGGTTGCTTAAACAATCATCAAAAGAAGTTCCATCAACGAAGAAATTATCCATGAAAACCTCAACAATCTTTTCACAAAAGTCAAAGAATATAGCAGTCATACATCTTTGAAAGGTAGCAGGTGCATTACATAAACCAGAAGGCATACATCTATAAGAAAAAGTAGCGAAAGGGCAACTAAAAGAGGTATTTTCTTGGTCCTCTTTTGACTCAGGTATTTGAGAGAAACCAGAATAACCATCTAGAAAGCAAACATGTGTATGTTTGGATAGTCTTTCTAGCATTTGATCAATAAAAGGTAGAGGGTAATGATCTTTTCTATTAGCTTTGTTCAATTTGCGAAAATCAATTACCATTCTATGACCTGTAACAATTCTTTGTGGAATCATTCATTCTTACCATTAGGAACAACAGTAATACCTCCCTTTTTAGGGACACAATGAACGAGACTCACCCATTTACTCCATTTACTATCAGCAATAGGATAGATATACCTGCCTCCAAAAGCTTTAGTATTTCATTTCTTACCACTTCTTTCATCTTAGGATTTAACCATCATTGATGATCAACAATTGGTTCATCGGGCTCCAATTTAATTTTTTGCTGACATAGAGTAGGACTAATACCCTTAAGATCATCAAGACTATATCCAATAGTTGCGTGGTGCTTCTTCAGAGTTTTCAATAATTTCTTTTCTTCATGCTCTGAAATGTTAGCACTAATAATGACATGATATAATTTCTTTTCATCAAGATAAGCATATTTAAAAGTATTAGGTAATTGTTTAAGCTCAAACACGGGATCAGGCTTGGGTGGAGGAGGATCCCCAAGGATTTCAACAGGCAAATTGTGTTTCAAAACAGGCCCCTGATTAAAGAATATTTCATCTATTTCCCTTCTCTCATTCATAAACATATCATTTTCATGGTCTAGCAAATATTGTTCTAAAGGATCAGTAGGAGGTATGGCAATAGAAGCGAGACCAATAATTTCATCCTTACCGGGCAATTTTTTATCATGCGGTTGTCTATGAAATTTAGAGAAATTAAAATCATGAGACATATCACCTAAACCGACAGTAATAGTATCTTTCCCGCAGTCTATCTTAGCATTAACAGTATTCAAGAAAGTTCTACCAAATATAATGGGACAAAATTTATCTTGTGGGGAAGAAAGAACAAGAAAATTAGTAGGGTATATTATTTTTACACACAAGACTTCAACATCTCTAACAATCCCAATTGGGGATATAGTATCTCTATTAGCGAGCTTAATAGTAACATCAATATATATCTCCTATCTCAGCAGGTGCAATATCATTCATAATTTCTTGGTATAAGGTATAAGGAATTGCACTCACACTAGCACCCACATCACATAAGCCATGATAACAATGATCTCCTATTTTAACGGAAACAACAGGCATGCCAACAACAGGTCTATGTTTATGTTTAATATCAGGTTTAACAATCCTAGCAGCTTCATCATAGAAATAAATAACATGCCCATCAATGTTATCGACCAAGAGATCTTTAACCATAGCAATACTAGGTTCAACTTTAATTTTCTCAGGGGGTGTAGGTGTCCTAGTATAAGTCTTACGAACCACAATTGAAGCTTTAGTATGATCCTTTATTCTAACAGGAAAAGGTTGTTTCTCAATATAAGTAGTAGGAACAATATATAGGATTAACATTATAAGTAATAGTTTCTTCAACTTTAATAGGTTAAACTACTTTAACTTCAATGGGAAGATGATATTTAAACCACTTCTCCTTAGGGAGATCAACATGAGTAGAAAATGATTCACAAAAAGAAGCTACTATCTCAGAGTCAAGTCCATATTTAGTGCTAAAATCATGAAAAACATCGGTATCCATAAAAGATTTAACACAATCAAACTTAAGGTTTATACCTGACTCCTTACCTTCATCGAGTTCCCAATCTTCAAAGTTGCATTTAATTGTTTCCAATAAATCCCATTTGAATTCAATATCTTTCTTCATAAAAGAACCGGTACAAGAAGTATCGAGCATCGATTGATCATTACAAGAAAGCCGAACATAAAAATTCTGAATAATAATTTCTCTTGACAGCTCATGATTAGGGCATGAATATAATTGAATTAATCCTCCCCCAAGCTTGAGCGATACTTTCTCCTTCACGAGGGAAAAAATTATATATATAATTTTGATCACAATGAACAAGATGCATAGGATAAAACTTCTGACGAAATTCCAATTTCAATAGGTTGTAGTTCCATGATCCAATATCATCACATAGCCTATACCATGTCAATGCCTTTCCCTTCAAAGATAAAGGGAAGACCTTCTTCTTGACAACATCCTCGGGCAAACCCGCAAGCTTAAATAATCCATAAACTTCATCCACATAGATTAGGCGCATATCAGGATGTAATGTGCCATCTCCTGCATAAGGATTAGCTAGCGGTTTCTCTATCATACCCAAAGGAATTTCATAGTAAATATTGTCAGTAGGTTCAGTAGGTTGACGAGCAACTCTTTGCTCTTCCGGTTGAGGTGAAGATACCCCAAACAAGCCCCTCAAAGGACTATTTTCCATAGTGGCAAGTGACAGTAAATTTCAGCACACTATATAAATGTTTCCTTACCAAATTCAAATTACCAAAGGTGCTTCACTCCCCGGCAACGGCACCAGAAAAGAGTCTTGATGACCCACAAGTATAGGGGATCTATCGTAGTCCTTTCGATAAGTAAGGGTGTCGAACCCAATGAGGAGCAGAAGGAAATGACAAGCGGTTTTTAGCAAGGTATTCTCTGCAAGCACTGAAATTTTCGGTGACAGATAGTTGTATATACGATGAGATAATTCCTAATGAGTAACAAGTAACAAAATTAAACAAGGTGTAGCAAGGTGGCACAATCCTTTTTGTAGAAAAGGACATGCCTGAACGAACTCTTATATAAACAAAGAGCTCCCGGGGACACATGGGAATTACTGTCAAGCTAGTTTTCATCATGCTCATATGATTCACGTTCGTTACTTTGATAATTTGATATGTGGGTGAACCGGTGCTTGGGTGCCTCCCTTCTTTGGACAAGCCACCCACTTATGATTAACCCCTCTCGCAAGCATTCGCAACTACAAAAGAAGAATTAAGATAAATCTTACCATAGCATGAAACATATGGATCCAAATCAGCCCCTTACGAAGAAACACATAAACTAGGATTTAAGATTTTGTCACTCTAGCAACCCATCATCTAGTTATTACTTCCGAATGCCTTCCCCTAGGCCCAAATTATGGGGAGTTTGGTGTAGTCGACATTCACATAACACCACTAGAGGAGAGACAACATACATCTTATCAAAATATCGAACGAATACCAAATTCACATGATTACTTATGACAAGACATCTCCCATGTCCTCAGGAACAAACGTAACTACTCACAAAGCATATTCATGTTCATAATCAGAGGAGTATTAATTATCATTAAGGATATGAACATATGATCTTACACCGAATAAACCAACTAGCATCAACTACAAGGAGTAATCAACACTACTAGCAACCCACAGGTGCCAATCTGAGGTTTTGAGACAAAGATCGGATACAAGAGATGAACTAGGGTTTGAGAGGAGATGGTGTTGGTGAAGATGTTGATGTAGATTGGCCCCCTCTCGATGAGAGGATCGTTGGTGATGACGATGGCTTCGATTTCCCCCTCCCAGAGGGAAGTTTCCCCGGCAGAACAGCTCCGTCGGAGCCGTATATTGGTTTTGCCCAGGTTCTACCTCGAGACGGCAGCGCTTCGTCCCGAAAGCTTCCTTCTAATTTTTTTTCCAGGTCAAAACACATCTTATAGCAGAAGATGGGCATCGGGGGACCTGCCTGGTGGCTAACAAGGCAGGGGGCGTGCCCAGGGGGTAGGGCGCGCTCCCCACCCTTGTGGATGGCAGGTGGCCCCCTGGTGCTTTCTTCGCCCAATATTTTTTATATATTCCATAACAATTCTCCGTGAAGTTTCAGGACTTTTGGAGTTGTGCGGAATACGTCTCTAATATTTGCTCCTTTTCCAGTCTAGAATTCTAGCTGTCAGCATTCTCCCTCTTCATTTAAACCTTATAAAATAAGGGAGAAAAGGCCTAAGTATTGTGATCTAATGTGTAATAGTATCCCATAATGCACTAAATATCGATATAAAAGCATGATGCAAAATGGATATATCAGCATGTATTCCATATATAGTCATATGTGCTTATAATAAGAACTTGCATGACATCTTTTATTCTACCCTCCCATGGCAGCGGGGTCCATAACGAAATCTAAGGGATATTAAGGCCACCTTTTAATAGAGAACCGGAACAAATCATTAACACTTAGTGAATACATGAACTCATACTACGGTCATCCTCGAAGTGAATCCAAATTATTGTCACTTTGGGGCCTGCAGATCATAACACATAGTAGGTGCATACAACTTGCAAGACAAGATCAACAACTCAATTATATTCATGAAAACATAGAGGGTTCGATCTAGAATCATGGCACTCGGGCCCAACTGACAAGCATTAAGCATAGCAAAGTAATAGCAACATCAATCTCATAAGATAGTGGATACTAGGGATCAAGCCCTAACAAATTCACTCAATTACATGACAAATCTCATCTAACTCCATCACCGTCCAGCGTGCCTACAAAGGAATTACTCACTCTCGGTGCTGAGGATATTGGAATTGTTGATGGAGAAGGGTATGACGGCGACGAATTCCACCCTCAGGAGCCCCAAACGGACTCCAGATCAGCCATCGCGATGAAGAATAGAAGGTAGTGACGCCTCCGCATCGTAAAACATGATGATTTCTTCTCTTTGATTTTTCTCCATGAGACGGTACTTATGGAGTTGGATTTAGGGTTGCCTGAGGCCTGAGGGGCCCATGAGCTCACAGGGCGCCCCCCTAAGTTCATGGCTCCTGGGTGTCCCCCTCTGGTAGTTCTCTTCGCCAATATTTTTAAATATATTTTGGAAATAATCTCCGTAAATTTTCAACCCAATCTGAGAACTTTTATTTTTGCAGAAAAACAACACCATGGTAGTTATGCTGAAAACAACGTCAGTCCGGGTTAGTTTCATTCAAATCATGCAAATTAGAGTCCAAAACGACAGCAAAAGTGTTTGGAAATGTATATATGTTTGAGATGTATCACGCTGGCAATGGCGGTCAGTGCATCGGCGGCAACAGTGGGCAGCCACGCGCCGCCCCACATCACCAGCCAACTCTGCTCTGGACTACGGGTAACAACCCATGGACACGGCTTGTGTACGCATACACCATACTGGTGTCGCGCCCCCTCTCCCGAGACTCCTCGGGCCCATCCAGCCATGCACCAGGCATTTTTTTGTGAGGCCTCAATACGGTGCTTCGCCCACCTACCCCACCGTGCATGTCTAGTTTGGCCCACCATCACCGACGGTGCCCCTGGCTACTTCACGCTGCTGCTGGCGGTACCACCACCATGGGACCCCGCGCTGCTGACTGCTCTTCCATCCGCCCCACTCCTGCTTCCTATGGCGGCAGCGGTGACTGGTACATGGATACTGGTCCATCTTCTCATATGGTCTCCAACCCCGGTCATCTCCCCGTTCCTACCACCTCTCGCATCATCATTGGTAATGGTTCCGCCCTTCCCATTACTCATACCGGCTCCACTAGTTTTCCTTCTAACTCCAAGCCATTGTCTCTTAATAATGTCAGAGTTTCCCCACACTTAATTTAGAACTTAGTGTCTATTCGTTCTCTTTCTCGTGATAATACTGTAACTATGGAATTTGATGAATTCGTTTTTTCTGTTAAGGATGCTTGTATCCAAATGGTACTCTATCGATGTGACAGCACCGGAGAATTGTACCTGATACGTCCATTTTGCATCATGCTTTTATATCGATATTTATTGCATTATGGACTGTTATTTCACTTTATGTCACAATACTTATGGCTATTCTCTCTTATTTTACAAGGTTTACATAAGGAGGGAGAATGCCGGCAGCTGGAATTCTGGGCTGGAAAAGGAGCAAATATTAGAGACCTATTCTGCGCAACTCCAAAAGTTCTGAAACTCCACGGAACATCTTAAAATAAATAAAGAAAAATCCTCGCCAAAGATGAAGGCCAGGGGGCCCACACCCTGCTCACGAGGGTGGGGGCGCCCCTCCCCTCTATGGCGCGCCCCCTACCTCGTGGGCCCCCTGGTGGCTCTCCGACGTCCATCTTCTCCTATATGAAGTCTTTCGATGAGAAAAAAATAAGAGGGAACTTTTAGGGACGAAACTCCGCCGCCACGAGGCGGAACCAATCTAGAGCTCCGGCAGAGCTGTTCTGCCGGGGATACTTCCCACCTGGAGGGGAAATCATCACCATCGTCATCACCAACGCTCCTCTCATCGGGAGAGGGCAATCTCCATCAACATCTTCACCAGCACCATCTCATCTCCAAACCCTAGTTCATCTCTTGTATCCAATTCTTGTCTCAAAGTTCGGGATTGGTGCTAGTAGGTTGCTAGTAGTGTTGATTACTCCTTGTAGTTGATGCTAGTTGGTTTATTTGGTGGAAGATCATATGTTCAGATCCTATATGCATATTATTACCCCTCTGATTATGAACATGAATATGCTTTGTGAGTAATTACGTTTGTTCCTGAGGACAAGGGAGAAGTCTTGCTATTAGTAGTCATGTGAATTTGGTATTCGTTTGATATTTTGATAAGATGTATGTTGTCTAGCCTCTAGTGGTGTTATGTGAACGTCGACTACATAACACTTCACCATTATTTGGGCCTAGAGGAAGGCATTGGGAAGTAATAAGTAGATGATGGGTTGCTAGAGTGACAGAAGCTCAAACCCTAGTTTATGTGTTGCTTTGTAAGGGGCTGATTTGGATCCATATGTTTCATGCTATGGTTAGGTTTATGTCGTGGAATTAACACGTCAGATGTCTTAGTGTCAGGACTTAGTCGTGAGGCCAACGCAGCTATGTGGTAGCTTGAGAGGGGTTGAGCGGAATCGAGAGACGCAACACAAGACAAGGGTTTAGACAGCTTCAGGCCATGGGAAACATCATCCGGTAACAACCCTACATGTTGTTTGAGGCTAGATCTCATTATCATCACGAGGGAGTCACTGTAAACCGGCTCTCGTCTAGTTGTGTCTAGCCCTAGAGATTGTTTCTTTCTTGTCCCTCTTTGGGGAGCCCTGCCCCTCCTTATATAAGTTAAAGGGGCGGGTTACATGTAGAGTCCATCTCGGACTAAGACTTAAACTATTTTGACTTTCCTTCCTGGGCTTCTTAACGTCTGCCGGTTTAATATTGTCTGTCGGTTTAACATTGTCTATCGGTTTAACCTTGTCTGCCGGTTTAACATTGTTTGCCGGGTTACGATTGACTTAACACCTGCCGGTGCTACCATCTGTCTTAACTCTGCCGGTTTAACACCCGCCGGTTTACCTTCTTTCTTAGCCATCTGTCTTGACTCTCTGTCTTAACTCTCCGCCAGTTTACCATCCGTCAGTTTACCAAGTCCCAGCTGGTTTACAACTCCAGCCGGGTCATACCGCGGGGTATATCCCCGACATTAGCCCCCAAGTTTAGCTTGGATTTATCCATGCTAAACTTATACTGCAAAATAAACGCAAGAACAAAATTGACAGGTTGTGCTCCGGGCTAAGAATTTCTTGTAAACCGGCACCTTTGAATCCTTGTCATTTCCTTCTAGAAAATCCGAGTCAATAGGCTAGCTTCATAATCAATTTGTCGACATTGATTTGTCACAAAGAAATATTTGTGAATAATAACTTCTTTGACTCAGCTCCCAATACTTAACAAAAATATTGATCTTTAGCCGATTTAAGAATGTAGAACGTTGTCGGTTTGAGAATGTAGAACTTGCCGGTTTATCATTGCTGGTTTACAAATATTGATGGCACCGGGTCATAATTGTAGTTAACATCCAGCTTGAAAATATACCTCTTATACGCTCATCACTTGTAGGCCCCAAGTCTTAAGAAGGTAGCATAGCAACAGCTTAAGACTTGCTTCAAATACGAATATCACAAGCTTCAAGAAATCCCAGTTGTTCATCTCAATCACCAGTCAGAACTGCGTATTCCATATATGTAGCCCCCAAGTGCCAGGTTGTCATGCTTGCAGCAACCTGGGACTTGAAATTGCCTTATGCTTATAAAAACTTCAACCAGTATAGCCCCCAAGGGCCGGGTCATTATGCAATAATGAGCAGGGACTTTATTTATACCTCACTGAGAATAACAGTATACGATGTAACCCCTATCATGGGGCTTGAACCCACGTCCACAAGGTTGAGAGCTTTGAGCTTTACCAACTGAGCAGTGGATCCTTCAATAATAGATGAAAATTTGTGTACCTTGAATTGTTGACAGGAGCAATTGGTAGCCCCCAAGGGCCGGGTCATTATGATGTGATGAATCGGGTCTTCAATAAGTGAGCAAACAATGACTTTGCATTAGCCCCCAAGTGTCATGGTGCATGCTTGCAGCGACATGAGACTTGTGTATTTGATGTAATCCCAACTTCAATAATGTAGCCCCCAAGTGTCGGGTCGTAAGCCTGCAGCGACTCGGGACTATTCCTTCAATTGTAGAATAAATCATATCCATTGATAATATCATAGTTATTGCGCTAAAGCGTCTTTGAAAACCTCAGTCATAATATTGGTTATTGATAACCATAAGAGAAAATCCTGCCGTATTGGCTATTAAAGATTTGAATAAATATGACCTGGTTGGAAAACCGATTCCTGCCATATAAGCCGGTATATCCATGAACATATGATACATGCTATGATTATGTAGTGATGATGCAACGTATGATGCAATATATGATGATGTATATGTATGATCAAGAGGGTTTAAGCTATGGTTCGGATACAACCAGAGCCCCCATGTAGTCATAATTATGGCATTGCGCCGATCAAGAGGTGTGGCTATGGTTCGAATACGACCAAGCCCCCAAGTGATTTCCATGGTGCCCTTATGCTGATCAAGAGGTGTAACTATAGTTCGAACCCATAACTCCCAAGTGATTTCCTTGGTGGCCTTATGCCTATCAAGAGGTGTATCAATGGTTCGGATATGACCAGAGCCCCCAAGTGATTTCCCTGGTGCCCTTATGCATATCAAGAGGTGTAGCGATGATTCGGATACGACCAGAGCCCCCAAATGATTTCCCTAGTGGCTTTAAGCCTATCAAGAGGTGTGACTATGGTTCGAACATAGCCCCCAAGTGATATTGTGAGCTGTGCTCAAGGGATACCCATGTTTGAGCTGTGCTGTGCAGAAGACTCTCTTTGGCCCCTTATGATAATATTTGGCTTGATAGCCGGATTTACCAAAGTAACCAGAGTTGTGCTCTTATGATAAAATTGGCTTGATAGCCGGATCAAGAGGTGCAGCTATGGTTCGAATACGACCAAGCTCCCAAATGATACTGTGAGCTGTGCTCAAGGGGTACCTATGTTTGAGCTGTGCTCTGCAACGGACTCTCTTTGGTCCCTAATCTTTTCTGAGAACTCGAACTTGCGAGAGATTTATTCTTTTTGAACCAGAACTTCTTAAACCGGATACTGAGAGCTTCAAAGCTTTTCGGGAGATAGCTTTCCCTTGAGCCGGATTATAAACCAGAATCCTTCTTTTTAAGCCGGAAACTTTCTGACGGCCTTTAAATTTTCACCAATATGGCGGTTTAGGGTCCTGCATTAGAATCTTTGCAAGTCGGCGTAATTGCTCTTTGAAAGAAAGCAATGTATAATATAAAAATATACTGGATAGATTTCACCTGATATGTTAAGCTAGAAATTATCCACCACGGAGTTGATCACTGGAATCAATCACAGGTGAATCGACCGCGGGAGCAGACAAATAAGTCAGCCGTGACATTGTAAACCAGCGTGGTCGGACAAAGCAATTGCAGGCGCGGCAAACTGCGCCAACTGTGAGTCAATCATGGGCATTGTCCCGGCGAGTTGATGTGTGCTCCACTCAGAATTTAACTGGGATATACAGAAGCCTGGCAGTGGAAAATCACACTTTCCAGGATGCCATGAGCTGTTAAATCTGCGTGCACAAATAATACAAGTCACAGCAGAAAAAATTCTTGAAATATTTAATATCCGGATCAAACGGAATAGGATAAATAACACCTGGTAGTGTCGTGCAGTGGACGTAGCAATTCACAGCCCAACTAGTACTTGCGCTCCTGTAGAAAGAGTAGTAGCACCAGGAACCAAAGCGTACCATATCCATATCCTTGATCTTACGTGGAGTAAATAGCACCAGTTACTGATGTCTTTTGTCTTGATGCAATGAAGAAACGACAGTGGCCCTGGATCTCCACGCATGAGTAGTAATGCACTTGCAACACCCATGCGCTGCAGTATGCCTTGGGGTACACTTTGTATAACGACATGCATGTTGTTTAACATCTTCCACGTAACATGAATGCAGAGACCAGAAAACAAGGCCGCCGCTGTCCCACAACGCATATATGAAGTAGTAGCAGCATGTCCTCATAACATCTTCAGAAAAGACCGCAGCAGAGAAGCGGAAGCAAAGCCGGCGAGCGCGGCGACTCAGCAATTGAGCACGGATGCGGTGAACCGGCACAGGGCTTAAAGCGGAGGCTCGGCGATTTGTGGCAGAAGCAAGGCCGGCTCGAAGGGCGGCGGTGGCGGCTCAAGGCGAGGCCAAGGCAGGGACACACCAACGACTCAACAGCTCGGGGCTGACCAAGGCAAAGGCGGCAGTTCGGCGGCGAAGCGAGATAAGACTGCAAGTGTCAGCCGCGGCGGTAGCGGCTTGTAGTGATTGTAATCCGGCGGATGTAACTCGGAGCGGCGCTTCAGCAGTAGCATACGCCGGCTCGAGAACTCCAGATCACGACAGAGGCGGAGTAACGGCAGTACAACAGGGCCCCCGGCGAGTTTACCACCTCGGCGGCTTAGCGACGCGTAGGCCCGGTACTGGCGATTTAGAGGCAGGTCTCCGAGACACCCACGAACCATGGCCGAGTCCTCCTCTTACAATGGCAGCTTGACACTTGCCTGTAATCGTATAGCAGTAGTAGAGGCAAGGCACTGGTGAGACGGCGGCGGTTCACGGAGGTACCGGCTCAGGGCCATGACGACTCGTAGCAGCAGTAGAGGCCGGGTCAGCCGCAGCAGAGGCCGATTTAATAGTAGCAGAGGCCGGGTCACGGCGGAGGTGAACGGCGTCCGCGGCAGCTCGGGGTAGCTCATGACTTGGAGGCGAAGCTAAACCGGGGCGGCTCAGAACGAGGCCGAGCAGTGGTGGCTCGAAGCGGCGCGGGACGGACCACATCAGTCGGTGGTGGCTGCGTGGCTGGGCGGTTCACGGCGCGGCGTAACACAGCCAGACGGGTCCACACCGTGCGCGGACGCTCGCGTGTGCGGGCGGAGAACAGCGGCTGTGGCGAGACGAGGCCGGGGTCGGCTTGGAATCGAGGTCGGTTCAGCCAAGGCAGGCCGCTGCAGCAGTTGAAAGGGATCCCAGCGAGGAGAGGCGGCGACAACTCGACGTATCTCAGCGGAATCATAACAGAAGCGGCGCGGTGAATCAATGGCCGGTTCAGAGGAGCTCTGGCGATGGGTCGAGACGAAGTTGAAGCGGCAACACTATGGGACTGAACGGCTTGGGAGTGGCGATTCAGTGATAATTGGTCGCGTGGTGAACCGGCAATGGGCGCGGGGCGGCTCTCCGCGCGGTCGTGGCCACTCGGCGGCACCGGCCCAAGGCTGCGACGGTGGATTGAAGCAACTAGGCCGGAGGCTGGTTCATGGCAGGAGACGGTCGGCGGCTCCAACTGGGCGACTCAACACCGCGTCGTCAGAGGCGGACGACCGACGGAGGCGTGGTTCTGGTCGGCTACTCGGCGTCTGCAACTGAAGCCACGTGAGGCCGGCGACTTAGGGCCATGGAAACTCGTAGTCGAAGCAGAGAGCGGGTGGCCGGTTGAAGCCAACTGGTGACTCACAGTTGTGACAAAGCCAAGGCGAGTGGTGGTTTGACCAGAGTTGGCGGCTAACTCGCGGCGCGGTCGAAGCGACTCATAGGCCGGGCATCGGCGGTTTGAAGGCAGCGACATGGGCTCGTGACTATGGCGGAGGCAGACCAGTTCGGCGAAGACGAAGGTGCCCGACCGCAGCAAAGGCAGAGACCGCGGCTCAACACCTACTTCTGTAAGGGCGGCGCAAGGCTAAGACGGGGGCCGGGCCAGGTCTGACGGCGACGGCGGCTTTTGAACTGCATCGACACGCAGCAGCCAAGACAGGCCGGCTTGAGCTTGACGCGGCTGGGAGGTGGAAGGGATATGGCAGTTACTTGCTCTGCTGGGAGCATGAGCCCGCGCAGCATATTATAAGCCCCTGGACAGAACCGCAGCCGTCGTTCTTATCTCTTGGGCGATACGATTTGCGACACACAAGCTTGTGAGTTTTGACGCTTCTGAGTTTTAAATCAGCAAAACCGTGCACCGCTTTAGAACTTGACTGTCCCGGTGACTTGACAACTAACCAGACAAAATGCAGGTAATCCTGACGGTTTGATTCCATAGGAAAACGAGTTGGAGCTGACCTCCGTCGCCGCGTACGAGTTGAATCAGCAGAAGAAAAACCCGTCGGTCTCGATCCCGTCTGGTCATACAGAAGACAAAAGACAATCTTGTATCGGATTGACGGGTCACCAGGACACGTTGACGACGGTTAACAGAACACTCCAATTCTAATTTTCTTTGAACCCTAAATCCCATCGATCTTGGTGTTTCTGGCAGCTCGGCCATGCAGTGGTTTGAGCAGCAGTTTAATCAGACACAAGCCAGAAACTACAGACGACCCGGTGTTAGAGCACAGCAGCTAGCGGGTTCAATGGCAAAGACGTTCCGGGCGGTCGAAGCGCAACCGCAGTTGTAGCAGAGAACGTGGAGGTTTTCAAAGTCCTCACCGAGTTGTAGTTATTTTGACCCAAGTCAACTAGATTGGGTGGCTAGCAATGAGACTCTGCGGCAACGGATCGAATCCTTCTCGGCGCTTTATCTTCTTTTCTTGACTTTTCCTTTGCTGTTCATAGATGAACGGTGACGGTGACCTTGCTCATATAGGTTTTGGCGCGCCAACGACGGAAACTTGACACGCCGATGATACTGGCGATTTACAGCAACCATCAAATCGCAACTTTAACCTTCCTTTAACGTTCCAAACTATGAATCCGGACCGACGAACTTTGAAATTGATATAGATCCTTTCTTATCTGGAAAATTGCAAGCTCCTCGATTCCTAGGAGAGATCCCTTCAAGAACTCAACACCACCGTGCGCTCGCCCCATGGTGGGCGCCAACTGTCGTGGAATTAACACGTCAGATGTTCTTAGTGTCAGAACTTAGTCGTGAGGCCAACGCATCTATGTGGTAGCTTGAGAGGGGTTGAGCGGAATCGAGAGACGCAACACAAGACAAGGGTTTAGACAACTTCAGGCCCCGGGAAACATCATCCGGTAACAACCCTACATGTTGTTTGAGGCTAGATCTCATTATCATCACGAGGGAGTCGCCGTAAACCGGCTCTCCTCTAGTTGTTTCTAGCCCTAGAGATTGTTTCTTTCTTGTCCCTCTTTGGGGAGCCCTGTCCCTCCTTATATAAGTTAAAGTGCGGGTTACATGTAGAGTCCATCTCGGACTAAGACTTAAACTATTTTGACTTTCCTTCCTGGTCTTTTTAACGTCTGCCGGTTTAATATTGTGTGTCGGTTTAACATTGTCTGCCGGCTTAATATTGTCTGCCGGGTTAAGATTGACTTAACACCTGCCGGTGCTACCATCTTTCTTAACTCTGCCAGTTTAACACCCGCCGGTTTACCGTCTTTCTTAGCCATCTGTCTTGACTCTCTGTCTTAACTCTCCGCTGGTTTACTAAGTCCCAGCTGGTTTACAACTCCAGCTGGGTCATACCGCGGGGTATATCCCCGATAGTTTACCTTAATACTTTCGTTGTAGTTGCGGATGCTTGCAATAGAGGTTAATCATAAGTGGGATGCTTGTTCAAGTAAGAACAACACCCAAGCACCGTTCCATCCACATATCAAATTATCAAAGTATTGAACGCGAATCATATGAACGTGATGAAAACTAGGTTGACGATATTCCCATGTGTCCTTGGGAGCGCTTTTCCTATTATAAGAGTTTGTTCTGACTTGTCCTTTGCTACAAAAAGGATTGGGCCACCTTGCTGCACTTTATTTACTTTTGTTACTTGTTGCTCGTTACAATTTATCTTATCACAAAACTATTTGTTACCACTTATTTCAGTACTTGCAGAGAATACCTTGCTGAAAACCGCTTATCATTTCCTTCTGCTCCTCGTTGGGTTCGACACTCTTACTTATCGAAAGGACTACGATAGACCCCCTATACTTGTGGGCCATCAAGACTCTTTTCTGGCGCCGTTGCCGGGGAGTGTAGCGCCTTTGGTAGGTGGAATTTGGTAAGGAAAAAATTATATAGTGTGCCGAAATTTACTGTCACTTATTACTATGGAAAGTAATTCTCTGAGGGGCTTGTTCGGGGTATCTTCACCCCGTCCAATAGAGCAAAGAGTTGCTCCTCAACCTACTGGACCTATTAGAAATGAAACTCCTTTTGAATTTCCTTCGGGTATGATGGAAAAACTGCTAGCTAACCCTTTTACAGGAGATGGAACAAAGCATCCTGATGAGCACTTAATATATGTGGATGAAGTTTGTGGATTATTTAAGCTTGCAGGTATACCCGATGATGTTGCTAAGAAGAAGATCTTTCCTTTATCTTTGAAGGGAGACACATTGATATGGTATAGGCTATGTGATGATATGAGATCCTGGGACTATAAAAGATTGAAGTTGGAATTTCATGAAAAGTATTACCCTATGCATCTTGTTCATCGTGATCGCAATTATATATATAATTTTTGGCCTCGTGAAGGAGAAAGCATCGTTCAAGCCTGGGGGAGGCTTAAATCAATGATATATTCATGCCCCAATCATGAGCTCTCAAGAGAAATGATTATTCAAAATTTATATGCTCGGCTTTCTGAAAACAATCGCACCATGCTCGATACTTCTTGTGCTGGCTCTTTTATCATGAAGACTATTGAATTCAGATGGAATTTATTGGATAGAATTAAACGCGACTCTGAAGATTGGGACCTCGACGAAGGTAAGGAGTCAGGTATGACACCTAAGTTTGATTGTGTTGAATCTTTTATGGACACCGATATTTTTCGTAAGTTTAGCACTAAATATGGACTTGACTCTGAGATAGTAGCTTCTTTCTGTGAATCTTTTGCTACTTATGTTGATCTCCCTAAGGAGAAGTGGTTTAAATATCATCCTCCCATAGAAGTAAAAGTAGTTGCACCTATTAAAGTTGAAGAAAAGACTGTCACTTATAATGATCCCATTATTCCTACTTCTTATATTGAGAAACCACCTTTCCCTGTTAGAATAAAGGATCCTGCTAAAGCTTCAACTGTTGTTCATAAAAGCAATATTAGAACTTATACACCTCCTGAGCAAATTAAAGTAGAACCTAATATTGCTATTGTTAAAGATCTCTTGTCTGATAATATTGATGGGCATGTTATTCAGTTCGAAGGTGAAACTGCTAGAATTGCTAAACCTTGTGATAAAGATAAACATAGACCTGTGGTAGGCGTGCCTGTTATTTCCGTTAAAATAGGAGATCATTGTTATCATGGCTTATGTGATATGGGTGCGAGTGCTAGTGTTATACCTATTGACTTATACGAAGAAATTAAGAATGAAATTGCACCTGCTGAGTTAGAAGGTATTGATGTCACAATTAAACTTGCTAATAGAGATACTATTTCACCAATGGGAATTGTCAGAGATGTTGAAGTCTTGTGTGGGAAAACTAAATATTCTGCTGATTTTCTTGTTCTTGGATCCCCACAAGATAGCTTTTGTCCCATTATATTTGGTAGACCTTTCTTAAATATTGTCAATGCTACCATAGATTGCACAAAGAATGTTGTTACTGTTGGCTTGGATGATATGGTTCATGAGTTTAATTTCTCTAAATTTAGTAAACAACATCGTGAGGAAGAATTACCTAGTAAGGATGAAATTATTGGTCTTGCTTCTATTGTCGTACCTCCTAGTGATCCTTTAGAACACTATTTGCTAGACCATGAAAATGATATGTTCATGAATGAAAGAAGGGAAATAGATGAGGTATTCTTTAAACAGGAACCTATTTGCAACACAATTTGCCTGTTGAAATTTTAGGGGACCCTCCTCCACCCAAGGGTGATCCCGTGTTTGAGCTTAAACCTTTGCCTGATAATCTTAAATATGCTTATCTTGATGAAAAGAAGATATATCCTGTTATTATTAGTGCTAACCTTTCAGAGCATGAAGAACAAAGATTATTGAAAACTCTAAAGAAGCACTGTGCTGCTATTGGATATACTCTTGATGATCTTAAGGGCATTAGTCCCACTCTATGTCAACATGAAATAAATTTGGAAGCAGATGCCAAACCAGTTCGTGATCCTCAATGACGTCTGAATCTTAAAAAGAAAGAAGTGGTAAGAAAACAAATACTAAAGCTTCTGGAGGCAGGTATAATCTATCACGTTGCTGATAGTGAGTGGGTAAGTCATGTCCATTGTGTCCCTAAGAAAGGAGGTATTACTGTTGTTCCTAATGATAAAGATGAATTGATTCCACAAAGAATTATCACAGGTTATAGGATGGTAATTGATTTCCGCAAATTAAATAAAGCTACTAAGAAAGATCATTACCCCTTACCTTTTATTGATCAAATGCTAGAAAGATTATGCAAACATACACACTATTGCTTTCTAGATGGTTATTCTGGTTTCTCTCAAATACCTGTGTCGGCTAGAGATCAATCAAAGAATACTTTTACATGCCCTTTTGGTACTTTTGCTTATAGACGTATGCCTTTTGGTTTATGTAATGCACCTGCTACCTTTCAAAGATGCATGATGGCTATATTCTCTGACTTTTGTGAAAAGATTTGTGAGATTTTCATGGACGACTTTTCCGTCTATGGTTCCTCTTTTGATGATTGCTTGAGCAATCTTGATCGAGTTTTGCAGAGATGTGAAGAAACTAATCTTGTCTTGAATTGGGAAAACTGCCACTTTATGGTTAATGAAGGTATCGTCTTGGGGCACAAAGTTTCTGAAAGAGATATTGAAGTTGATAAAGCCAAGGTTGATGCTATTTGTGGGGTTTCAGGTTCCGGCAGACCCTTGAGGTTCGAACACCGGTGTGCATGCGGAGATCTCTCCCCTACCGATCTACGTCCGATCCTCTCGTGCGAACTAAGATGAAAATGATGAACAACACAAGGGAAACGATGTTTATATTGGTTCGGGCCACCGTTGTGGTGTAATACCCTACTCTAGTGTGTGGTGTGGTGGATTGCCTCTGGGCTGATGATGGACAGTACAAGGGAAGAACAGCCTCACGAGAGGTGTTCTTGAGCTGGTGCGATGAACTACTAGGGTGAGTTCAGTCGCCTCTCTCTCTCTCTGCTAGGGTTCTACTAGATTTCCAGCCGTCCCCTCCTTCTGTGGTGGCTAGCTCTATTTATAGAGGCCCTGGGCCTCTCCCCAAATAATGAGCGGGAAGGGCGCCAACAATTGGCCATTTTGAAGGGGAACATCTAGTACAAGTTATCCTGACCAAAGGTGGTCTTCGGCTGCCAAAAGCACTGGCGATGACGCTGTCTTGGGCTCCACGGTGACCTCCGCCCTGCCGTCCGGCTGGTCTTGGTCTCTTTGCACCGGAATGGTAACCTTTGCCTGATGCCTTGGCCTGTGCTTGACCCCTTTGCACCAAAGGGGAAACAAGGACACTACGCAGGCTGGCGCCCGCCTGGCTCCCACCTGGTCTCGATCGTCATGGCTTGTGTCACGGGTTCCTCGTGAGGTACCCCTGCCTTGATCTCTCCGCCTCCTCGCGAGCCTGCCTGATGAGGCTGCCTCTGAGGAAGCTTCTTGTCGTCCGTCCCGCGAGGCTTGGCCCCTCGCGAGGGTCTTGAGCTTGGGCTGATGAAGATGGGCCGTGCTGGGCCCCCGCATGAGCCACGCCGCAGGCCGCAGGCAAGCAAGTCTGGGGACCCCCGTTCCCAGAATGCTGACAGTAGCCCCCGGGCCCAAGGCGCGCCTGGGCTTGGCCTAGTAGGAAAATGAAAGGGCAAGCGCGAAGCGCCGCGGGCCCTATCAGCCTGCGGCCTTGGGCGCCACGTGGCGATTGATTGGACGTGGGCGACTACGCTTCCCCCCGACGCCTCGGCGACCGCATGACTTGATAAGTCCCTACATGCAGAGAAACCGGTCATGATTACTTGCGGTGGTGGTGCACGGCGGTTGGCCTCCTCCAGCTATAAGTACGGGGCTGGGCGACCCTCTTCGGCCTATCCCTCCTTGCTGCTCCTTTCCTTCTTCTCGATTACTCGTCGCTCCCATGGCTCCAAAGAGATTCTTGGCCGCGGAGAAAGGAAAGGCCCCCCAGGCTGGGCCTGACTCCCCCCTGGCCAAGCGCGGCCGAGGCCGCCCTCGCAAGTATACCACGGTCCCCGTGGTGGCCTCCCGCGGCCATGGAGGCGGTTCCTGGCGCGGTGGTGAGTGCCAGGTTGCCGACGGGGGGCACGCCATGGGTGTGCGCCCCCCTAGGCCATGCTTTCCCTCTGCAGAGATGCTGCCGGAGTTCGTCGTGTGGTTGGCAGACCCATCCAGCATCAGGCTCCAGCTCCTCCGTTTCTTTGAACACTGGTAGAAAAAGGGCCTGTAGTCCCGGTTCGTAAGGGCCTTTTGTCCCGGTTCTGGAACCGGGACTAAAGGGTCGGTACTAATACCTCCCCCCTTTAGTCCCGGTTCAAACCAGAACCGGGACAGATGGGCATCCACGTGGCCGCTGCCGACAGCCCAGGCAGGGGGGCTTTTGGTCCCAGTTGATGACATAAACCGGGACCAAAAGGCTTCCACGTGTCAGCAACTGGCTGGAGCTGAGGTTTTTCTTTTTTTTAAAAAAGTGGCTGTTTTAGGGGTTTAGGGGGTTATTTTTAGGTTGTTATTAGCTAGCTAATAGAGAGAAGTGTCCTCTCTTATATCTTCATCCTTGGCTTACCAACGCTAGCTACTGCTATGTTCATTTCACCCACAGATATATAATAACTCATGCATGCTCGCATCATACATCATCATATATAATAACAAGTCCTACTAATCAAGCATCATCATACAACTTCTACTCGTTATTAATAATAAGTCATACGATCATCATCCTCATAGTCATCGAACCCAACCCTACATAATTGTTCTTAGCACATGATCATCAGTATCAGGTAGGACCTAAACACACTTAAGGTAAAATAGCATAAAACAATATAGACCCTGACTCTCCATTATGAAGAATGGAGATCATCCTGTCTCCAATTCTTGCGCCTCGCTTCCTTTTGCTTCCAAGAAGCTCCTTACGACTGTCCATACATTTTTTCCATCCTTTGATTTTCATGTCTCCACTTCTTTTAGAAATCTCGTATGGACAGTTGAGATTCGTAGGATGACCTGGATATATGTTCAAAACACGAAGGCTTGCCGCCATTCTGATACATCAAATGAGGCACACAATCCTCTGGGATTCTCTGTTGAAAAACATAGTAATAACTTCGTAGTTAGCAATGATGTACTAGTTTTAGAAGTATGCAAAAAGATGCACGGATGTCGTAATAGTAAAAAATCTTACCAGGGTATCTCCATAGTAGTTACCGTAGTTCAACACGTGCACTAGTGGCACGTATTGACCATAATGTTGAGGAGTTCGATTGTAGATATTGTAATTCTCAAGATCATTACAAAATCCAACCAGATGAGTTTTCTCCTTGTAAGTTAACTCAGAGCCATCGGTGTAGTAAGTTCTATCTACCATCTTCTGCACATTCTTTGATACTTCAAAATAAGCTGTCAATGGAAATAAGCTGTCAACTATTTTGAAATGAACAATATAAATTAGTTAATAATTAACTATGTTTGAGAAACTCACATAGCGGTAGAACTGGAGGCGTATCAACAAGGACCCAAATGTCCATATTGTCTTGCTCGATTTCAGGATCACCAAGATCCATGGTGACAAGCATACCCTCATCAAAACCATACAATTTGCAAAATGCTTCCCAATTTTTGCAACCAAAATGGGTTACGCTCTCAGCATTATACAACTTTACTTCAAAATCCACATCATGATGGGTCCTTAGGTGAATTTTCTTCGTTTCAAAATTTTCATGGTCTTCAAAATCCATCCTCTCCAAGACATAGCGTCTTGCATGGCATGGGATAAACTATACTCGAATTGTAAAAGATGAAAATTACACGTTGAAATAATTGAAGTCATGCTTAATTATGAAAAAAAAACACTTGTCATTGTTGCGTACCGTTTCAACTTCGAAGGTCTCCTCGAGCTTAATGCTGAAGCGCCGCCCATCGTCCAGGTGAGGCCTGTCGCACTGACCTCGATCGTCGTGGCACCAGTCTCACTCCCCCGGGAGACTTCCGTCGTCCGATGATGACATTTCCTATACGTTCATAATTCAAAGACTAAATCAGATCATTATTATTCAAGTAATCATATGCATATGCCTTGCATAGTGCTCTCTCCAATTTGAGCATTCAATAAGAAAAATCAAATCGCAAAATAAAGCAGTATTCAAATTAGGATGCATTCAATTATAAGAAAAACTACATCATCTCCATGTGTCCGTACATCGAATATTCTCGAACCTTCCCTGCAACGCAACCATGTAGCGACGGACGTGCTGGTCCTCCTCGCTGACACGATGACGTACCACCTCCGTGGTGTCCGGAAGCCTCGGCACCGTCACTGGCCCACGCGACCGCCACCAAGCTACGCCCCCCGGAAGGTAGCGCCTCCCAGTACCACCCCGGCGGAGCCCAGTCCCGGACATGGCCCATCTGGTCAAGCAGGTGTCGTCCTCCACCGACTCGACGATGAGGATGCGGGATAGGCATCATCCATGTCGATGCGGGAATAATTGCTTTAACTAAAAAAATAAACTAGTTCTATTAATTTTCTTGCTAAAAATAAACTACTTCTATAGTAAAATAAACCAGTTTTATTAAATCAACTAGTTCAACTACTAAGAACTTACTATAAATAGAATAATGTAGTACTTACTAACAATAAACAAGTTTACCTAGTTCTAACTAATTCCATTAAACACTTTCTAAGTAGTACTAATTACTAAAAGTTATCGGGGAGGGGGGTATATCGACAACGACATACCCGATAACAAAAATAAGAAGAGGAAGAAGAAGAAAAAAAGAGGAGAAGAAGAAGAAAGGAATAATAGAGGAGAAGAAGAAGAATTCTTCTTCTTCTCCTCTATTCCTTCTTCTTCTCCTCTTTTTTTAATTCTTTTTCATCTTCTTATTTATTTCTCTTGTTATTCCTCTCCTCTTCTTCTTATTCTTCTTCTTCTCCTCCTTCTTCCTCTTCTTATTTTCCTTTTTTCTCTCCTTCTTTTTCTTCTAAATATGAACATATACGTAAATTGACAAAGATAATTCTATGAACAAAAAAAATTATAAAAATTCTATGAACAAAATTACAACAGAAAAAAATCATAAAAAATCTATGAACAAAATTACAACAGAAAAAAATCATAAAAATCTATGAACAAAATAAAATTCTATGAACAAAATTACAACAAAAAAATTCATAAAAATTCTATGAAAAAATTGACATATTCTTTGCATATATATGAAAACACAAACTTTTGCATATGCAACAATAATATCATCAAAAAATGTATGAACAGTAAAAAATTCTAACTTTTGCATCTAAACTATACATCTAAATTAACTACAACAATTCAATTAACTATACATCTAAACTACGCATCTAAATTAACTACAACAACTCAATTAACTCTACATCCTAAAATACACATGTAAATTAACTACACATCTAAATTAGGAAATTACGCAACGGGCCGGGGCGGCGATCGACGAGGAGGCCGGCAGGACACGGGGGTGACGGTGAGGGGCGCGGCGACGGCGACGGTGATGGGCGCGGAGACGGCGATGGTGAGGGGGCGCGGCGCGATGGGCGATGAGGAGGCAGGGGCGGCGACAGCGACAGTGAGGGGCACGGCGTCGGCGGCGAGGAGGCAGGGGGGCACAAGGCTGCGACGGCGTCTGCGGTTGCGCGGGACGGCGTCAGAGGCAGGGGCGATGGCGAGGCGCAGCCTGGCGGTGTCGTCGGGCGGGGAAGAACGAACTGAATGAAAATTTTCACAAGTGCTACTTATATAGATGAAGCATTGGTCCCGGTTCGTGACAGAAACCGGGACGAATGCCCCCTTTAGTCCCGGTTGGTGCCTCCAACCGGGACCAAAGGCCACTTTTCGGCAGCCCAAAGGGCGGGAAGCGGCGGCCTTTAGTCCCAGTTCGTGGCACCAACCGGGACTACAGGGGGCATTCGTCCCGGTTTCTGTCACGAACCGGGACCAATTCCCCACTTTAGTCCCGGTTGGTGCCACCAACCGGGACCAATAGCCTTGCGCTGGCGCGGTGGTGGGAGTTTGGTCCCACCTCGCTAGTTGAGAGTGACCAGCACCTGTTTATAAGCTCCGCTGCCTCTTCCCTCTCGAACTCCTCTGAAATGCAGGCTTATGGGCCTAATTGGACACTACAATGCCTGTGGGCCTACTGGGCCTGCTGCGGGCCTGAATCCTGGCCCATGGTTGGGTTTCTAGTCGTATTTAGGTCGTGCTGGCCCAGTAGGTGGCATTTTTTTCTATTTATTTTTTCGTTTCTACTTAGAACTAAATACTTATAGTTTTTTAGTGATTTCTTTTTTCTTTTAGGTGACAAAAATTATAAACTTTCTGTTAGTGCCATTAGCTTTAAAATTTGAATAGTTTAAATTTGAATTTTTTAAAATTAGTGTGAATCACTAGTTTACTAAGTTTGTGTGAAAACACTTTGTAGAATAGTTAAAATTGATTTTTGAGTCAATCTTTTTCCTGCTATTTAATAGTAGGTGGCACATTTTTTTGTTTTTTTGTTGTGTAGTGATTTCTTTTTTATTTTAGGTCACAAAAATTATAAACTTTCTGTTAGTGCCATTAGTTTTAAAATTTGAATAGTTTAAATTTGAATTTTTTAAAATTTGTGTGAATCACTAGTTTATGAATAGCTTTACTCAATTTGGTAATTTTAGTTAGTCATAACAAATATTATAGGCATTTTTTTCTTTTTTGCTATTTATTTTTTCATTTCTACTTATAACTAAATACTTATAGTTTTTTAGTGATTTATTTTTTCTTTTAGGTCACAAAAAATAAAAACTTCTCTGTTAGTGAACATAGATGCACTTATAGAGAAATTAAACATAAATTCATAATTAATTTCTATTTATGAATTTAGGTCCAATTTCCTCTATAGGTGCATCTATTTTCACTTTGAGAGGAGCTCAACAACGCAGAGAGGGACGGGCTTATAAACAGGTGTGGGCGCCCATTCGGTTGGCAAGGTGGGACTAAACTCTGGGCAAACCCTTTAGTCCCGGTTCGTGGCATGAACTGGGACTAAAGGGGAGCCTTTGGTCCCGGTTCATGCCATAAACCAGGACCAATGGTGGTGGGCCAGGAGCCAGGCCCATTGGTCCCGGTTCGTCCCACCAACCGGGACCAAAAGGTCCAGACGAACCGGGACCAATGGCCCACGTGGCCCGGCCGGCCCCCTGGGCTCACGAACCGGGTCCAATGCCCCCATTGGTCCCAGTTCTAGACTGAACCGGGACTAATGGGCTGACCCGGCCTGGACCAAAGCCCTGTTTTCTACTAGTGGTAGATGAACTGCCAGCCACCGCTCGGTGCGGCTTCTGGCTCTAGGTAGACGGATGCTGCAGCAGGGCCTCCTCGTGCGCTTCGTGCCCTACAAGGATCAGTAGGAGGGGTAACTTATGGTCTTAGCTATGAGGGCGATCGGCCCAGGTCCTGCGCTCGTGTCGCAATGCCCGTGGGGCACGGACTGGGAGGGGTGCTCCCGCAGAGGACTCGGATAGGAAAGCTCCAAACGATCGGGGCAGAAAACACTCGCGAGGGCACCCGCGATCCTCCCCCGCGAGACTTCACGAGAGAAAACGAGGTGAGCGAGCGAGAAAGACAAAGAGCCACAAGCCAGGAACATCAGCAACTCCAATAAAAACTTCAAACGGGAATAAACAAGCCAACTGCAGAAAGCAAATGGGAAAGTCGCGTCCGGCGCCTATTCTAGTTTTCGACGTCTTCTCACCAGCGCGGAGCTAAGTGCTACCACTCGGCGTGGGCGGGAGCCCCCGAGGCCCGAGGGCGGAACTCCAGAGACTCCGGGGCGTGTACAGCCCCACTCATTATTACGTGAGAGTGTCATGGGCGGCGAGCTTCACAAGCGTTGGCCTTCTTCACAGGCACCGGGCCTTTCTTGAAATGCGGCAGCTTCACAGGCGTTCGCCTTCTTCACAGGCTCCGGGCCTTTCCCGAAACGCAGCGGCTTCACATGCATTCGCCTTCTTCACAGGCACCGGGCCTTTTCCAAAATGCAGCGGCTTCACAGGCATTCGCCTTCTTCACAGGCACCGGGCCTTTTCCAAAACGCAGCGGCTTCACAGGCATTCGCCTTCTTCACAGGCACCGGGCCTTTTCCAAAACGCAGCGGCTTCACAGGCATTCGCCTTCTTCACAGGCACAGGGCCTTTTCCAAAATGTAGCGGCTTCACTCAGGGGTAGAACCTCCGGAGATGTTGAATGTTCCATGGGTTCTGGATGGGTACTCCCTCCGGAGTCTCCAAGCGTGTGGAGCCAGGCCTGGAAGCATGAACAACCTTGAACGGGCCCTCCCACATGGGAGAGAGCTTGTGCAGCCCCTCCCTGGAGAGAACACTTATGAGCACGAGATCCCCTACCTCAAGGGTCCTGGGGAGGATGTTGCGGCTGTGGTATCGTCGTAGCGCGTGTTGATACCTTGCCACTCGCAGTGCGGCTTCCCGACGGCGTTCCTCCCCCAGCACGAGATCCGTCCCCCGCATGGCGTCCTGCTGAGCCTCGTCGAATGCCAGGACCCGTGCGGAGCGACGTCTGACCTCATGAGGGAGAACAGCCTCCGCTCCATAGACGAGGAAGAACGGGGTCTCGCCAGTCGGCTTGGTCGCTGTCGTGCGGATTGACCATAGCACGAACTGGAGCTCGTCGTGCCAGCCCCTGCCACAGGCCTCCAGCTTCTTCTTGAAGGTCCTGGCCTTGAGGCCCCTTAGGACCTCCACGTTGGCCCGCTCGGCCTGGCCGTTGCTCCGGGGGTGTGCTACCGAAGCTAGCATATCCGCATTCCAAGGTTAGCACAGTACGTTTTGAAGAGATTACTAGTGAATTGCGAACCATTGTCGGTGATGATGCAGTTGGGCACCCCAAATCGGCTCACGAGGCCCTTGACGAATTTGACCGTTGAGCCTGCCGGGATTGTGCGGACGGCTTCCACCTCAGCCCACTTGGTGAATTTGTCCACGGCGACGTAGAGGTAGCGATAGCCCCCTGGCGCCCGAGGAAACGGGCCAAGAATGTCGAGCCCCCAAACTGCAAATGACCATGAGAGGGGTATAGTCTGTAGACCCCCCGCAGGCTGATGGATCTGCTTAGCGTGAAACTGGCAGGCCTCGGAAGCCTTCACAAGCTCAACGGCGTCATTGAGTGCGGTGGCCAATAGAATCTACTACGGAACGCCTCGCCGACGAGAGTCCGTGACGACGAGTGGTGCCCGCAGTCTCCCCCGTGTATGTCCGCCAGTAGCTCCTTACCTTGCTCTCGGGAGATGCAATGTAAGGACATGTCATTCGGTCGCTTCCTGTAGAGCTTTCCATCCCTGATGCAATAAGCCGTGGCCTGCCGCGCCACACGCTCCGCCTCCTCATTCTCCGGCAGAGTCCCTCACGTCAGGTAGTTCTTGAGCTTCGGGATCCAACACCCTTCCTGAGGCTCTAACGCCAGGAGCAGGCGTGCCCCCGAGGCTGGGCCACAGACCGGGGCTCCTGAGGTAGGCGGCTGAGGGAGCTCCTCCCTTGGTTGTGCCGTGCTAGACAGCGACGGCACCGCCGAGGGTTTGAAGAGCCGCTCCTCAAAGACGCCGGGCTCCTGAGGCAGCCGCCTAGATGCCCTCGTGGCAATGTCGTCAGCCTCCTGATTGGTGCCGCGAGGCACATGTTGCAACTCCAGTCCCCAGAACTGTTTCTCCATCTTGCGGACCTCAGCGAGGTAGGCCTCCATGTGCTCGTCCTTTGGCTCGTATATCTTGTTGGATAAGTTGACGAGGAGTTGCGAATCGCCCTTGATGATGAGGCGCTTCACCCCTAAGGAAGATGCGGCCTTCAAGCCTGCTATTAGGCCTTCGTACTCCGCTATGTTGTTGGAGACCTTTTCTCCATGCTGGAAGCAAAGCTGCACGACGTAGTAGAGTTTGTCCTAGGTAGGGGATACGAGCACTCCGCCAGCTCCGGCACTGTGTCGGGAGAACGCCCCATCAAAGTACATGACCCAGCCATCCGGTGCTTCACTTCCCGGGGAATGTGACTGGTCTTCGCCTGCCTCGAGACCCGGCGCTTCTGCCCATTCTGCCACGAAATCTGCTAACGCGGCTCCCTTGATGACTCTGGTCATACTAAACTCTAGCTGAAATGCATGCAGCTCGATGTTCCATTCAGCAACCCTTCCAGCCGAGTTGGGGCTCCTGAGTACCCTCTCCAAGGGGTATGCTGAGACGACCTTGCTAGGTGGCCTTGGAAGTACTGCCGCAGCTTGCGTGAGGCCACCCATAGCGCGAGGAGGAGCTTTTGAGGCATGGGGTACCGCACCCTCGCGTCCCGTAGCACTATGCTGACAAAATACACGGGGTGCTCGACGAGGTTGAGGGTGCTGGCACTGCTTATGTCCTCTGGAGGTCGAGGCGTCTCTTGAGACGACGGAGCTCCCAGTGCTTGGTTGCCTGAGGGAGGCCCTCCTGCTCTGGGTGCATTCTCCTGCCGCAGTTGTTCCTTTCCGGCTGTCGTTGAGGCCTTCGCGAGGCCCTCCTGGCTCTGTTTCGCTTCAGTTTAGACGGTTGATGCGGCCTTGGCACAACGCTCCTTCCTGACCGCTACCAGGGCCGCGCTAGCGGAGTAGGGGGTGGCCGCAAGGTAGAGCACCAGGGGCTCCCGAGGACGCGGAGCTACCATCACTGGTGGACTGGTAAGGTACCTCTTGAGGTCTTGGAATGCCTTATCGGCCTCTTGAGTCCACTCGAAGGGGCCCTTTTTCTTCATCAGCTTGAAGAAGGGCAGCGCTCGTTCCCCCAGCTTGGAGATGAAACGCCCGAGCGCAGTTACATGCCCAGTGAGCTTCTGCATTTCTCTGAGGGTCCTTGGTGGGCTCATGTCTTCGACTGCCTTGACCTTCTCTGGGTTGGCCTCGATGCCCCTGTGGGATACGAGGAAACCCAGGAGCTTGCCTGAGGGGACTCCAAACACGCACTTCTACGGGTTGAGCCGTAGGTCCACCTCGTTGAGGCTCGCGAAGGTTTCTTCCAGGTCCTGTATCAGGGTCCTTGCCTCACGAGACTTCACCACAATGTTATCGACGTAAGCTTCTGCGTTCCTCCCGAGCTGCCGGCCTAAGGCGATGTGCATCAGCCGCCGAAAGGTCGCGCCTGTGTTGCGCAACCCAAACGGCATGCATGTATAGAAATACACTCCACACGGGGTGAGGAAGGCCGTCTTCTCCACGTCTTCTACCGCCATCTTGATCTGGTGATAGCCCGAGAAGGCATCTAGGAAGCACAATAGGTCACACTTTGCCGTGGAGTCGACTATCTGGTCAATGCGGGGGAGCGGAAATGGATCCTGCGGGCAGGCCTTGTTGAGGTTGGTGAAGTCGACGCACATGCGCTCCTTTCCTCCCTTTTTCGGCACAACAACCGGATTAGCCAGCCAATCAGGGTAGCGGACCTCGCGGATAACTCCTGCCACCTCTAGCTTCCGGGTCTCTTGAACGATGAAAGCTTGTTTCTCAGTTGACTGCCGCCTTGCCTTCTGCTTCATGGGGTGCACATTCGGGCACACGTTGAGGTGATGCTCAATCACTTCCCTTGGGACCCCTGCTAACTGATCAGGTTCCCACGCAAACACCTTCTTGTTCACATGCAGGCAACCGATCAGGGCTTTCTCTTGCTCAGGCTCGAGGTTGGCCCCTATGGTGAAGGTGGCGCTAGCGGACCCGTGCTCGTCGACTGGTACCTGCTTGGTTTCTGCCTTGTCTTGGGTGAACAACTGCTTCTTTTTAGCCGGCGCAGCCCCCTTGGGTTCGAGGGCGTCGGTGCCAGTGGGCTGCGCCACCGCGGCCGCCCTGAAAACAAGCTGGAGCACCTGCAGCGCATCCTTTGTGTCTCCTGACATGGTGAGGATGCCGCTGCTCCCAGGCATCTTCATGAGGTTGTACGTCGGGTGAGTTGCTGCCATGAACTGAGCCAGGGCCGGATAGCCGAGGATGGCGTTGTAGGGGAGGTCGATGGGGGCGATGTCGAAGTCGATCAGCTCCGTGCGGAAGTTGTCGCAGGTGCCCAAGGTCACTGGAAGGTGGATCTGCCCCAAGGAGGTGGTGGAACCGGCTCCGACGCCCGAGAAAGGCCTGCTGGGTCGGAGCCGCTCCAGCGGCACGTGGAGGAGGCTGAAGGCCTCCACCGAGAGCACGTTGAGGCCGGCACCACCGTCGATGAGGCTCCTGGTGACGGCCACTTGGCAGATGGTGGGGGTGCACAGCATCGGGAGCACGCCTGAACCAATGGGGTTGAAGGGGTGGTCCTCCGAGTCGAAGGTTAGATCGGCCTCGGCCGCCACCCAGCCCGGGGGGGCTTCTCGGCGCTTGGAGGCGGTGCTGATCCGGCGGGTGAACGGCTTGATGTGATGGCTCGAGGGCGGTGCCTGGGAGCCACACAGGAGAGTTGCAACGATGGGCGGCGCTGGTGCGGTGAAACGGGCGAGGAAGAGGTCGCGCAGCTCCTCCCAGGAGGTGACAGAGGCCGTCGGCAGGTGGAGGAGCCACGCGCGCGGGATGCCGGTGAGGGCCATGGGTAACGAGTTGGCCATCACCCGATCGTCGCCCCCGGCTTCGAGGACGGCCTCCTCGTACGCCAGCAGGAAAATCATCGGGTCCGTCGCAATGTCGTAGCGCGGCGGCATCTCGGGCCTGAACTTGCGCGGCCATTGCACCTGTCGCAAGGCGGGGGCCAAGGCCCGAAGCCCCTGGCCCCTGTGTCGGCATCCGTTGCTGGAGCGGGCGGCGCGTTTTCCGCCATAAGGGAGCGATGCGATGTCGAGGGAGAGTGGGTCGTCAGGAGGGAGGACTCTGGCGCACCCCCTACCTGGCGCGCCAAATGTCGGGTTTCGGGTTCCGGCAGACCCTTGAGGTTCGAACACTGGGGTGCGTGCAGAGATCTCTCCCCTACCGATCTACGTCTGATCCTCTCGTGCGAACTATGATGAAAATGATGAACAATACAAGGGACACGATGTTTATAATGGTTTGGGCCACCGTTGTGGTGTAATACCCTACTCTAGTGTGTGGTGTGGTGGATTGCCTCTGGGGCTGATGATGGACAGTACAAGGGAAGAACAGCCTCGCGAGAGGTGTTCTTGAGCTGGTGTGATGAACTGCTAGGGTGACTTTAGTCGCCTCTCTCTCTCTCTGCTAGGGTTCTACTAGATTTCCAGCCGTCCCCGCCTTCTATGGTGGCTAGCTCTATTTATAGAGGCCCTGGGCCTCTCCCCAAATAATGAGTGGGAAGGGCGCCAACAATTGGCCATTTTGAAGGGGAACATCTAGTACAAGTTATCCTGACCAAAGGTGGTCATCGGCTGCCAAAAGCACTGGCGATGATGCCGTCTTGGGCTCCACGGTGACCTCCACCCTGCCATCCGGCTGGTCTTGGTCTCATTGCACCGGAATGGTAACCTTTACCTGATGCCTTGGCCTATGCTTGCCCACTTTGCACCAAAGGGGAAACAAGGATACTGTGCAGGCCGGCGCCTGCCTGGTCTCGATCATCATGGCTTGCGTCACGGGTTCCTCGTGAGGTACCCCTGCCTTGATCTCTCCGCCTCCTCGTGAGCCTGCTTGATGAGGCTGCCTCTGAGGAAGCTTCCTGTCGTCTGCCCTGTGAGGCTTGGCCCCTCACGAGGGTCTTGAGCTTGAGCTGATGAAGATGGGCCGCGCTGGGCCCCCGCATGAGGCACGCCGCAGGCCGCAGGCAGGCAAGTCTGGGGACCCCCGTTCCCAGAACACCGACACTATTGAAAAGATGCCATGTCCCAAGGACATCAAAGGTATAAGAAGTTTCCTTGGTCATGCCAGATTTTGTAGGAGGTTCATTAAGGACTCTCAAAAATTTCTCGGCCTCTGACTAATTTATTGCGAAAAGATATACCATTTGTCTTTGATGATGATTCTGTAGAAGCATTTGAAATACTTAAGAAAGCATTAGTCTCTGCACCTGTTGTTCAGCCACCTGATTGGAATTTACCCTTTGAAATTATGTGTGATGCTAGTGATTATGTTGTAGGTGCTGTTCTAGGGCAAAGAGTTGATAAGAAATTAAATGTTATTCATTATGCTAGTAAGACTCTAGACAATGCTCAAAGAAATTATGCTACTACTGAAAAAGAGCTTTTAGCAGTTGTATTTGCTTGTGATAAGTTCAGATCTTATATTGTTGATTCTAAAGTAACTATTCATACTGATCATGCTGCTATTAAATATCTTATGGAAAAGAAAGATGCTAAACCTAGACTTATTAGATGGGTTCTCTTGCTACAAGAATTTGATTTGAATATTGTTGATAGAAAGGGAGCAGAGAACCCCGTTGCAGACAACTTGTCCAGGTTAGAGAATATTCTTGATGACCCACTACCTATTAATGATAGCTTTCCTGATGAACAATTAAATGTTATAAGTACTTCTCGTAGTACTCCATGGTATGCTGATTATGCTAATTATATTGTTGCTAAATTTATACCACCTAGCTTCACATACCAGCAAAGGAAAAAGTTTTTCTATGATTTAAGACATTACTTTTGGGATGACCCACATCTTTATAAAGAAGGGGTAGATGGTGTTATTAGACGTTGTGTACCTGAGCATGAACAGGAACAGATCCTACGCAAGTGTCACTCCAAGTCTTATGGAGGACACCACGCTGGAGATAGAACTGCACATAAGGTATTGCAATCTGGTTTTTAGTAGCCTACTCTCTTCAAGGATGCCCGTAAGTTTGTCTTGTCTTGTGACGAATGTCAAAGAGTTGGTAATATTAGTAGACATCAAGAAATGCCTATGAATTATTCACTTGTTATTGAACCGTTTGATGTTTGGGGCATTCATTATATGGGACCTTTTCCTGCCTCTAATGGATATACACATATTTTAGTTGCTGTTGATTACGTTACTAAGTGGGTAGAAGCTATTCCAACTAGTAGTGCTGATCATAACACTTCTATTAAAATGCTTAAGGAAGTTATTTTCCCGAGGTTTGGAGTCCCTAGATACTTAATGACTGATGGTGGTTCACACTTTATTCATGGTGCTTTCTGTAAAATGCTTGCCAAATATGATGTTAATCATAGAATTGCATCTCCTTATCACCCTCAGTCTAGTGGTCAAGTAGAGTTGAGCAATAGAGAGCTCAAATTAATTTTAGAAAAGACTGTTAATAGGTCTAGAAAGAATTGGTCCAAGAAACTTGATGATGCATTATGGGCTTATAGAACTGCATATAAAAATCCTATGGGTATGTCTCCGTATAAAATGGTTTATGGAAAAGCATGTCACTTACCTCTCGAACTAGAACATAAGGCATATTGGGCTATTAAAGAGCTTAACTATGATTTTAAACTTGCCGGTGAGAAGAGGTTATTTGATATTAGCTCACTTGATGAATGGAGAACCCAAGCTTATAAAAATGCCAAGTTGTTTAAAGAAAAAGTTAAAAGATGGCATGACAAAAGGATACAAAAGCATGAGTTTAATGTAAGTGATTATGTATTGCTGTACAACTCTCGTTTAAGATTTTTTGCAGGAAAACTTCTCTCTAAATGGGAAGTCCCCTATGTTATCGAAGAGGTCTATCGTTCCGGTGCCATAAAAATCAACAACTTCGAGGGCACAAATCCGAAGGTGGTAAATGGTCAAAGAATTAAACATTATATCTTAGGTAATCCCATAAATGATGAAACCAATATTATTGAAACCGTAACCCCGGAGGAATACATAAGGGACACTCTCCGGAATGTTTCAGACTCTGAAAAGGAATAGGTATGTGGTACGGTAAGTAAACCGACTCCAAAACAATTTTAAGGCAATATTTCTCCGTTTTAGAATATTTAGAAAAATAGAAAAATAAGTAGCAGTCCGGGAAGGACACGAGGGCCCCACGAGGGTGGTGGGCGCGCCCTACCCCCCTGGGCACGCCCCCCTACCTCGTGAGCACCTCGTGTGCCTTCCGGACTCCGCTTTCTTGCACGATACGTATTTTAGTCGGTAAAAATTCATTATATATTCTCCCGAAGGTTTTGACCCCCGTATCACGCAATTATTCTATGTTCTTGTTTCGAGCTATTTTTCTGACAGATCTAGATTATCATGACGTCCCCAAGTGCTTCTAAGGACAAGTTCTTCGAGAAGGTCATCAACCCTTACCTCGCGGAGGTGCTGCGACACCCTCAAACCATTGAGATGCGTGATGGGTTGTTGCACATCCACGATGTTGAGGGACCAAAGGGAACCGGAAGCGTGGAGACGAGGCTCGAACAATGGAGCAACAAGTTTTCAAGTGCCAGGGGATGGTGGAGCGTGGAATCAACGCTAGCCACATGATGCTCGCGGAGTTCACTAACAACTACAAGCCGGATGCCAAGAACACCGAGGAGGCCATCTTCAAGCTATATGACAAGATCGAGCACCTCCAAGCCCAAATCTATGACCTGCAAAACCAAGACTGTGAGTATGAATATAGATTCAAAAGAATGCGTTTGGCTGCAGATTCGAGGATTCCGGAGACTCAATCATCCTTCTATGATGGTGAACCTATGCCTTGGAAGATGGATGACAAGCCTGCATCATCAACAACACCTCCACCTTCTTCACCAACCAAGGAGATATAATCACATGGGTATGGGCACTCCCCTTGGCAACTGCCAAGCTTGGGGGAGGTGCCCCGGAATCGTATCATAATCACAACTCCTATATTTACCCTTTTTCTTAGTTCGATCCTATTAGTAGTATCTTGATCTAGTAGAATAAAGTTTATGGCATGATCTAGTTTTGAGTTTTGCTTTATGATATCTCTTTGTAATCGATTGAGTCAAGGGCTTGATTATTTTGCCATGATCTTGGGTGAATAAAAGAAAAGAGAAAAGAATAAAAAGAAACAAAAAGTTCATATTGATCTTATTGAGAGTAATGACTTCACATAGAAGAGTATGATGATTAAAAGTTGTTGGGAGTTGGCAGACATAGCTTTGGTCATTGTTGCAATTAATAGGAAGTAATAAGGAAAGAGAGGTTTTCACATATAGATATATTATCATTGACATCTTTTATGATTGGGGGAACTCATTAAAATATGACATGCTAAAGAGTTGATGTTGGACAAGGAAGTCAACGTAATGAGTCATGTCTTTCTTATATCTGAGATAAAGTATGTTGTCATGGATCCTCTAACTTGTTGAGGTTGCCTTTCCCCCTCATGCTAGCCAAATTCTCAGACCAAGTAGAAATACTACTTGTGATTCCAAATACCCTTAAACCAGTTTTGCCATGAGAGTCCACCATATCTACCTATGGATTGAGTAAGATCCTTCAAGTAAGTTGTCATCGGTGCAAAGCAATAAAAAATTGCTCTAAATATGTATGATTGATTGGTGTGGGAGAAATATGCTTTATACGATCTTGTGATATGGAAGTAATAAAAGCGACGGACTGCATAATAAAGGTTCATATCACAAGGGGCAATATAAAGTGATGTTCTTTCGCATTGAGATTTTATGCATCCAACCATAAAAGCGCATGGCAACCTCTGCTTCCCTCTGCGAAGGGCCTATCCTTTATTATTATCTTCTACCTTATGCAAGAGTCATGGTGATCTTCACCTTTTCTTTTTCATTTTATCCTTTGGCAAGCTCAGCATGTTGGAAAGAACATGATATATATATATATCTAATTGGATGTAGGGGAGCATGAATCATTATTGTTGACATTACCCTTGAGGTAAAAGGTTGTGGGGCAAAACTATAAGCCCCTATCTTTCTCTGTGTCCGATTAAAACTCCGTAACCACAAGTATTGCGTGAGTGTTAGCAATTATGGATGACTAAATGATAGTTGAGTATGTGGACTTGCTTTTTAGCTCTGACATAGACTCTTTCCGATGTTATGATAAATTGCAATTGCTTCAATGACTAAGATTATAGTTTGTTGGAGCCCAATAAGGTTTATGATTTATACTTTTGCATTGTGAATAGATCATCACTTGAACATAAGTAATCATATGACAAAATCTATATATGTTGCTGTTATGAGAATAATCATGATGCCTTCATGTCCGTATTTTAATTTTATCGATGCCTCTACCTCTAAACATGAGGACATATTTATTGTTAACGGCTTTTCACTTGAGGACAAGCGAGGTCTAAGCTTGGGGGAGTTGATACGTCCATTTTGCATCATGCTTTTATATCGATATTTATTGCATTATGGACTGTTATTTCACTTTATGTCACAATACTTATGGCTATTCTTTCTTATTTTACAAGGTTTACATAAGGAGGGAGAATGCCGGCAGCTGTGTCACATCCCTGGTCCTGTTATGCATTAGGCTAGACCTCATGTGAGCTTCATGTTTTAATTCAAATGAAATTTGAATTGAGGAATTCTCAAAGCCTCAGAATCCTTTAAAAAATGATCAAGATAAAAATTGCTTCAAATAAGTCCAAGAAAAAGTTCTTGTTATCCTCTGGAAATATTGGCAAGAGGTAAAATCCAAACCAATATTTTCGGTATCTCAGAAACATTTATTTTGGGTATTTGATTTAAATCAATAGCTATTTGAATTGGACTTATATCTACTGTTAAATAAATATAGGTCCAATAATTCTGAAATATTTTTATGGAGCATTGTTTTAATTCTTTTAGCTCCTAAAAATATTGTCAGAAGCAAAATAAATTGAATTGGTTTCAAAACCAAATTCAAAACAAATCTGCAAAAAAAGAAAAACAGAACTGAAATAGAAATAAAAGAAAGAGAGAGAAGGAAGTTACCTGGCGCTTACCTGTCCAGCCAGCCGGCCCAGCTTCCCCACCTGCGCGGCCCAGCCCACCTGGGCCCCCTTCTCCTGTCTTCTTCCCGTGCCAGCGCACGAAGCAGCTCGGTGGCGAGCACCGCCGTCGCGCTTGGCCACCTCCTGCATGGTTGCCTCCCTCCTCCATGCGCTGGAGACGCCACGACACCCCTGGCCTCTCTCTCACTCACCCTGGAACCCTCCCGCTCACTCCCTCGTCCCCATCTCTCCTCTGTTCCCTCTCTCTCGCCCGGACCGAACAGAGCCGCCGCCACCGACAAGCTTCCTCGCGGCCACCGCCACCCCCTCTCCTCCCCGACGTGCTCCTGAGCTCCGCAGTGCCTCCCTCGACCTCCTCGTCGGCTCACGCGACCGGAGAAGCCCCAAAGCGCCGTCCCGACGCTTTTCCCCTCCTCGGCCACCGAGGACCGCCGCCGTCGATTCGCCGCCTCCGACGCCTCCCCGAGCTCTCTGAGATCACCGACGACCCCGCCGTGAGCTCCTCTACCGACCCCCCCTTCTCCGATGTCCATTAGCTCGTCGTATCCGTCGTTTCCGTCGAGACCGAGACCTCACCGGCGCCGGACTTGTCGCCGTCGTCATTTTGGTTCACCTCCGTCCAAACCGAGCACGCAGACGTACTCAGAGCACTCCCAGGAGCCCGTAGCGCCCACCAACCCCTCCTCCCATGCACCATAGCGCCGAACCCGCCGTTGCCCGAACTCCGGCCGCCGCCACGAGCTCGACTCCGGCGAGCCCGCTCCACCCCAGCTCCTCCCGCTTGCACTACCAGACGCGCGTGACCCCCAGCTAAGCGTAGGACCAATCCGCCGTCCAAATGGTCGCCTGTGGGCGAAACCCGACGCGCTCCGCCGCCACTGACCTCGCCGGCGATGAGCCGTCGGCCTAACCCCGGTCTAGTTAACCACTAATGACCCAGCTAAACCACCCCTAGTGCCACTGCCATGTGGGCCCTGTACCTGTTTAGTTTAATTTATTTTTCTATTTAGATTAGTTAATAATCCACTGGGACCCACACGTCAGCATTGACTTTGCTGACGCGGCCGTTGACTGGTCCCACATGTCATCCACCCAAACCAGCCCTGTGTCACTGACGTGTGGACCCCACACGTCAGGTTTGACCCGGGCCGGCCCCTGTTGACTTGCTGACGTGAGGGTGAGGTCATGCTGACGCAATATTCATTTTCTAGAATTTAGTTTATTTTATAAATAATCAGAAAATTCCAGAAAATAGCTAAAACTTCAATAAATCATAGAAAATTAACCGTAACTCCAAATGAAATAATTTATATATGAAAAATTATCAGAAAAATTCAAGGAATCCATCTGTACCATTTTCATGCATGTTAGAACAACTTACAGCTGCTGTTTAGCACAAATCAATTAAAGGGCATTTAAATAATCACATATGGAGTTTGAATTTGAATCTTGTATTCAAACCAACTTCATTTAATCTGTTGCTAGTTGCATTAGCTCAAAACACATTCATTTTGCCATGTCATGATCATGCATCATATTGTGCATTGCATTGATTGTGTTCCCTTCTGTGTGCCGGTATTTGTCCCCTCTCGATAGACGTGATACCGATGATGTGATCGTTGACACTGATGAAGACTCAATGTTATCTTCAGAAGTGCCAGGCAAGCAAAACCCCCTTGTTCATTCCGATAAAATCCCACTCTCTCGCTTCTGCTCTCTTTTAATGCATTAGGACAACACTGATTTATCTGTTACCTGCTGCGGTAGCTGAACCCCTTTATCGTTTGCATGACCTGTCATTGCCACAGTAAATAGATGAAACCCACTAGCATGAGTAGGAGTTGTTTGAGCCCTGTTGTGCCTACTCATTCATGCTTGTTTGTCATGCCTGCTACTGCTTAGAGTTGAGTCAGGTCTGATTCATCGGGGATGAATCAGAGGTGTGTGAACATGTCCTACTGTGTGTGAGCTAAGTGTGTGAACACGATTTGGTAAAGGTAGCGGTGAGAGGCCATGTAGGAGTACATGGTGGGTTGTCTCATTGCAGCCGTCCTCAGGAACTGAGTTCTTTGTTTGTGATCCATGATTCAGCTACTACCATACATTGGGCCCTGAAATATGACCCCGCTCGACTTCTTATTCACCCTTGTCCTCTGTGCAGGAGTTGCAAGTAGTTTCTGGTGTTTGTAGTATGCTGGAGGCCGTGGACAGCGCTGACCGTAGGGGTGGGCTGTGATGCGGTAGGCACGTGGCCGGGTAAACCGGGCGCCCGTTTGGTGTCACGGAACCCTGTTCACATCGTTTGGGGCTGTGAGCGAAACTCCGGCCGGATCTCCTCATGGATGGAACTCGAATAGGCGATAAACCTGGACTAGAGACTTGAGTGTTTAGGTAGGTCGTGGTCTACACCCACGTCGGCTTTCGCTTGAAGTCTGCCGAGCACATGTCGTGTGCAGACGCTAAGTGGTGGAAACATGTATGAAGAAGTACACCCCTGCAGGGTTAACATCATCTATTCGAATAGCCGTGTCCGTGGTAAAGGACTTCTGGGTTGCTTATATCAGTTCATAGACAAGTGAAAGTGGATACTCTAAAATACGCAAGATAAGCGTGAGTGCTATGGATGGCGTTCTCGTAGGGAGACGGGAGCGATTCCATAGTGGTGTATTGATATGGTGAATATGTGGACTCGTGTGCGCCACATCAAAAGAGTTACTTGCAGTCGTAGTTCAGGATAGCCACCGAGTCAAAGCTGGCTTGCTGCAGTCAAACTCCACCATCCCCTTTGTTGATAATGATGCATATGTAGATAGTTCTGATGTAAGTCTTGCTGGGTACATTTGTACTCACGTTTGCCTATTTTATGTTTTTGCAGAGAGACTTCGGTCTCGCTAGTAGTTCCGCGTGGACTTCGACGTTTAGCTTGTTACCTCAGCTAAATCTTGTGCCCTCGGCAGGATCTGATAGATAGTCAGGCTTCTCAGCCTTTTTCATTTATAGATGTCTATACTCAGACATGATAGCTTCCGCTTGTGCTTTGACTTGTATGCTCTGAATGTTGGGTCGTGAGACCCCTGTTTGTAATATCTCGCTCCTCGGAGCCTATTGAATAATTACTTGAGTCGTAGAGTCATGTTGTGATGCCATGTTATATTTGCACATATCGAGCATATTGTGTGTATTTTATTGAAATGCTTGGTATGTGTGGGATCTGACCTTCTAGTAGTTTATCTTTAGTAGCCTCTCTTACCGGGAAATGTCTCCTAGTGTTTCCACCGAGCCATGGTAGCTTGCTACTGCTCCGGAACACTTAGGCTGGCCGGCATGTGTCCTTCTTCGTTCCTGTGTCTGTCCCTTCGGGGAAATGTCACGCGATGAATACCGGAGTCCTGTTAGCCCGCTACAGCCCAGTTCACCGGAGTCCTGCTAGCCCAGTGCTACAGCCTGGATTCACTCGCTGATGACCGACACGTTCGATGCTGGGTCATGGATGCCTGCCCTGTAAGTTTGTGCCACTTTGGGTTTACGACTAGCCATGTCAGCCCGGGCTCCTTATCATATGGATGCTAGCGACACTATCATATACGTGTGCCAAAAGGCGCAAACGGTCCCGGGCAAAGGTAAGACGACACCCATGGGAATACCGTGCGTGAGGCCGCAAAGTGATATGAGGTGTTACATGCTAGATCGATGTGGCATTGAGTCGGGGTCCTGACAGCGTTGGTATCAGAGCTTGACTGCCTGTAGGATTACCAAGCCAAACTGGTCGAAGTTGAGTCTAGAAATTCTTTAGTTATATAAGGGAATTGATTGTGGGATGGAACGTAAGGCTCTTTTTACTCCTTATACCTCATGGCCTTCTGATCTGAGTCATCATCTTCTCTTCTACGGGGATTAAGAACTAGGCTATCTCTTCTTTCTATTAGGATCACGTGTTACTAATCCGTAGACTTATAGATTGTTGGACTTAAGCCTCGTTTCAGTTCCGATTACTTCCATATGCTAATTGTTGATCTCGAAACCTTGATATTGTGCTTCTGAGTGGTTATGCCACCATTTTTGTGAATGTCTCAAATCTTTTCTGAGCATTTACAGCCGTTATGCTGTCCGAGTCATTCCAGGTTTCTAAATAGTCTGATGCATTTGCAAAATCCTTTCCCTCTGGTTTCGATGCTCCTTTATGCCAGCTCAATCACACTAATTGTTGAGTTGAGGTATTCTATTGCCTTGACGTTATGTTGTAGTTACCATTATGACCTTAGGTGTCTCAGGGGATCATCTAGTAGCCTAGCCATGATTTATGCTCCAGTGTGATGACTCTGGCCGTCATTATCGAAAGCATCCCGTGATGCCATTTAGTTAGTAGGTATTCTATTCCTGGGTTCTTAAACCGATATTCACCCTACTTACATCATGTTGATAGTGTTGCTAGTTCCTTTAGGATATTAGTAACCTTTGCGATAGTCCTCGAGGTTCGTGGTACATCCTTCTTCCAAATACCATGAACTACTTATGGCAGAAGTTCCTCGTTGAACTGAACGATCACAACCAGAGTGCTCTTGATGAGTTCTCCATTATATGTTATGGCTCTGCCAGTTCTACCTTTCTGCATGGGTTATCCGGAAGAAATATGTTGAACTTCGTTCGACATGCTAATCCATGCATCCACAACTTAGAAATTCATATGTTCTTTTGAGTTGTCCCATCTTAGTTGTTTCCGACCCTCGCCTATCAATTGATAGTCAAGAGTATGCGTGCGTTTGTTTATCGATGCCTAATACTCTTGTGGTCCGTCAAGCCATTCTATCGCAGAATGACTAGGAGAAACAAACTCCAGAATCTCATCCATATCTAGGATTGGGTCAAAGCAATTGTATTCCGCAGATCAAAATGCCAATCCAGCTTCTGGTCTGTTCTACCTTGAAGTGTTACCATCTTTATATCGGGATTGTTATAGGAATTGCACACCATCCTATGAACTCTTGGTACAGTGATACTTCTTGCCATCATTAGTCATTCCTCGGTCTTCGTGTTGATGCAACCGGAATACCGACAAATGAATTGTGATGTGTGAAATCAATACGCCTAGCAACCTCGTTGCTGGGTAGTAAAGGACAATACTTTCATTCTTAGTGTGTTGGTTATTGAATCATCATTCTAAGATTGATCGTGCTACCTAGTCCATTCTCCTGGTTCACTCCTCGATCGATGAGTTAGGATTATTTCAAATCCTTGCCCTACTGATCATATCGTCTTGCCCTGGAAAGCAAGATTGTTCTCAAGCTTAGTAACATACCGGTGGTTCATGATTTTCCGAAGATCTTCTCGGAAGTATTACCAGGTTGTCACCTGACCGCTGTGTTGAGCTTGTGATCAAGTTGGGTTCTTGTGAACCACCCTCTCTCCAAGATCGGTGTTAGATATCCCGGAGCTAGTTGGTTAAGCTAGACAACAACTTGGAGAGTTGGAAGGTAAAAGCTTGCCTGACTTAGTTCGTTCCAAAGGGATATTCTTGTGTAGTGTGTGTTGAAGAGAGATGATATCTTCATCGATTGGTCCCTGTGATCAGTTATTGGACCTATTGCCTGATAAAAACTTTGATTTGAGTATGGGTTATCGTCAAATCAAATCAGTACCAATGATGCTCGTAATGTTGTCTTATTCGTGGTTGATCCCTCGAGCATACACCATTACATCTTTGGCCTGACCAATGCTATCACTTGTTCACTTAACTATGGAATTCCTTTTAAAAGGAAACCCAGATGAATTGTTGTTGAGCCCATTGACAACATCCTTATCTCCTCCATGATTTTGTTGGACATTAAGCTAGTGTTGGAAACTTTTGAAAGCATTTTCTTCATGCTAGCTCATGAAGTATTTGTTGATGAAAGGAGTGACTTCCTCTTATACACGTGCATTTGGTGAAAGTTACCGCCGTGAATTTGAGAAAGTTAGTTTTGCTTCCTCTGGAATCATCCCAAGTCAGTCATGCATACGTGCGAAGTATTCTGTGGTCTGGAGATTTGCAACCTCCATTCTGTATGTATATCCTAGCACACCAAGCCACTGATTGAGTTGTTCAAAGATAAAGGATTCTGTCCAAGGTGAACTCTTTGGATTTCCATGCGTGGAGACTTCGATGTCATTAATGATGGTTCCCCCTCCTGAACTCGGTAGTGTTTAATTATAAGACTGCTACGTGGCCATGCTTGTCTGGGACAACGTGTTCACATGTTTGTAGCAGAACCAGCTTATGTTTTGGAAGCTTACTATCGTAGCTCACTCCTCGAGAATCCCGCAACATTATCTCATCGATTTATGTTACAAACTTTCATTTTTTCTTTCTAGACTTGATGAGTCTGGAATATCCTGACACCAACCAGATCTGAATCTCAGGCAGATATGATGGTTTGGAACATTTCCCCAAGAACTATAATATTGGTTCCTCGATAACTGGTAAAGTGGATGTCGTGGCCAGCACCACCCAGCCGAAAGACCTATTATTGTGGTATCTTGATTGAAGCAGTTGGCCACCTTCCCATAAGGACTTCGTAGGATTTACTCCCTAGTTGTGCCTTATGATTTTTGTGATCCCGAAGTCCGACCTTTACTTGATGTTCTAGATATCAAACCATATCTATGAATGGGATACACTAGCACATCAAGGAGAACATTAGAAGCGGAGTGCTAAATGTCTCTCGGTCGATCATCCAGATTTTGTTTCCTTGGCCTCGCAAAGGTGAAATCTGAGAAAGTGTTATCTTCCTTTGCATCTGCATCATCCATCATCATTCATCATGTTAGTAAGTTGTGTTGCCAGAATCCTTGACACGGATATTGGTAAAATCTTGATGAATGTGGAAATGCTCAAGTTCTTGAGAGCACGCACAAGCGCTACGTGTTATCATTGGCACTAACCGGGATTGCTCCTAGTCTCTTCGGTTATGCTATAACCACTCCAACACTGAATTCACTCTTTATTGTTGGGTTCTTCCCCAGTTACCAGAATCATTCCCAGCATTTGCATTTTGTTCTCAGCTTGCACCGCCAATGTGTCATTCTACCATGGGTCTCTTCCATTTCCGGTGATAAGCAAACTCATCCATTACGTTGTCTTCAACAAGGTAACCCACATCATCCAAGTCCGAGTATGCCATTCTACCGACCCCCTCCAAACGATCGCTCGAGAATTGTCCTAGGCTGGTTTAAAGAGTTTCAATGATCTCTATATCAAAGGTAATTCTTTTTGCCACCTAAGGAGATATTTCTACGAGTCACCGTATCTAAGGTGCCTCGTTGTGGTATCATGGCAACTCAACTCCTCGCTACGTTGATAGTCGTTTACCACCTTTTTATGTGTGGAATCGTTGTCTACCTAGTGAACCTTCGTCATCTGTTCCACTCCATTCCTCTAGAGGTGTGCTTCGCCTCTCAGCTCGAGAGATGTTGCTATGTCCCATTCCGTGAGTTAATCCTGAGTTGTTCAACCTTCGAGAAGAACGATTCTTCTAGGGTCTTTCCTTCCCTCTCGTTGTCATGTTAGTTGGAGTTCTCAGAACAAGACGACAAGACAAAGATGGTGATCGAATCAACGTTCCTATGAAGTGCAACCTGGATCGTGAAGAGTATATTAGTCTGCGTTACCCTTCACCTTACCCTACGCTTGAATCTCGAGACGAGATTCTTGTTTAGTGGGGGTGAGTTGTCACATCCCTGGTCCTGTTATGCATTAGGCTAGACCTCATGTGAGCTTCATGTTTTAATTCAAATGAAATTTGAATTTAGGAATTTTCAAAGCCTCAGAATCCTTTAAAAAAAATGATCAAGATAAAAATTGCTTCAAATAAGTCCAAGAAAATGTTCTTGTTATCCTCTGGAAATATTGGCAAGAGGTAAAATCCAAACCAATATTTTCGGTATCACAGAAACATTTATTTTGGGTATTTGATTTAAATCAATAGCTATTTGAATTGGACTTATATCTACTGTTAAATAAATATAGGTCCAATAATTCTGAAATATTTTTGTGGAGCATTGTTTTAATTCTTTTAGCTCCTAAAAATATTGTTAGAAGCAAAATATATTGAATTGGTTTCAAAACCAAATTCAAAACAAATCTGCAAAAAAAGAAAAACAGAACTGAAATAGAAATAAAAGAAAGAGAGAGAAGGAAGTTACCTAGCGCTTACCTGTCCAGCCAGTCGGCCCAGCTTCCCCACCTGCGCGGCCCAGCCCACCTGGCCCCCCTTCTCCTGTCTTCTTCCCGTGCCAGCGCACGAAGCAGCTCGGTGGCGAGCACCGCCGTCGCGCTTGGCCACCTCCTGCCTGGTTGCCTCCCTCCTCGATGCGCTGGAGACGCCACGACACCCCTGGCCTCTCTCTCACTCACCCTGGAACCCTCCCGCTCACTCCCTCGTCCCCATCTCTCCTCTGTTCCCTCTCTCTCGCCCGGACCGAACAGAGCCGCCGCCACCGACAAGCTTCCTCGCGGCCACCGCCACCCCCTCTCCTCCCCGACGTGCTCTTGAGCTCCGCAGTGCCTCCCTGGACCTCCTCGTCGGCTCACGCGACCGGAGAAGCCCCGAAGCGCCGTCCCGACGCTTTTCCCCTCCTCGGCCACCGAGGACCGCCGCCGTTGATTCGCCGCCTCCGACGCCTCCCCGAGCTCTCTGAGATCACCGACGACCCCGCCGTGAGCTCCTCTACCGACCCCCCCTTCTCCCATGTCCATTAGCTCGTCGTATCCGTCGTTTCCGTCGAGACCGAGACCTCACCGGCGCCGGACTTGTCGCCGTCGTCGTTTTGGTTCACCTCCGTCCAAACCGAGCACGCAGACGTACTCAGAGCACTCCCAGGAGCCCGTAGCGCCCACCAACCCCTCCTCCCATGCACCATAGCGCCGAACCCGCCGTTGCCCGAACTCCGGCCGCCGCCACGAGCTCGACTCCGGCGAGCCCGCTCCACCCCAGCTCCTCCCGCTTGCACTACCAGACGCGCGCGACCCCCAGCTACGCGTAGGACCAATCCGCCGTCCAAATGGTCGCCTGTGGGCGAAACCCGACGCGCTCTGCCGCCACTGACCTCGCCGGCGACGAGCCGTCGGCCTAACCCTGGTCTAGTTAACCACTAATGACCCATCTAAACCACCCCTAGTGCCACTGCCATGTGGGCCCTGTACCTGTTTAGTTTAATTTATTTTTCTATTTAGATTAGTTAATAATCCACTGGGACCCACACGTCAGCATTGACTTTGCTGACGCGGCCGTTGACTGGTCCCACATGTCATCCACCCAAACCAGCCATGTGTCACTGACGTGTGGACCCCACACGTCAGGTTTGACCCGGGCCGGCTCCTGTTGACTTGCTGACGTCAGGGTGAGGTCATGCTGACGCAATATTCATTTTCTGGAATTTAGTTTATTTTATAAATAATCAGAAAATTCTAGAAAATAGCTAAAACTTCAATAAATCATAGAAAATTAACCGTAACTCCAAATGAAATAATTTATATATGAAAAATTATCAGAAAAATTCAAGGAATCCATCTGTACCATTTTCATGCATGTTAGAACAACTTATAGCTGCTGTTTAGCACAAATCAATTAAAGGGCATTTAAATAATCACATATGGAGTTTGAATTTGAATCTTGTATTCAAACCAACTTCATTTAATCTGTTGCTAGTTGCATTAGCTCAAAACACATTCATTTTGCCATGTCATGATCATGCATCATATTGTGCATTGCATTGATTGTGTTCCCTTCTGTGTGCCGGTATTTGTCCCCTCTCGATAGACGTGATACCGATGATGTGATCGTTGACACTGATGAAGACTCAATGTTATCTTTAGAAGTGCCAGGCAAGCAAAACCCCCTTGTTCATTCCGATAAAATCCCACTCTCTCGCTCCTGCTCTCTTTTAATGCATTAGGACAACACCGATTTATGTGTTACCTGCTGCGGTAGCTGAACCCCTTTATCGTTTGCATGACCTGTCATTGCCACAGTAAATAGATGAAACCCACTAGCATGAGTAGGAGTTGTTTGAGCCCTGTTGTGCCTACTCATTCATGCTTGTTTGTCATGCCTGCTACTGCTTAGAGTTGAGTCAGGTCTGATTCATCGGGGATGAATTAGAGGTGTGTGAACATGTCCTACTGTGTGTGAGCTAAGTGTGTGAACACGATTTGGTAAAGGTAGCGGTGAGAGGCCATGTAGGAGTACATGGTGGGTTGTCTCATTGCAGCCGTCCTCAGGAACTGAGTTCTGTGTTTGTGATCCATGATTCAGCTACTACCATACATTGGGCCCTGAAATATGACCCCGCTCGACTTCTTATTCACCCTTGTCCTCTGTCCAGGAGTTGCAAGTAGTTTCTGGTGTTTGTAGTATGCTGGAGGCCGTGGACAGCGCTGACCGTAGGGGTGGGCTGTGATGCGGTAGGCACGTGGCCGGGTAAATCGGGCGCCCGTTTGGTGTCACGGAACCCTGTTCACATCGTTTGGGGCTGTGAGCGAAACTCCGGCCGGATCTCCTCATGGATGGAACCCGAATAGGCGATAAACCTGGACTAGAGACTTGAGTGTTTAGGTAGGTCGTGGTCTACACCCACGTCGGCTTTCGCTTGAAGTCTGCCGAGCACATGTCGTGTGCAGACGCTAAGTGGTGGAAACATGTATGAAGAAGTACACCCCTGCAGGGTTAACATCATCTATTCGAATAGCCGTGTCCCCGGTAAAGGACTTCTGGGTTGCTTATATCAGTTCATAGACAAGTGAAAGTGGATACTCTAAAATACGCAAGATAAGCGTGAGTGCTATGGATGGCATTCTCGTAGGGAGACGGGAGCGATTCCATAGTGGTTTATTGATATGGTGAATATGTGGACTCGTGTGCGCCACATCAAAAGAGTTACTTGCAGTCGTAGTTCAGGATAGCCACCGAGTCAAAGCTGGCTTGCTGCAGTCAAACTCCACCATCCCCTTTGTTGATAATGATGCATATGTAGATAGTTCTGATGTAAGTCTTGCTGGGTACATTTGTACTCACGTTTGCCTATTTTATGTTTTTGCAGAGAGACTTCGGTCTCGCTAGTAGTTCCGCGTGGACTTCGACGTTTAGCTTGTTACCTCAGCTACGATCTTGTGCCCTCGGCAGGATCTGATAGATAGTCAGGCTTCTCAGCCTTTTTCATTTATAGATGTCTGTACTCAGACATGATAGCTTCCGCTTGTGCTTTGACTTGTATGCTCTGAATGTTGGGTCGTGAGACCCCTGTTTGTAATATCTCGCTCCTCGGAGCCTTTGAATAATTACTTGAGTCGTAGAGTCATGTTGTGATGCCATGTTATATTTGCACATATCGAGCATATTGTGTGTATTTTATTGAAATGCTTGGTATGTGTGGGATCTGACCTTCTAGTAGTTTATCTTTAGTAGCCTCTCTTACCGGGAAATGTCTCCTAGTGTTTCCACCGAGCCATGGTAGCTTGCTACTGCTCCGGAACACTTAGGCTGGCCGGCATGTGTCCTTCTTCGTTCCTGTGTCTGTCCCTTCGGGGAAATGTCACGCGATGAATACCGGAGTCCTGTTAGCCCGCTACAGCCCGGTTCACCGGAGTCCTGCTAGCCCAGTGCTACAGCCTGGATTCACTCGCTAATGACCGACACGTTCGATGCTGGGTCATGGATGCCTGTCCCTGTAAGTTTGTGCCACTTTGGGTTTACGACTAGCCATGTCAGCCCGGGCTCCTTATCATATGGATGCTAGCGACACTATCAGATACGTGTGCCAAAAGGCGCAAACGGTCCCGGGCAAAGGTAAGACGACACCCGTGGGAATACCGTGCGTGAGGCCGCAAAGTGATATGAGGTGTTACATGCTAGATCGATGTGGCATTGAGTCGGGGTCCTGACAAGCTGGAATTCTGGGCTGGAAAAGGAGCAAATATTAGAGACCTATTCTGCGCAACTCCAAAAGTCCTGAAACTCCACGGAACGTCTTAAAATAAATAAAGAAAAATCCTCGCCAAAGATGAAGGCCACGGGGCTCACACCCTGCTCATGAGGGTGCCCCCCTAGGGCGTGCCCCCCTACCTCGTGGGCCCCCTGGTGGCTCTCCGACGTCCATCTTCTCCTATATGAAGTCTTTCGATGAGAAAAAATTCAGAAGGGATTTTTTGGGACGAGACTCCGACGCCACGAGGCGGAACCTTGGCGGATCCAATTTAGAGCTCCAGCAGAGCTGTTCTGCCAGGGAAACTTCCCTCCGGGAGGGGGAAATCATCACCATCGTCCTCACCAACGCTCCTCTCATCGGGAGAGGGCAATCTCCATCAACATCTTCACCAGCACCATCTCATCTCCAAACCCTAGTTCATCTCTTGTATCCAATTCTTGTCTCAAAGTCCGATATTGGTGCTAGTAGGTTGCTAGTAGTGTTGATTACTCCTTGTAGTTGATGCTATTTGGCTTATTTGGTGGAAGATCATATGTTCAGATCCTATATGCATATTATTACCCCTCTGATTATGAACTTGAATATGCTTTGTGAGTAATTACGTTTGTTCCTGAGGACAAGGGAGAAGTCTTGCTATTAGTAGTCATGTGAATTTGGTATTCGTTTGATATTTTGATAAGATGTATGTTGTCTAGCCTCTAGTGGTGTTATGTGAACGTCGACTACATAACACTTCACCATTATTTGGGCCTAGAGGAAGGCATTGGGAAGTAATAAGTAGATGATGGGTTGCTAGAGTGACAGAAGCTTAAACCCTAGTTTATGCGTTGCTTCGTAAGGGGCTGATTTGGATCCATATGTTTCATGCTATGGTTAGGTTTACCTTAATACTTTTGTTGTAGTTGCAGATGCTTGCAATAGAGGTTAATCATAAGTGGGATGCTTGTTCAAGTAAGAACAACACCCAAGCACCGGTCCACCCACATATCAAATTATCAAAGTATCGAACGCGAATCATATGAACGTGATGAAAACTAGCTTGACGATATTTCCATGTGTCCTCGGGAGCACTTTTCCTATTATAAGAGTTTGTTCCAGCTTGTCCTTTGCTACAAAAAGGATTGGGCCACCTTGCTGCACTTTATTTACTTTTGTTACTTGTTGCTCGTTACAATTTATCTTATCACAAAACTATCTGTTACCACCTATTTCAGTACTTGGAGAGAATACCTTGCTGAAAATCGCTTATCATTTCCTTCTGCTCCTCATTGGGTACGACACTCTTACTTATCGAAAGGACTACGATAGATCCCCTATACTTGTGGGTCATCAGTACCCAGTCCAGCCATCTTCATCCTCATCTTCCGCTGGACCTATTGCTCTCTCTGCCAGCATTGACCTCTGGCATGCACACCTCGATCACTCTAGCTTGACCACTTTTCGTCACATATTAAGATTCAAGGGACCTTACAAGCACACCCATATATAAAAATAAAACTACAATCAAATCTTTGGTGGTGCCAAAGTCTTCTTCCTCCTGTATTCATCGATGATGCATCCTGAGCATCACTGATGCTGCCTCTTGGTCTCCATCTTGGCGGAACAAACTTTTGGAACCCAGGAGCTTGTGGAAACAACAACCGGGATGTCACTGAGGCCGACCAGATGACGCTGACTGGCAGATCACCAGCTAGAGAAAGAACACCGATAAGGGCCCATAGAAACTTAGAAAACCATGAAAGCCGGCGGAATCCGGACGGATCCTCTAAAAATCCAAATCAACCGAATCACGGAAGACCCACCATTGAAACAAAACCAAACGGCCTCCGTCGGTGGTAAGCACACCAACGGAGCGCGGAAAGGGCAGCAAAACAATAATTCTAAAACTAGAAAACTGCAACCGCCATTGTGCTGCCCGAAACCAAACATGAAGATCCCCGAAAGAAAACCTGAGATAAATTACCCACGCCGATGTATGCCAAATCCAGGTTTGAGACCGAACTTTCCGCCATCTAGAGCCATTTGTTGATCCCGATCCTAGCGAGGACGGGCTGCTGTAGAAGCCCGCCGTGTTGGATTCGTCGATCCTCCACCAGCTTCACCAACGCCACAGTCGAGCATTGCCTAATGAAGACCTTCACTTGAACCTCTCCGACCGCAGAGGCCCTCCAAGACTTCCCTAGCAAACCGGCCCTAAACTGGTCCTCCCTGCTGGACGGCTAGGGTTTGAAATATTGCCCTAGCCCTCTTTCTCTCACCAAGCGTTACCTTTTAAATTATAATTGATTTGGAGAAGTGTAATTTCATGCGTGTAACTGGCTTTTTCGTTTACCCTGTTGCAGGTTGCATTTTCATAAAAGTAAAGTTACACTTTTTTGGATCAATGAGATTTGAAAAACAAATACAGGACCACTTAGAATTGGTAGAACCGTTCTATTAAATCAGGAAAGGTAGGAATGGAACATAAGTCACTATTCTCTATTGTAAGTTTATTATTTTATAATGCAGCTACTAGTTGGCCAGGCCAACATTAATTGTGAGATATCAGGCAACTTGTCATTGTAAATATTTTCATGAGAATCAACGAATGGAAAGAAACTTTGTCCAGAAGTAATGCATCTTTTGTCTGATAATATCATGTGCCCTTTTTTTGTAGGAAAAGACTTTCAATCTATTCATCTTCAATTATGATAGTACAACGGACACTAGAAATAATAAAAATTACATCAACATCCGTAGACCACCAAGCGACGACTACAACCACTGAAGCGAGCCGAAGGTGCGCCCCTGTCATCGCCCCTCACTCGCCGGAGTCGGGCAAACGTTGTTGTAGTAGACAGTCGGGAAGTCGTCGTTCTAAGGTTTCGTAGAACCAACCCACCAGAAAAGCAACTGCCGCAGATGAAGACACATGAATGGAGATGAACGACGAACAAATCCGAGCAAATCCATCAAAGATAGATCCGCCGGAGACACACCTCCACACGCCCACCGATGATGCTAGATGCATCACCAGAACGGGGACTAGGCGGGAAGACCTTTATTCCATCTTCAGGGAGGGGCCACCATCTCGCTTTCGTGAGCAGAATACAAACCCTAACAAAGCTCAAAAAAATCTAAAAATGAAGCCCTCCCACCGGTAAGGGCCGAGATCCACTCTGTCTCCATGACCCTAAGGCCATCGGAGATGGGACTGACCGGCGCCGGCGCCGGCGGGATGCAGAGAACCCTAACTTTTTGGAGGCGGCGGCTGGCTAGGAATACCGTGTCATGTGCACTTGTTTCATGTATGACCTAGCAATACTTTCCAAAGATGCTTGCATTTTCAAATCACTATATGTTCCACAAAATACCTCCCTTCTTCGATTCCTCTCGCACAATAAAGGAAAAGTGCTCAAGTCTGCTAGTCTAGCACATTGCATCTTTTGAAAAATTTGAACTGCTTATAGAATCTCTGTTTGTGGTTGCATTTTTCTTCTTATTATTTCTAGTCTGACAATCTTCAGATTCATGGAGTCATAAGCTTCTTGTTCAATTCCGGATGGGCCGAAGTGCCCAAATGATAAAATAATAAGAATGAAGTTTTCTAACAAAAGATGTGGATTTCTAATGCGGTGCATGGCAGTTTATGAAAGTATTAGACACCGACACAAGAAGAAGACAAGATGTTTCACACATAAAACCAAAAATAAGCCAGATGTAAAACACTGAAAAAGGAGGAACCAGACAGGTGTTGGCTTAGGAGTAAGAAGTAGGGTGCCTTCATACAAACTGATTTTGATAGAGCACTTAGTAGAATTGCTATTACCCTCCCTCAAAAGAAAAGGAGTCGTTGCATCCAGTCAAAATCGGTTGACCATACACACTCTAGGCTGAGCATCGTTCCTTTGCATGAAGGGATAATGCATACCTAAGGATATTACAGCAGAGGAGATATATATTGCCATTGATAAATAATGATTATCAGAAAAAATTAATTCATCAATCTCGATGAAAAGCATTGCCGGTACGTAGTTGGCTAAGTGGCACAACAAAGATTACATCACAAATGAAGGAAATGAACCGACGAGTGAAAACCGAAAGGCACACACAAAAAGCACGATTGAATATATAGTCTCCACCCTTGAGAGAACATCAACCGGTGTAGTGCTCGTTGACGAACCCGCTCTTCTTCCTGATCTGGCCATTGGTGTTGTTCTTCACCTCGATATTGCCCATCTTCACCATGGCATCCTCGAAATGTTTGTACCACAAGAAATCTCCGATCAACCACCAAGTGTACTTTTTCACCAACTCCTTGGTCTTTGGTGATGTCATGAGCGTTGCGTCGGAGGTGAAGAGCGCTCTGCGATCCATCATGTTCCTGTAGTACTGGTTGTCCAACACGTTGGGGGTCTTGTAGTCCTGCGGCACCGTGGGATCACTGCCGGCAGGGCAGTCCTGGGTCAGCTTCCTAGAGTATGTGGCATCCATCGAAGTGGTGGAGTTGTCGTTGGCCGGCGGCTGGAGACGGTCACGGAAGGAGGAGCAGTGTGAGCGGCCGATGCTGTGCACGCCAGAAAGCGCAACCATGTAGGTTTGGGTGAGTCCCTACTTGGCGAACATTTGTGTCAGGGTAGTGAGGTTAGTGAAGGGTGGGGGCAGGTTGGGGAGGGTCTCCTCTTTGAGGGACAACAATCCGTCGTAACAGCCGGCTGGCATGGTGAAGTTTATTTTGTAGCCGCTGAGTAACTTGCTGGCGTCACGGCCTGCAAAGGCGAGGATGTCAGCGCAGGAGACGACACCCGGACATCTTTCCTCGATCTTCTTCTTGGCTGCCTCTATCACTTCGAAGCCACGCTCGCTCAAGTTTGGGATACGGAGCATCTCCGGTTCCGGCTTGCCGGCGACCTTGTTCAGCAGGACAGAGGCATAGCCCTGAAAGGCCGTCGGGACAGGCCTATGCCGACGGCACCCGTCGGCATAGGGCCGTCGGCAACATATCCGTCGGCGTAGCCAGGAATGCCGTCGGCATAGGACCTATCCCGACGGCGTCCGTACATCTATGCCGACGGCCCCGGCCGTCGGTAACGTTATCGCCTAACGGCGGCCGCCGTCAAGTGCTGACCAATGCTTGCTCGCCACGTGGCAGGTCTGTCCCGACGGTCTGGCCATCGGCTTAGGTTGAAACTATGCCGACGGCTAGACCGTCGGCATAGACCTGCCACGTGGCAGCCACTGGGAGCTCCTGGAGCAGGCCTATGCCGACGACTTAGCCGTCGGCTTAGTTTGAAATTATGCCGACGGCTAAGCCGTCGGCATAGGCCTGCCACGTGGCAGCCATTGGGAGCTCACGGCAGCTCTATGCCGACGGCCTAGCCGTCGGCATAGTTTTTGTCTGTTTTTTTTCTTTTTCCTGTTTTGTTTCAGCTCAATTCATTTGAATATATACAGCACAGAACAAATATATGCATCACATAACAGCTGGCCCAACGGCATCACAGAACAAATTCATCATCAAACATCATAAGAAGCATCGCAAAGCATAAACATATAAGTATCATCACCACCAAGCATAAGAATCTCACAAACAACAATAAGAAACATCACAAGCATATAAGTATCATCACCACCAAGACCGCCACAATGTGACCCAAAGGCTTAAGCGCCAGGACGTCGAGCACCATGGAGGTCGTCACCGCCAAGACCGCCGAAGCCGAGGTCGTCACTGCTAGCGGCAGCGCTACCGCCAAGACCGCCTCCTCCTCTACCTCCGCCTCCGTGGATCGGAGTGGTCGGGCTCCGTGTCTCCGGAGTGCTGCGTAGACCACCGCCAACGGTAGATCCACCTGTTCCCTAGATGTTGAAAAGACATATGCACTGGATATATGACTGTGTTGAAAGGCATGACATGCTTTGGGTGAATAGATTGGGGATGAACTAACCGGCGAGGGGCCAGCGGTCTGTGCCACAAACTCCTCAAAGCTCATCAGCACTGGTTGTGCTGGAGGGAACTGAGGACACCTGCCGGCTGCCATATCCTGAAAAGCCTGCTGCATCTGGCTATCCCTCTGCACTTGGTGTTCATAAAGCCTCTGATGCCACGCCATGGTCTCCTGGCGTGTGTACTCCATGTAGGCCTACGGTATGACATGATGGAACTCATAAAACTACTAAATGCGGAAAATGAAGTGAGAAATGAAGATAAGAGGGAAAATACTTACAGATTGTTGCTCCTGAAAGAGGTACTGTGTACTAGTCACTGGCTGGCTCGTGCGCTGGCTCAGGCTCGGGTCGATCCGACGAAGCTGTGTGTAGGAGATACTAGGAGTGATCACAGCATCAAGAACCGCCTCCCGACCATGCTCCTTGGGCCCCATCCTCACCACCGCCATGTCGTCCAGAGGCGCCGCAATGGGGTCAGGTGTGTCAGGATGTAACTCCAGATACGCTTCGGAGTAGGCCTTCTTCCTCTCTGCGGTCTTCTTGCCGTAGTACTTGGGCTCGCCAGGCTTGGGGTCCTTCCGCGTATGGGCGATCTCCCACGCCTGCATGTGTGAGAGCGGTCGCTTCAGTTTCTCCTCCTGCACCACCAAACAGAGGTTAGTCATACATAAGAAAGTGATGGTAAATAGAAGAAGAAGAATGTTTAATGGGGTTAGTCATACATTAACTGCCTTGTGGACATAGTGGTTTTGGTTTCCCTGAGCATGTACTCCCTCCGTCCCTCGGTTAGCCTTATTTTTGGTTCTCATAGCCGCCCAGGCTCCAGCCTCATCACACCAAAGATCCACCAGTGCTGCCCAGGACTCGTCTTTTCCATAACACCAATTTGGACACACCTACATAATAAAAGCATAATGGCATGTAGGTGTGTCCAAATTGGTGTTATGGAAGCATAAATCATAAAGCATAATGTACCACAAGGTAATGAAAGCATAATGAAAGCATAATATATGAAAGCATAATGAAAAATCTTTTATACTTACCGCCAAGAACTCGGGCCTCTCCAAGGTAATGCCCATCCTCCGTGCTTCTTCCTTGGTCATCTTCACACCAAGATAGTCGTGGTAGTATGTGGAGATGGCCACATAGCGCACCTCGTACTGCATCTGGCGGGCCTTCTTCTTGCATTGGCGCAGCACAATCTAGTCCGCTCTAGCCCTGTGCTCCGGAAGTACTCGATAGAATTTCTACAATCATGCATGAAACAAGAATGGGAGAAGCCATGAGTTAAATCATTCATGAAACTAGAATGGACTGGTGCTTCTGAAGAGAACTCACCCAGAAAGTAGTGATCACGGCCTTGGCATGGGTCTCATGGTCCGCGTGACAGGCCGCTTCCCAGTGGTCCCAGCTCGTGGCCAAAACCCGACGGTCCGGCTGCCTGACTGGATCAGGACAGTACAACCCCGGCCAATATAACTTCAGCAAGACGGTGATGAGGTCGTTGGGAATACGGACCCCTTTAGAATATATCCAGTTGCTGCAAAAGAATGAACTATTAGCATGTCACAAGAAAAATAAATAACAACGGAATAAGCATGTGACAAGCAACATAATGAACCACTTACTCTTTTCCCGTGGGCTCAATGAGCCACTTCTGCTCCTCAGTAGCAGGAACCTGCTTTGGTAGCTTTGCGTTGCCACGCAGCCACCCCTTCGTGTCAACCCCCTTCCCGTCACCGCCATCATCCCCGCCACCACCCTCCTCCTTGCCTGCCTCCCCCTCCCCAACCTCCTTCCCAACCACCTCCTCCTCCTCCTCCTCCTCCTCCTTGCCTGCCTCCTCCTCCACCTCCTCCTCCTCCTCTTCGCCTGCCTCACTAGAGGAGGGCCTCGAAGACAACACCCCTAAGTCGGTGAGGGTGCGCTCTTTCTGGCCGCAACCTCCTATAGTGGCTCTCCCCCCAGCACCTCGTCCTCTAGAGACTCTCCCCCCGCCCCCTCCTCCTCTAGGGGCACCTCTCCCTTGACCTCCCTGTGAGGAGTCATCGTCAAGTAGCCGAGGGGGAGGATTACATGCTCGACCACTCCGACTAGGCAGGCCGACGACCTTGCATAGGAAACCCACGCCGTCGGCCTTCCCCTTGACCATGTTCCATGAACCTGCATTGAAAAGAGAAAAAGCAATTAGTAAATTAATGAAATGAAGGAAAAGGCATGATAATAAACACATTAATAAAAATGCATAAAAAGGCATATTCCTAAACTATAGAAAAAAAATACTTGAAACGTACATCTGCTAGAACCCATATGAATCATCACTGTTGAAACCTCTTTCTCGGTCCGTCTCATCATCACTATCAATCATATCATCTTCGTTGTCCGACGGAGGTGGATGCTCTTCCTCGTCGTCAGCGTCTTCATTTAACTTTTCTAGCATCACCTCCTCTTGATGCATTGTCGCATCACCTCCTCTCTAGCACTGTCCTGCTCGGCTATGTTTATCGGCGGCATGTCAAAGTTTGGCATATATCCGTGCGTGCGAAGTTGCTCACTCATGTCCGTCTGATTTCTACGGTGACGTCTGGCACATCTCGCACAGGGGCATGGTGGGATAATTCTCATTGGACGACAGAATATCTCCTTTAAATACACATAGGTTTTCGTGATCCACTCTGATGTTACTCGATTCCGACGGATAAAACCATTGTACATCCACTGATTATCTGCCATCCTCTACTTTTTTGCAACCCACACAATATAATTAAGGATTCACTTAAATTAATGGCATCAAATTTTCAGTTTCTACCGCATTTAATACACCTACATCTCTAATAGGTAAAGATGGGTCCTAATCCCACCCGAGGATGTGTAGATTGAGTACGTTCTCCATTCTACCCCGTTTCAAGACAAAATTTCGGCAGCACCTCCCTGCTGTTCTCCAGATACACGTCTCGGCAAATAGCCGAGAGAATGTGCTCCGGAGAACAATGGGGAGGCGCCGCCGAAATCCTGTCTCGGAACGGGGTAGAACATGGAGAACATACCCAATCTACACATCCTCGGGCTGTCCGTGGAAAACGCTGGACAATCCGAAAGAGCTGCGGTGATAAATATGCAATTGAATGCATATTTATCGATGCAACCCTTTCGGACGGGAGACGCCTAGGTTACGCTCGTTGACTTGAGAATGAAATCTAGTGACATCAAAAATGGAGGAGATGGACTTGTAGCTCACCTTCGGCTGTAGGGGAAGGAGTCGAACAACAGAGGGATGCTCAGGGAACAACGCGTCGGACGACGGTCACTTTAATGAAATGCAACACCAGAAAGCCTGCAAATTCCATCGGACGACGGTCAATTTATTTTTGCATCATGTAGGCAAAAAAACTAAAAACATTAACAATATATTCATCATCATCATCACATATTCATCATCATCATTATCACCTATTCATCATAATCATTGATTAATCCATCGAACCAATTTTTTGTGCAAGATATGCAACATATAGCATCTCATCTAACCAAATTTTTTTACTACATACTAACTATCTAACTATCTACCTATCTAACTATCTATATAACTATCTATCTAACTAGGTATCTAACTATCTAAATATCTATCTAAATACCTATCTAACTAGCTACAAAATTACTAAAAAACACTAAAAATACATAAAATTTTCACCTTCGAGAGGGCCGGCCGGAGTTGGGGTGGGGAGGCGCGGAGTCGAGGCGGGGAGGCTGGCGGGGGGTCGGGGCGGGGCGGCCGGCGTCGGGTCGGGGCGGGGAGGCCGTAGGGGGGTCGGGGCGGGGCGGCCCGGAGGGGGGTCGGGGCGGGGCGGGGCGGGGCGGTGCGGGGTCTGGGCCGGAAGGTCGGAGACGGGGCGGGGCGAGGCGGCCGGCGCGGCCGGCGCGGGGCGCCGGAGTCGAGGCGGGGCGGCCAGCTCGCGGTCGGGGCGGGGTGGCTCGGGGTCGGGGCGGGGAGGCGCGGGCGGCGGCGGGCTCGGGGTGGGGCGGCGCGGGTCGGAGCGGGGAGGCGCCGGCGGGGGCGTGCTCGGGGCGGGGCTGCGCGGGCGGTGGCGTGCTCAGGGCGGGCGGCGGAGGTGGTGGGCGGCGGCGGTTGGGTTCGGGGTCGGGCGCGGTTGAGGAAGAAAATGAGTGGAGGAGGTCGGGTGCGATGCGGATAAGGTTGGCCCTATGCCGACGGCATGGCCTTCGGCATAGGCCTAGGCCCACACGTCAGCAGCCGGGGGAGTTGATAACGTGCACATATGCCGACGGCCCGGCCGTCGGCATAGATGGGAGGCCTATGCCGACGGCAAGGCCGTCGGCATATATGCAAACCACAATTGTTTTTATAATAGTCCCACCTCGCCGAGGGGAAAGCAATTTGACATGTTTAAATAGTTCACCAATCCATACGTTACAAGCTCCGGTATTCATTAGACTTATATGAAGAAAACGGACAATTACTCTGAAACTTTTAGTGCCCGGGCAGCCGGCCCGGTGCCCGGTCACTAAAGGTTTGTCACACCCTAGCTAGTCATGCATTAGAGTGTTGCATCATGTTTACTTTTGCATCAGAAACTTGAAATGGGGATGACAGAACCCCCAGTCCCCTCTGAAAACCAACTAGGGTTTACTAAAATAATTTTCAATGAACCTGAAATGCCCTTCTAAAATGCCCATCATTTTTGCCTTGGTTCAGAACCTCTGCCAAAAATGGTGCACACTTTTCTAGGCCATCCTAGGGTTCTTGAGTTAAATCATAACTATTTGAATTTGGGCATTTAAAATAATATAAAATATTTTAATGCTCAAATATCTCCAAACTAAAATGTTTCATGTTGGAAATATTCCAACTATGGACCAGGAGTAGTTTGGTGATTTTTGGAGTTGCCTAGGTATTTTATTTAATTCAACAAAGTTGCAGAATTATTAAATAAAACAGAAAACAGAAAAGAGAGGAGAAACTTACCTGTGCGGCCCAGCCAGCTGGCCGGCCCAGCTAGCCAGCCCAGCACTGTAGCTCCCCGTCGTCTTCCTCCCCACGCCCCGAAGCTGCTGCGTGCTCGCGCGCGCGCGGCCGCGCGGCCACCTCCTGCTTGCCGACGCCCCCCTGGCCGCGTGGACGACGCCCGCAGCCCGTCCCGATTCCCCCTGCTCCCTCTCACTCTCCCCCGTTTCTCCCTCGCTCTCTCTCGCTCTCGGCCGAACACCACCGTCGCCGCCGTTCGCCGTAGCCACTGACTCCGGCCACCCCTCGCTCCCCCGAGTAGCTCAGAAGCTCCGCCTCGACTCCCTCTTCCTCCCCACCGCTCCACGAGTCCCCGGAAGCCCTGCATCGCCGCCACGTCGCCGTTCCCCTCTTCGGACTCCGACCACCGTCGCCGACAAATTCGCCGTCTCCAGCGCGTCCCCGAGCCCGCTTCGACGCCCACTGCAACCGCGGTGAGCTACGCCACCGTTTCCCCCTCTTCTTCCCCTCGTTCCCTCACCGTAGCTGCATCTCCACCACGGCCGAACCTCCGCCGTCGCCGAGCTCGCCGTCGACGCAGCTCCGGTGACCATTTGGTCACCCCGGCGAGTCCAACGCGTTCACAGAACCCAGTAGAGCATCCCTAGCGCCTCACTTTGCTCGACTTCGAGCTCCAGCACCACTCCCGTGCACGACCGAACCCCGGCGGCCGCAGCTGAGCTCGCCGCCGTCGACTCCGGCCACCCCGACCCCAACTGACTCCGCCAAGAGCCGCGGGTCGTCCTCAGCTTCACTCCGGTGGTCGCCACGTTCCATTTGGTGGCCGAAACGACCAAAACCACTATCGCCGCCGCACTGTTGGTCGCCGCCGGCCAGAACTCCGGCGAGCTGACGTGGCCCAGCTAATTAACCACTAATCCACCACCTACTGACGCTGACAAGTGGGCCCCAGGGGCTTAGTCAAAGCTAACCAGCCCGGGGTCAACGCGGGATTAGCCCCTGTGACACTGACGTGTGGACCCCACACGTCAGGTTTGACCCGAGCCAGCCCTGTTGACCTGCTGATGTCACTATGATGTCAGGCTGACGCAGTAAATGATATTTCTGGATTTAAATTAAATCAGGAAATTCCAGAATATTATTTAAACTTCAAAAATTCATAACTTTTATTCTGTAACTCCAAATTGGACAAATAATATATGAAAAATGATCAGAAAAATCCAATCTATCCATCTGTACCATTTTCATGCATGATCAAACAAGTTAAGTTGATGTTTTAATCAGAACAAGGAAAGGCACTTTAAAAGGCCATATTTGAAATTGAAATTTGAATCTTTGATTCAAATTTGTTCAAACCCTTCTGGTTTTAGTTGCATTAGCCCAACACACTCATATTGCCATGTTTCATGCATGCATCATATTGTTGCATATTGTTTGGTGATGTTTGTGTATCGATGTCCTTTGCGACAGGATCTGTTCCCGAGGAGTACCGTGATTACCCTAACGAAGAACCGTATCCGTGCAACGAACCATCAGGCAAGCAACCAACCATTTGATCATATCGATACAATCCCATGTTCTCGCTCCTGCTCTCTTTTACTGCATTAAGACAACGCGATTCAAACTGCTGTGTGCTACGGTAGTTGAACCCATTTCCTCTGCATGACCTGTCATTGCCACAGTAACTAGATGAAACCCACTAGCATGTGTAGGAGTTGATTGAGCCATATGTATGTGTTGTTCCTACCTTGCTATGCCTGCTATGCTTAGAGTTGTGTCAGGTCTGGTTCATCTGGGTGATGGGCTAGAGTGAAATGATTATGTCAGTAATGAGAGTAGTGTGGTGAACACGATTTGGTAAAGGTATCGATGAGAGGCCATGTAGGAGTACATGGTGGGTTGTTTCATTGAAGCCGACCTTAAGCACTGAGATCTGTATGTGTGATTTAAGAATCAGCTACTACCATGCATTGGGCCCGAAACCAATGGACCCTCTCGACTTCTTATTCACCCTAGTTCTCCGTCCAGGAGTTGCAAGTAGTTTCTGGTGTTTGTAGCCTACTGGAGGCCGTGGACAGCGCTGACCGTAGGGGTGGGCTGTGATGCGGTAGGTACGTGGCACGGTGTACCGAATACCCGTTAGGTATCTCGGGAACCCTGTTCACATCGTTCGGGGCCGTATGGGAAACCTCGGCCGGACTCCCTGCGGATGGAACCTGAATAGGCGATAAACCTGGACTGGAGGCTTAGGTGATTAGGTAGGTCGTGGCCGACACCCACGTTGGGCTTCCGCTTGAAGGTTGCCGAGTACATGTCGTGTAAACGACGATAAGTGGTGAGAGCGTGTATGAAGAAGTACACCCCTGCAGGGTTAACATGATCTATTCGAATAGCCGCGTCCGCGGTAAAGGACTACTTGGTTGCCTATACAGTTCATAGACAAGTAAATGGAAACTATTAAAAGCCTCAAGATAAGTGTGAGTGCCGAGGATGGCTCTTCCGTAGGAAGACGGAGGTGGATCCTCGGTAGTGTATTGAAGTGGTGAATAGTGGACTCGTGTCCGCAAAACTATTTCAAGTTGGAGTATCGTAGGATAGTCTAGCCAGGAGTCAAAGCTGGCTTGCTGCAATAACTCCACCAACCCTTCTTGATACTATGCATGTATGTAGGATCTGATGTAAGTCTTGCTGAGTACCTTTGTACTCATGTTGCTATAATCTACATTTTTACAGAAGACGCTGCAACCCCTTCTGATGGGTTCTATGTAGACGTTGACATCAACGAGTAGGCTAAAGACCCAGGTGGTGACCCTGAGCTTGTGATGGACCACATAGTGTAGTTAGGCTTCCGAGCCTCCTTTATTTTACTAGTTGTCTGTACTCAGACAAGTTACTTCCGCTGTTGGCTTGTATGACTGTATGACTTGTATGTTGGGTCGTGAGACCCGTACCTTTGTGTGTATGTTATGTATGGCTCGCTGAGCCTTAAATAAAAGTACTTGTGTCGTAGAGTCATGTTGTGATGCTTCGTTGTATTTGCACATATCGAGCATATTGTGTGTATGATTGAAATGCTTGGTATGTGTGGGATCTGACTACCTAGTTGTTTATCTTTAGTAGCCCCTCTTACCGGGAAATGTCTCCTAGTGTTACCGCTGAGCCATGGTAGCATGCTACTGCTCTGGAACACTTAGGCTGGCCGGCATGTGTCCTTCTTCGTTCCTGTGTCTGTCCCTTCGGGGAAATGTCACGCTTTGAGTACCGGAGTCCTGTTAGCCCGCTACAGCCCGGTTTACCGGAGTCCTGCTAGCCCAGTGCTACAGCCCGGACCCACTTGCTGATGACCGACACGTTCGAAGCTGGGTCATGGATGCCTGTCCCTGTAAGTCTGTGCCACTTTGGGTTTACGACTAGTCATGTCAGCCCGGGCTCTTTATCATATGGATGCTAGCGACACTATCATATACGTGAGCCAAAAGGCGCAAACGGTCCCGGGCAAAGGTAAGGCGACACCCGTGGGAATACCGTGCGTGAGGCCGCAAAGTGATATGAAGTGTTACCAGCTAGATCGATGTGACATCGAGTCGGGGTCCTGACAGCGTTGGCATCAGAGCCGGACTGCCTGTAGGTTCTCCAAGCCAAACTGGTCGATGTTGAGTCTAGAAATTCTTTAGTTATATGTAGGGGAATTGTTTGTGGGTTGGAACGTAAGGCTCTTTTTACTCCTTATATCTTATGACTTTCTGATCTGAGTCAGTCCATTCTTCCATCGGGGGTTAAGGAATTAGGATCTGCTCTCTCTATCAGGATCACGAGTTACTAATCAGTAGTACCTTATAAGTTTGATGGTTACAAGCCTAGTTCAGTTCTACTACCACATTATGTTGTAAGAATGGTTTCAAGACTTGATATGATGATGTTGAGTGTGTACGAAATCCTTTGTCAAATGTCTCAATATCCTTTTTGAGCATTTACAGCTGTTATGCTGCCGAAATTTTGCTAGAAATTCTAATGCCTTTGCATTATAATTGTGCTTTCAGATGGCCACTCGCGACCTTAATCAAGTGGTTCGCCTGACTCGATGCCTAGATGTACCCGACCATACTGCTAAGTTGGTCAGGGTAATGACTGAGGCTGGATATCGCTGGTATCCTGAGTACACGGTCGAAGAGCAATTCCGGGACTTCAATCAAAGCCAGTATCTCTGCACTGTCAGGATATTTCCATCTTATCCTGGATCCACTGAGCCTCTTCACTGCTCCTATGGACTCGGGGTTACTATCGAGATGGCTGTGCAGGATGCCGCCTACTCTATGATGACCATTATGCGAGTCAGATCTGGTCTATTTCGGGACTCTGACTTCCGGTATATGCCAGGATCACTTCCGGGAGCACAAGGATATTTTCAGGCTATATATGCTGACTCCACTCAGGAGGATTCACGGACTCGCACCACTGCTGAGATGCTCGAGGATAAGGACCGTGAAAATCGGGCCTTAAGGTTAGAGCTCTTCAATACCCGTGCTGACCACTGGGCCACTTTGACTCGGTTCGCACTAGCTGTGTCGTCTATCGTCCTGCGTGACTCGTGGGATATGACTAGTTTGTACTCCTTCCGGAGGTGTAGAAAAATAATGTATAGGAGCTTGGAATGCCTACGATGAGATGTAATCCTCTTTTCACCGTAATAGTACTTTGTTTGGTCTTGTAGTAAACCTTGTATGGTGTGTATGACGATGGAATAAAGAAGCAGTTTCTGTATCCACCATGTCATACGGATGATCATCTTGCATTCTGAGTTATTCCTTGCATTATGTATCCTATGTCGGAATTTTATCATTCTGACTAAATCATTGCCTTGTTTACCTAGGATGGTCAACACGCGCGCCAACCCTGCTTCCCAAGAGCAGGCCGAAGGCAGTGAAGCCAGAAATGAACATCTGCCTCATCCTCCTTCACTAGCCGAGGTGATGATGGAAGCTGAGAGAAACAAGCGGGAGACAAACCGTTTGTTGGAGCGTATTGAACAGAACACAGCACACCATCAGAGGGCTAACGTGGTGTCACTCAGTGATTTTATCAAATTGCATCCACCCACGTTCCACCACTCCGTCGAGCCTCTCGACGCTGATGACTGGCTTCGCAGTATCTCTCATAAACTGCGTTCCGCGCTGGTAGCGGAGGCTGACAAAGTCACCTTTGCTGCATATCACCTTGAAGGCCCCGCCAGTCTATGGTGGGAGAATTATGGAGCCATGCGCCCAGCGGGCCATGTCACAACTTGGGCTGAATTCAGTGAGGCTTTCCGTGAACACCACATTCCGGAGGGTCTCATGGACCGTAAGCGTGAAGAATTTTGCAATTTCACCCAAGGCCGACTTTCTGTGGATGTCTATAGCAGGGAGTTTGGTAACCTTGCACGATATGCAACCGAGGAAGTTTCTACTGACGCCAAGAAGCAAGCAAGGTTCCGCAAGGGCCTTAGTCCTGAGCTTCGTCGCGACCTCCGTCTGCATGAGTGCACATCTTTTTCGAAACTTGTCAACAAAGCCATCAGTGCTGAAACTGGTCAGACTGATTATGACGCAACACGCAAGCATGGACGTGATATGGGCTCCTCATCCGGTGCTGGTCCTCAGAAGCGCCGCGTGTGGGTACCCAATACCGCCCTGCCACCCAGGTTCACACCGAGGCCATCTTTTCAGGCGCCTCGCCCTGTCCAACAGTCTGCACCAGCCAAGCCCTATGGGGGTCCATCCAATAATGCTCCTCCACGTACCAGTTCCGTGACTTGTTTCAAGTGTGGGGAATCTGGTCATTATATGCGTGAGTGTCCCCAGACGAACCCCAATCAATCTGCTAAAGCTGTTGGCCGTGGCAAGCCGACAGGGAAGGTGTTCCTTGCCAAACCGGTCACCGCTTCACGTGGCCATGTCAACTGTATCTCTGCCGAAGAAGCTCAAGAAGATCCCAACGTCGTTCTCGGTACGCTTCTTGTTAATTGCCACCCGGCATCTGTTCTTTTCGATACAGGAGCCTCTCATTCTTTTATATCTGAAAATTATGCTCGTTTGCATAACGTTGCGTTCTGTGACTTGCCATCCTCCATGGTAATTCAAACTCCGGGTTCCAAATGGCAAACTTCTAGAGTAAGCCATGGAAATGAAATCCAAGTCGACAGACTCGTTTTTCTTGCATCTTTGATAGCCCTTAAATCTTCAGATATTAATATCATTTTGGGTATGGACTGGATGTCAGCTCATCAAGCCAAAATTGATTGCTTCTCTAGGACCGTTCAACTCACCCATCCTTCGGGGAAGATAGTCAATGTTTTGACTCGAATAGCCAAGCGACAATTATATTCTCTTAACGCCAGCCCTTTGCCAGACCTTGAGGACGTTCCGGTAGTTCGTGATTTTCCGGATGTCTTTCCAGAGGAATTGCCAGGGGTTCCACCTGACAGGGATGTTGAGTTCGTAATAGACCTCATTCCAGGAACCGTTCCGATTGCTAGAAGGCCTTATAAGATGGCACCCCTAGAACTAGCCGAGCTTAAGAAGCAACTCGATGAATCCTTGAAAAAGGGTTTCATCCGCCCTAGTTCATCTCCGTGGGCTTGCCCCGTCCTATTCGTTAAGAAAAAGGATGGTACGGACCGAATGGTTGTAGATTACCGACCTGTCAATTTGGTCACAATCAAGAACAAATATCCACTTCCCAGGATCAACGATCTGTATGATCAGCTCGCTGGATCCTCAGTCTTCTCCAAGATGGATTTGAGGTTGGGCTACCATCAAATCAAAATCAGAAACGGGGACATTTCTAAAACGGCCTTTGTTACTCGTTACGGCCAATACGAGTACACCGTCATGTCCTTCGGTTTAACCAACGCTCCAGCCACTTTTTCTCGGTTAATGAACTCAATCTTCATGGAGTATTTGGATAAATTCGTCGTAGTTTATCTCGATGATATACTCATATACTCCAAGAACGAGGAAGAACATGCCGAACATCTAAGGCTAGTGTTGCAGAAACTTCGAGAGCATCGCCTTTATGCCAAATTTTCTAAATGTGAGTTCTGGTTGCCAGAAGTGACCTATCTGGGTCATGTAATATCTGGTAAAGGTATTGCTGTTAACCCTGAGCGAGTTCAAGCTGTCCTTGACTGGACTCCACCCGAATCGGTCAAGCAAGTTCGGAGTTTTCTAGGCTTAGCGAGCTATTGCCGTCGCTTTGTCGAGAACTTCTCCAAAGTTGCTAAACCTCTAACCGAACTCCTCAAGAAAGATAAGAAGTTCGAATGGACTCCACAATGTGAGCACAGCTTTCAGGAACTGAAAAGACGCCTGACTTCTGCTCCCGTGCTGGTACCACCAGACTTCTCCAAAGACTTTGTTATCTACTGCGACGCCTCGCGACAAGGACTAGGTTGCATTCTCATGCAAGATCGACACGTAATTGCTTACGCTTCACGGCAATTGCACCCACATGAGGAGAATTATCCTACTCATGATCTAGAACTTGCAGCCGTAGTCTATGCACTTAAGACCTGGCGACATTACCTCCTCGGTAATCGTTGCGAAATATTCACTGATCACCAAAGTCTGAAGTACATTTTCACCCAACCGGATTTGAATCTCAGGCAAAGACGTTGGGTTGAATTGATCACAGACTTCGACTTAGGGATAACCTATACCCCAGGGAAAGCCAACGTCATGGCTGATGCGCTAAGTCGTAAATCTTATTGTAACAACCTGATGTTACAACAAAGTCAACCGCTTCTCCATGAGGAATTTCGGAAGCTTAACCTTCACATTGTACCTCAAGGTTTTCTCTCCACCTTGGTGGCAAAACCTACCCTTACGGATCAAATCATCAAAGCACAGAAGGTAGATCCGGGAATCTCCCGCATCAAGAGGAACATTCAGAAAGGAATTGCGAATTGTTTCTCCGTTAATGATCAAGGAGTCGTGTACTTCGGGGATCGATTAGTAGTTCCCAAAGTGCGCAACCTAAGGCGATTAATCCTTAAGGAAGCCCATGAATCTCCTCTCACCATTCATCCCGGTAGTACTAAAATGTATCAGGACCTACGCCAGAGGTTCTGGTGGACTAGGATGAAGAGAGAAATTGCTCAGTATATTGCCAATTGCGACGTCTGTCGTCGTGTAAAAGCAGAGCATCAACGGCCTGCTGGCACCCTTCAACCCTTAGCTATTCCTGAATGGAAATGGGATAAAATTGGTATGGATTTCATTACCGGTTTTCCCAGGACCAAGAGAGGGAATAATGCTATCTTCGTCGTGGTCGATCGTCTTTCCAAAGTAGCTCATTTCCTACCCGTTCGTGAGAGTATAACCGCTAGTCAGCTGGCAGACTTATACATCTCCCGAATAGTGTCCCTCCATGGTGTTCCTTTGGAAATCAATTCGGATCGAGGAAGTCTTTTCACCTCTCGATTTTGGGAAAGTTTCCAAAATGCTATGGGAACCCGTCTCTCCTTTAGCACCGCTTTCCACCCTCAGTCAAGTGGTCAAGTGGAACGCGTCAACCAAATTCTAGAAGACATGCTTCGAGCCTCTGTTATCTCGTTCGGAATGGACTGGGAGAAGTGCCTTCCATTTGCCGAATTCGCTTACAACAACAGCTATCAATCTAGCTTGGGTAAAGCCCCTTTTGAAGTTCTCTATGGACGACGATGTCGAACACCCCTTAACTGGTCAGAGACCGGGGAAAGACAATTCTTTGGCCCGGATATGATTCAGGAAGCAGAAGAACAAGTTCGTATCGTTCGTGAAAAGTTGAAAACCGCCCAATCTCGTCAAAAGAGTCAATATGACCGAAAACATAAGGCTATGACTTTCGAGGTTGACGAGAAGGCTTATCTTCGGGTCACCCCTCTGAAGGGAACCCATCGCTTCGGTATCAAAGGCAAATTGGCTCCTCGTTACATTGGACCTTTTCGCATTCTTGCCAAACGAGGAGAAGTTGCCTACCAATTGGAACTACCTCCGCACCTCTCCAGAGTTCACGATGTCTTCCACGTTTCTCAACTCAGGCGTTGCTTCTCGGATCCTATCCGTGAAGTGGACCACGAAACGCTTGATCTCCAAGATAATCTTACATATCGAGAGTACCCCATTCGTATCCTCGATCAAACCGAACGTACCACGCGACGTCATAATATCAAGTTTCTCAAGGTTCAATGGTCGCACCATTCTGAAGATGAAGCAACTTGGGAAAGGGAGGATCGTCTTCGACTCGAGTATCCCGCCTTCTTCTCGGAGGAACCCAAATCTCGGGACGAGATTCTTTTGAGTGGGGGTGAGTTGTCACACCCTAGCTAGTCATGCATTAGAGTGTTGCATCATGTTTACTTTTGCATCAGAAACTTGAAATGGGGATGACAGAACCCCCAGTCCCCTCTGAAAACCAACTAGGGTTTACTAAAATAATTTTCAATGAACCTGAAATGCCCTTCTAAAATGCCCATCATTTTTGCCTTGGTTCAGAACCTCTGCCAAAAATGGTGCACACTTTTCTAGGCCATCCTAGGGTTCTTGAGTTAAATCATAACTATTTGAATTTGGGCATTTAAAATAATATAAAATATTTTAATGCTCAAATATCTCCAAACTAAAATGTTTCATGTTGGAAATATTCCAACTATGGACCAGGAGTAGTTTGGTGATTTTTGGAGTTGCCTAGGTATTTTATTTAATTCAACAAAGTTGCAGAATTATTAAATAAAACAGAAAACAGAAAAGAGAGGAGAAACTTACCTGTGCGGCCCAGCCAGCTGGCCGGCCCAGCTAGCCAGCCCAGCACTGTAGCTCCCCGTCGTCTTCCTCCCCACGCCCCGAAGCTGCTGCGTGCTCGCGCGCGCGCGGCCGCGCGGCCACCTCCTGCTTGCCGACGCCCCCTAGCCGCGTGGACGACGCCCGCAGCCCGTCCCGATTCCCCCTGCTCTCGCTCACTCTCCCCCGTTTCTCCCTCGCTCTCTCTCGCTCTCGGCCGAACACCACCGTCGCCGCCGTTCGCCGTAGCCACTGACTCCGGCCACCCCTCGCTCCCCCGAGTAGCTCAGAAGCTCCGCCTCGACTCCCTCTTCCTCCCCACCGCTCCACGAGTCCCCGGAAGCCCTGCATCGCCGCCACGTCGCCGTTCCCCTCTTCGGACTCCGACCACCGTCGCCGACGAATTCGCCGTCTCCAGCGCGTCCCCGAGCCCGCTTCGACGCCCACTGCAACCGCGGTGAGCTACGCCACCGTTTCCCCCTCTTCTTCCCCTCGTTCCCTCACCGTAGCTGCATCTCCACCACGGCCGAACCTCCGCCGTCGCCGAGCTCGCCGTCGACGCAGCTCCGGTGACCATTTGGTCACCCCGGCGAGTCCAACGCGTTCACAGAACCCAGTAGAGCATCCCTAGCGCCTCACTTTGCTCGACTTCGAGCTCCAGCACCACTCCCGTGCACGACCGAACCCCGGCGGCCGCAGCTGAGCTCGCCGCCGTCGACTCCGGCCACCCCGACCCCAACGGACTCCGCCAAGAGCCGCGGGTCGTCCTCAGCTTCACTCCGGTGGTCGCCACGTTCCATTTGGTGGCCGAAACGACCAAAACCACTATCGCCGCCGCACTGTTGGTCGCCGCCGGCCAGAACTCCGGCGAGCTGACGTGGCCTAGTTAATTAACCACTAATCCACCACCTACAGACGCTGACAAGTGGGCCCCAGGGGTTAGTCAAAGCTAACCAGCCCGGGGTCAACGCGGGATTAGCCCCTGTGACACTGACGTGTGGACCCCACACGTCAGGTTTGACCCGAGCCAGCCCTGTTGACCTGCTGATGTCACTATGATGTCAGGCTGACGCAGTAAATGATATTTCTGGATTTAAATTAAATCAGGAAATTCCAGAATATTATTTAAACTTCAAAAATTCATAACTTTTATTCTGTAACTCCAAATTGGACAAATAATATATGAAAAATGATCAGAAAAATCCAATCTATCCATCTGTACCATTTTCATGCATGATCAAACAAGTTAAGTTGATGTTTTAATCAGAACAAGGAAAGGCACTTTAAAAGGCCATATTTGAATTGAAATTTGAATCTTTGATTCAAATTTGTTCAAACCCTTCTGGTTTTAGTTGCATTAGCCCAACACACTCATATTGCCATGTTTCATGCATGCATCATATTGTTGCATATTGTTTGGTGATGTTTGTGTATCGATGTCCTTTGCGACAGGATCTGTTCCCGAGGAGTACCGTGATTACCCTAACGAAGAACCGTATCCGTGCAACGAACCATCAGGCAAGCAACCAACCATTTGATCATATCGATACAATCCCATGTTCTCGCTCCTGCTCTCTTTTACTGCATTAAGACAACGCGATTCAAACTGCTGTGTGCTACGGTAGTTGAACCCATTTCCTCTGCATGACCTGTCATTGCCACAGTAACTAGATGAAACCCACTAGCATGTGTAGGAGTTGATTGAGCCATATGTATGTGTTGTTCCTACCTTGCTATGCCTGCTATGCTTAGAGTTGTGTCAGGTCTGGTTCATCTGGGTGATGGGCTAGAGTGAAATGATTATGTCGGTAATGAGAGTGGTGTGGTGAACACGATTTGGTAAAGGTATCGATGAGAGGCCATGTAGGAGTACATGGTGGGTTGTTTCATTGAAGCCGACCTTAAGCACTGAGATCTGTATGTGTGATTTAAGAATCAGCTACTACCATGCATTGGGCCCGAAACCAATGGACCCTCTCGACTTCTTATTCACCCTAGTTCTCCGTCCAGGAGTTGCAAGTAGTTTCTGGTGTTTGTAGCCTACTGGAGGCCGTGGACAGCGCTGACCGTAGGGGTGGGCTGTGATGCGGTAGGTACGTGGCACGGTGTACCGAATACCCGTTAGGTATCTCGGGAACCCTGTTCACATCGTTCGGGGCCGTATGGGAAACCTCGGCCGGACTCCCTGCGGATGGAACCTGAATAGGCGATAAACCTGGACTGGAGGCTTAGGTGATTAGGTAGGTCGTGGCCGACACCCACGTTGGGCTTCCGCTTGAAGGTTGCCGAGTACATGTCGTGTAAACGACGATAAGTGGTGAGAGCGTGTATGAAGAAGTACACCCCTGCAGGGTTAACATGATCTATTCGAATAGCCGCGTCCGCGGTAAAGGACTACTTGGTTGCCTATACAGTTCATAGACAAGTAAATGGAAACTATTAAAAGCCTCAAGATAAGTGTGAGTGCCGAGGATGGCTCTTCCGTAGGAAGACGGTGGTGGATCCTCGGTAGTGTATTGAAGTGGTGAATAGTGGACTCGTGTGCGCAAAACTATTTCAAATGGAGTATCGTAGGATAGTCTAGCCAGGAGTCAAAGCTGGCTTGCTGCAATAACTCCACCAACCCTTCTTGATACTATGCATGTATGTAGGATCTGATGTAAGTCTTGCTGAGTACCTTTGTACTCATGTTGCTATAATCTACATTTTTACAGAAGACGCTGCAACCCCTTCTGATGGGTTCTATGTAGACGTTGACATCAACGAGTAGGCTAAAGACCCAGGTGGTGACCCTGAGCTTGTGATGGACCACATAGTGTAGTTAGGCTTCCGAGCCTCTTTTATTTTACTAGTTGTCTGTACTCAGACAAGTTACTTCCGCTGTTGGCTTGTATGACTGTATGACTTGTATGTTGGGTCGTGAGACCCGTACCTTTGTGTGTATGTTATGTATGGCTCGCTGAGCCTTAAATAAAGTACTTGTGTCGTAGAGTCATGTTGTGATGCTTCGTTGTATTTGCACATATCGAGCATATTGTGTGTATGATTGAAATGCTTGGTATGTGTGGGATCTGACTACCTAGTTGTTTATCTTTAGTAGCCTCTCTTACCGGGAAATGTCTCCTAGTGTTACCGCTGAGCCATGGTAGCATGCTACTGCTCTGGAACACTTAGGCTGGCCGGCATGTGTCCTTCTTCGTTCCTGTGTCTGTCCCTTCGGGGAAATGTCACGCTTTGAGTACCGGAGTCCTGTTAGCCCGCTACAGCCCGGTTTACCGGAGTCCTGCTAGCCCAGTGCTACAGCCCGGACCCACTTGCTGATGACCGACACGTTCGAAGCTGGGTCATGGATGCCTGTCCCTGTAAGTCTGTGCCACTTTGGGTTTACGACTAGTCATGTCAGCCCGGGCTCTTTATCATATGGATGCTAGCGACACTATCATATACGTGAGCCAAAAGGCGCAAACGGTCCCGGGAAAAAGGTAAGACGACACCCGTGGGGATACCGTGCGTGAGGCCGCAAAGTGATATGAGGTGTTACCAGCTAGATCGATGTGACATCGAGTCGGGGTCCTGACAAGGTTTCAGAGTGATAGTACATTTTCAATGATGAATACCGGAGTTTTTAATCAATTCAATTATTACTTTTTTAGATTTTTAGTTTACTGTCTATGTGGGACCCGGTACCCGGTGCGACGACCGTGACACCGAGACCCTGGGAGGTTAGGCGCTACGGGGGCCGTAGGGGGTAGCAATGCCACCGAGCATCGCACCGGGACCCCATACATGCCGTATAGTGTGCTGGCATGTCCGAAGAGGCGGCACGCGTCTCCGGGGTGTGCCCCCTCACACGGATAGCGCCGCCGCCGGCACCTGGAGGGGGGAAACGGACGCGTCGGGTCTACACGGAGGGGATCTTACTGTGGGTTTGGCCCAGATGTTGCTGTCAAGTGTTCGTATGGGCTTACCTAACACGACCGGCTGGATAGTTCCACTAGTCAAAACCCGTCCGTGCAAAGTCAAAGGGCTAGATCCCGTGGTCAAACGCTACAGGGTTAGGCGGGACGGGGGCCTTGGAGGGTAGCAATGCCACCCGAGCGCCGCACCGGGACCTTATACATGCGGGGTTGTGTGCTGGCATGTCCGAAGAGGCAGCACGGGTCCGTTTCCCCCCTCCAGGTGCCGGCGGCGGCGCCGTCCGTGTGAGGGGGCACACCCCGGAGACGCGTGCCGCCTCTTCGGACATGCCAGCACACCACCCCGCATGTATGAGGGCCCGGTGTGACGCTCGGGTGGCATTGCTACCCCCCCACGGCCCCCGTCCCGCCTAACCCTGTAGCGTTTGACCACGGGATCTAGACCTTTGACTTTGCACGGGCGCGTTTTGACCAGTGGAACTATCCACCCGGGCGTGTTAGGTCAGCCCATACGAACACTTTAGAGCAACATCCGGGCCAAACCCACAGTAAGATCCCCTCCCTGTAGACCCGACGCGTCCGTTTCCCCCTTTAGGTGCCGGCGGCAGCGCCTTCCGTGTGAGGGGGCACACCTTGGAGACGCGTGCCGCCTCTTCGGACATGCCAGCACACCACCCCGCATGTATGAGGGCTCGGTGCGACGCTCGGGTGGCATTGCTACCCCCCACGGCCCCCGTTCCGCCTAACCCTGTAGTGTTTGACCACGGGATCTAGCCCTTTGACTTTGCACGGACGGGTTTTGACCAGTGGAACTGTCCACCCGATCGTGTTAGGTCAGCCCATACGAACACTTTAGAGCAACATCCGGGCCAAACTCACAGTAAGATCCCCTCCCTGTAGACCCGACGCGTCCGTTTCCCCCCTCCAGCTGCCGGCGGCGGCGCCGTCCGTATGAGGGGGCACACCCCAGAGACGCGTGCCGCCTCTTCGGACATGCCAGCACACCATCCCGCATGTATGAGGGCCCGATGCGACGCTCGGGTGGCATTGCTACCCCCCACGGCCCCCGTCCCGCCTAACCCTGTAGCGTTTGACCATGGGATCTAGCCCTTTGACTTTGCACGGACGGGTTTTGACCAGTGGAACTATCCACCCGGTCGTGTTAGGTCAGCCCATATGAACACTTTAGAGCAACATCCGGGCCAAACCCACAGTAAGATCCCCTCCGTGTAGACCCGACGCGTCCGTTTCCCCCCTCCAGGTGCCGGTGTCGGCGCCGTCTGTGTGATGGGGCACACCCCGGAGACGCGTGCCGCCTCTTCGGACATGCCAGCACACCACCCCGCATGTATGAGGGCCCGATGCGTCGCTCGGGTGGCATTGCTACCCCCCCACGGCCCCCGTCCCGCCTAACCCTGTAGCCTTTGACCACGGGATCTAGCCCTTTGACTTTGCACGGACGGGTTTTGACCAGTGGAACTATCCACCCGGTCGTGTTAGGTCAGCCCATACGAACACTTTAGAGCAACATCCGGGCCAAACCCACAGTAAGATCCCCTCCGTGTAGACCCGACGCGTCCGTTTCCCCCCTTCAGGTGCCGGAGGCGGCGCCGTCCGTGAGCGGGGGCATAACCCGGAGACGCGTGCCGCCTCTAATTTGGACATGGCACCACACCACCCCGCATGTATGAGGGGCCGGTGCGACGCTCCGATGGTATTGCTATGGCCAGGGCCCCCGTTCCGCCTAACCCTGTAGCGTTTGACCACGGGATCTAGCCCTTTGACTTTGCACGGACGGGTTTTGACCAGTGGAACTATCCACCCGGTCGTGTTAGGTCAGCCCATACGAACACTTTAGAGCAACATCCGGGCCAAACACACAGTAAGATCCCCTCCCTGTACACCCGACGCGTCCGTTTCCCCCCTCTAGGTGCCGGCGGCGGTGCCGTCCGTGTGAGGGGGCACACGCCGGAGACGCGTGCCGCCTCTTCGGACATGCCAGCACACCATCCCGCATGTATGAGGGCCCGGTGCGACGCTCGGGTGGCATTACTACCCCCCCACGGCCCCCGTCCCGCCTAACCCTGTAGCGTTTGACCACGGGATCTAGCCCTTTGACTTTGCACGGACGGGTTTTGACCAGTGGAACTATCCACCCGGTCGTGTTAGGTTAGCCCATACGAACACTTTAGAGCAACATCCGGGCCAAACCCACAGTAAGATCCCCTCCCTATAGACCCGAAGCGTCCGTTTCCCCCCTCCAGGTGCCGGCGGCGGCGCCGTCCGTGTGAGGGGGCACACCCCGGAGACGCGTGCCGCCTCTTCGGACATGCCAGCACACCATCCCGCATGTATGAGGGCCCGGTGCGACGCTCGAGTGGCATTGCTACCACCCCCCCCACGGCCCCCGTCCCGCCTAACCCTTTAGCATTTGACCACGGGATCTAGCCCTTTGACTTTGCACGGACGGGTTTTGACCAGTGGAACTATCGACCCGATCATGTTAGGTCAGCCCATACGAACACTTTAGAGCAACATCCAGGCCAAACCCACAGTAAGATCCCCTCCGTGTAGACCCAACGCGTCCGTTTCCCCCCTCCAGGTGCCAGCGTCGGTGCCGTCCGTGTGAGGGGGCACACCCCGGAGACGCGTGCCGCCTCTTCGAACATGCCAGCACACCACCCCGCATGTATGAGGGCCCGGTGCGATGCTCGGGTGGCATTGCTACCCCCCCATGGCCCCCGTCCCGCCTAACCCTGTAGCGTTTGACCACGGGATCTAGCCCTTTGACTTTGCACGGACGAGTTTTGACCAGTGGAACTATCCACCCGGTCGTGTTAGGTCAGCCCATACGAACACTTTAGAGCAACATCTGGGCCAAACCCATAGTAAGATCCCCTCCGTGTAGACCCGACGCGTCCGTTTCCCCCCTTCAGGTGCCGGCGGCGGGGCCGTCCGTGAGCGGGGGCACAACCCGGAGACGCGTGCCGCCTCTAATTTGGACATGGCACCACACCACCCCGCATGTATGAGGGGCCGGTGCGACGCTCCGGTGGTATTGCTATCCCCCAGGGCCCCCGTCCCACCTCTTCAGACATGGCACCACACCGCCCCGCATGTATGAGGGCCCGGTTAGACGGGAGGGTGTACCTGGGGGGTAGCAATGCTGCTAGGTGTTGCTTTGGGCCCTCCTACGGTTGTGAAAGCATGGTGGCTAGCGCAGGCACCCGGCACGCAGCTCCGGGGTGTGCCCCCCATCTTCGGCGTCGCTGTGGGGCACGGCGCGGCGGCAGCAACATCCATGAGGGGCGCAATCGATATACCATCTGGGTATGTTTTTTTTGTGTTAGACAAGGCACATTTATGTTGTGAAAAAAACAAGGAAAAGTAAATAAAAATAAGTAAAAAAATAAAAATAAATAAAAAATAGAGATATGCCGACGGCAAGGCCGTCGGCATACCTGCGCACATGGCCACGGATCGATGATGTGCCTAACGGCGCGGTTCGGTGATGTGGCAACATCCATGGGCCAGACCTATGCCGACGGCCAGGCCGTCGGCATAGATTTGCCACCCCACGGACGGGAGAGCGACGCGGATCGATGATGTGGCAGGCGATGCGGATCGATGACGTGGCGTCTATGCCAACGACCGCCGTTAGCCCGTCGGCGTAGATTGACACCGTCAAAAGGCCGTCTCCGTCCGGGTAGCCGGGCCCATGAGCTATGCCGACGGCCTTCTCTATGCCGACGGCCACCGTAGGCATATTTCTATCGACGCTGACGGGTGAGCTTTGCCGACGGGGGCCGTCGGCATAGATTGATATACGCTGACGGGTTTTCTATGCCGACGGCCTGGGCTGGGCCTTCGGGATAGGCCAATCTATGCCGATGGGGCCCGTCGGCATCGCCAGTTATTCTGGTAGTGAGTAAGCTTGGTAGCGACTACGTGGCCATGATCGATTGCATATATGCGTCTGGCAGCTAAGCAAATCAACCCGGCTGCATATTACGGCCCAAATGATAAGTCCACATGATCAGGTGCGTGTTACTCCGGCGCTGACGTTTTTTGATAGGAAATTCAATTTCAATGACACATGGTAAGTTTCTGTAAAAAATAAACTGAAGCACGAAGTTGCCATGCTTAACTAAAGTTGTCATCGTCGTGTAACTAAATTTAACGTTGAAAATGTTCGGAGTTGTCATGTGCTCGTACCTGACGAATGAGTGGTGCAACTGCAACTTTTTTCATCATTATGTATCCTTCCTACTTGTGCTGCAAGAAGAAAAAACCGCCTACTTGTAATAAACTACGAGTTGAGATATCCCTGTTTCGTTGATTACTACTACTACAAATAGAACACTAATTTCATTTGCAAGCTAGCTATAGTAGGATAACATACACAGGCTGACATACAACAGGTTGCCGGATATATAAACTCAAATTCAGTTCCTCTACCGGTGTGTCTGTGTGTGGACTGTGTTGACTCTAAAGAATATATTACAGCTATCTTTGTGCATAATTAGATATGGCACGCTAAATGATATACACTGCCGCCTATGTTTGGATAGCTTTGTGCGTAATAATGAGATATGGCACACTACATGATATACACTCCTTATATTGGTTAGATGATTCTCTTCTTCTTCTTCTTCTTCTTCTTCTTCTTCTTCTTCTTCTTTTGCGGGCGAAACCTTTCGATCCATTCATCAATATTCGTAGCGGTACAAAGAACACTAGAGGCATGCTGCCATCATCACCTCTTCCTTACTGGTGCCAGGCAAACCTTGTTGTGGTAGACAGTCAGAAAGTCATGGTGCTATGGCCTCACAGGACCTACGCGCCAAAACAACAACAATCGCCAATGAAGAAAAGCATTCATCGGAAGTATCCAATCTGCAGACACGAACGTAGACCGGATCCAAGTGGATCCATCTAAGAAAAACATCGACTGAATCATACGAGGTCCGTTGGAGACACACCTCCACACGCCCTTCAACAATGCTAGTTGCACCACCAGTATGAGCTAGACGGGGAGAACCTTATTCCATCTTGAGGGAGCCGCCTCTACCTCGTCTTCGCGAGCAGGGCACAAACACTAAACATACAAAAAACACATTAGATGGAGGAGGAACCCTTGATGGTGTCCTGGACTAGGGGGTGCTAGTCATGTCGGCTCCAGCCGTATGGGCTAGGTCGAGAACCTCCCATGAAGATAAACCCTTAGGCCTCGTTTGTCAAGCCCAGAAGAGCCAAGATGGAAGATTCCGAAGACTTGGCCTATACTCCAAATATTTAGAGGTAGTCTTCACTACGATTTCCCTTAGATGCAACCGGCATATGTAAAACCCTAGGCACTCCCGGTATCTATATAAACCAAGGGGTGAGGACCGCCGATGACAGTTTATACACATACGATCTCATGGTAGATCACATGTACTCTATACCCCCTCGAAATCAATATAATAAAAGCATAACGTAGGGTATTAGCTCTTCGACAGGGCCTGAACCCTGGGTAAACATATATGTCCTTGTTACCATCGTGCCAAGACACTAGTAGAAAACAGGGCTTAGGTTCAGGCCTGGCCAGCCCATTAGTCACGGTTCTGTCACGAACAGGGACAATGGAGGCATGCGTCCCGGTTCATGAGCCCAGGGGCTGGCCGGGCCTCGTGGAGCATTGGTCCTGGTTCGTCTGGACCCATTTGTCCCGGTTCCAGGCACGAACCGGGACCAATGGTGATGTGGTATGCTCCTATAATACCATGATTGAAACGTCTGTTCAGAAACAAAGGGCATGCCAAGTTGATGCAATGGCACAGAGAGGACCATAAGAAAGACGGGAAGTTGAGAGCACCCGCTCACGGGTCGCAGTGGAGAAAAATAGAGAGAAAGTACTGGGCTGAGTTTGCAGGTGACCCAAGGAACGTATGGTTCGGTTTAAGCGCGGATGGCATTAATCCTTTCGGGGAGCAGAGCAGCAATCATAGCACCTGGCCCGTGACTCTATGTATGTATAACATTCCTCCTTGGATGTGCATGAAGCGGAAGTTCATTATGATGCCAGTTCTCATCCAAGTCCCTTAGCAACCCGGCAACGACATTGATGCATAGCGAAGGCCATTAGTTGAAGAACTTCTACAACTGTGGAATGGAAACGGTGTACATGTGTGGGATGAGCACAAATAGGAGGAATTTAACCTGCATGTGTTGCTGTTTGTAACCATCAACGATTGGCCTGCTCTCAGTAACCTTTCAGGACAGACAAACAAGGGATACCATGCATGCACGCACTGTTTAGCTGACACCGAAAGTATATACCTAAAAAAATGCGGGAAGAATGTGTACATGGGCCAACGTCAATTTCTTCCGACCAACCATCAATGTCGAAAGAAAGGCAAGCATTTCAAAGGCGAGGCAGATCACCGGAAGAATCCCGCCATGCGCACGGGTGCTCACGTACTTGCTATGATCAATGATTTACACATAATATTTGGAAAGGGTCTCGGCAGACTATTTGTTCCGAATGACGCTGAGGGATGCGCACCCGTGTGGAAGAAGAGATCTATATTTTGGGACCTACCCTGCTGGAAAGACCTAGAGGTCTGCTCTTCAATCGACGTGATGCACGTGACGAAGAACCTTTGCACGAACCTGCTAGGCTTCTTGGGCGTGTATGGGAAGACAAAAGATACACCGGAGGCATGGGAGGACCTGCAACGTTTGCACGAAAAAGACAGCATGCCTCCAAAGCAGTATGAAGGTCCTGCTAGCTACGCTCTTACCAAAGAAGAGAAGGAAATCTTTTCTGAATGCCTGCTCAGTATGAAGCTCCCGTCTGGCTTCTCGTCGAATATAAAGGGAATAATAAATATGCCAAAGACAAAGTTCCACAACCTAAAGTCTCATGACTGCCACGTGATTATGACGCAACTACTTCCGGTTGCATTGAGGGGGCTTCTACCGGAAAACGTCCGATTAGCCATTGTGAAGCTATGTGCATTCCTCAATGCAATCTCTCAGAACGTGATCGATCCAGCACTACTAGGAAAAGGGCTAAAGATGAAATTGACACTAATGGTGCACCAGAGAAGTGGTGCGCCACTACTATTTACTAATGACGCACCACGTGAAGATACGCCATTAGTGTGTAAGACACTAATGGCGCACCAGGCACAAGGTGCGCCACTAGTAACAAAATGCTTTTTTTCATTTTTTTCAAACATACTAATGGCGCATCCGGGCAAAGTGCGCCATTAGTAGTTAGAACTACTAATGGCACACCAACCGTTGAATGCGCCACTACTGTATTCTTTTTTTTAATTTTTTGCAAAACTACTAATGGCGCACCGTCGCATAGTGCGCCATTACTAGTTCAAACTAGTAATGGCGCACTGTGCCACGGTGCGCCATTAATATAAAAATTATTTTTAATAATTTTTTGCGAAACTACTAATGGTGCATGCATGTGTGGTGCACCCTCTCCCGCTCCACCGCCGCCGACGAGCACCCCCCGCACCCGGCCCCGCTCCACCGCCGCCGACGAGCACCCCCCGCACCCGCCCCCGCTCCACCGCCGCCGACGAGCACCTCCCGCACCCTCCCCCGCTCTACCGCCGCCGACGAGCACCCCCCGCACCCTCCCCCGCTCCACCATCGCTGACGAGCAATCCTCGCACCCGCCCCCGCTCCACCGCTGCCGACGAGCACCCCCCGCACCCTCCCCCACTCCACCACCGCCGACGAGCACCCCCCGCACCCGCCCCCACTCCACCGCCGCCGACGAGCACCCCCCGCACCCTCCCCCGCTCCACCGCCGCCGACGAGCCACCGCATATATGTTACTCCCGAAAGCATATAAAGTTTGTCAAATTTTGAGCTATGGATATTTAGTTATGATTTAAACAAGTTTGAACATATTTAAACACAAATAAATATCAAACAACATTTTAAATGTTGTTAACATGGCAACAAACTGCATATTATTTTTCTACATGAAATTCTGAGCATCTAGCATATGTGACATGTTATATTTGGATGCATGCATAAAAAGATATGTGCAAAGAAAAAAATGCATAAAAACAAAAATTGGGGAGCGTGGGAATCAAACCCAGGACCTCCCAGTGTGTGTGCTGCGTGCTGACCAGTCGGGCTAGTGTGTGTGTTCTGTTTCGGATACGGTTAGGTGGAATATAACTTGAGTGCTCGAACTATAATAAGAAATTTGTACTATTGGCGCACCTGGGGGTGGTGCGCCATTGCTGTTGTCGTACTTATGGCGCACCAGGGGGAGGTGCGCCATTGCTAACCCTCCCCCCACTCCACCTGTTCCCCTTTGGCCTGTCTCCCTCCCCCACTCGACCTAACCCTGCCACAGCCGCACACGCGCCCCCACCGCCTCCCTCTCCCCTTCGCTGCATCCCCCCGAGCCCCGCCTCCCCCCGAGCGCCGCCTCCCTCGCCTCGGAGCCGCCCCGCCCCGAGTTCCACCAGGAGAGTAGGCCCCACGTCCACCAGGAGAGGAGGCCCGCGACCTCCCCGCCGTCTATCCCCGCCTCCCCAAGCTCGCCGTCTCCGCCCTTTGTCGTCTCCGCTCCGGCCACCACCTCATCGTGGTCAGGTAACCCTCCTCCCTCTGCCTCTCTTCTCCTTTCTTCCTCCTCTCCTCCCTCCCGGCCATGCCCTCTTCTTCTCTCTTTTGCTAGGCTTAGGTCAAATCCCTCTCGAATTTAGGTCAAATTAGGTTCAAAAAATTGTGGGAGTAGCGCCTAGCAAACATGAATAATTAGTACTCCATGTGCATTGGAGTACTTGGTACCTGCAAGATTTGGACACACTGAAAAAATGCACTAGACACACTGAAGAAAATTTTTGTGTCCAGTAAGATTAGAGAAAATTTTGTGCTAATGGTGTGCTGGTAGAACGCGCAATTTTTGTTAGTTCGTTGCCATGTCATGATAGGACATTTAGTTGTTTCTGTTGTTCACAATGCTCTGAATTTGTGTGCCAAAGAGAGTTTTCTCTGAATTTGTTGTCCACAATGCTCCAATGGTTTGTCAGTGAATGGTGGTGCAATGGTGGCCTCTGTTTCAAATATTTCAGCAATTACTTGACCATAAATAAAAAAAGAAGATTTGGGGATGGTAACTCCTGTGTGGTTTCTATTAAATTTAAAATAGTGAGGGTGTCATTTTCATCCATTCATCTCTTTCTCTAGCTTGTCTAAAAGTTATGTTTACAATATTGCTGCATTTTCTAGAACAGCCACCACACTATAATATTTCATAAGATGATGATATAGTTAAGAATATTACTTAAGGTATGCTTCTGAATATTGTTGTCCACAATGTCTTCTCGCCAAACGCTTATCCATTTAGGAGCCATGGTCATAAGCAGTCTGCTTGAGGGTGGTCTTCCACAACATATGGAATTTATCCATATAATGTAGTCAATAGATGTTGTCAAGTGATTGTGTCATGGTTTTGGTTCTGTTTTTAAAAAGGAAAGCCAGTTGTTCAGGCTTCAAGAAAATATTTTCTCAGAATATTACTGCTAAGCCCAAGCTTGTTAATAATGTTTGATGCCTGCATCAACACTTCTCTGTACTGCATGCGGTTGTCATAGTTGAGGGTCAAAAGTAGAGGTTAGCTTTAACATGATTAGCTAGTGCTTTCATCACTTGTGTGGTGATTGTCTTGGTCCTTTTCGTTTTTGTCATGGCATTCTTGAGGTGCTGATGTGTCTGAGGGCATGAACCATGATCAGGTTGAGTTCAGATTTCATTAGATTAGATGGATTATCAGAACTTGATGTGGTTTTCCACTTAGCTATCTGAATTGAGAAAAAACATAGCTTTTGCTGTCTCTGAGGCAAAACTTGCTACTCCATATACAACTAATACTACTACTAGACAAGATACTACTCCATATAACACTAATACTACTACTGTATTTCATTTCAAAGTTCAAAATGCTGGTACTGAGATTTTCATTTCCAATGAGTGATGTTTTTCCTAGCAGTAGAAAAAACATAGCAACTTCTCTGATGTTATAAAGTTGTTCTTATATGGGTGAAACTTCACTTGTTTTTAGGCTAGTGTAGGGTGTTGCTTCTTCTGTATGGGCCAACTATGTCACAAATAAATTGTTCCTTCTTCTATATTTGACAAGTAATGACTTGCAAAGATGATGATCATCTTGCTAGTTTGCTGGGTTTTGTCCCCGAGAGGCCCTTGAGTTTGCCGGAATGTCGATTAACTTCCGTTCCGGCAAATTCGGGTACTCCATACTGTCGACGTTCTGGGAACGGGGGTCCCCAGACTTGCCTGCCTGCGGCGTAGCTCAAAGGGGGGCCCAGCACGGCCCATCTCACCAACACAGACCCAAGACCATCGTGAGGGGCCAAGCCTCGCGGGGCGGACGACGCGGAGCTTCCTCGGGCACGGCCTCACGGGCTGGCTCGCGAGGAGGCGGAGAGATCAAGGCGGGGTACCTCATGAGGTGCCCGTGACACAAGCCATGACGACCAAGGGCGCCAGGCGGGCGCCAGCCCGCGCAGTGTCCTCCTTTCCTCTTTGGTGCAAAGGGAGCAAGCGCAGCCGCGGAGTACCGAGGCATCAGGCAAAGGTTGCCATTTCGGTGCAACAAGACCAAGGCCAGGAGGACTGCAAGACGGAGGTCATCGTGGAGCCCAAGACGGCGTCACCACCAGAGCTTTGTGCAGGCGAAGACTACTTTTTTCAGGATAACTGGTACTAGCTGTCCCCCTTCATATTAGCCCGCCATTGTTGGCTCCCTTCCCGCTCGATATTTGGGAACAGGACCAGGGCCTCTATAAATAGGACCAGCCACCCACAGGATTGAGGAGGTGGGAGGTTGGAGATCGAAGAGGTTGGAGATCGAATCAAGAGGGAGATCTGCATCAACAATCGAGAAGAGAGAGAGAGAGAGAGAGAGAAGGGTGACTGAACTCCTCCCAGCAGTTCATCGCCCCAGCCAAGAACAGACCCTCGTGAGGCCGTTCTTCCTTGTATTGTTCATCATCATCAGTCCATGAGGCAATCCACCACACCACACACTGGAGTAGGGTATTACACCACAACGGTGGCCCGAACCAGTATAAACCCCGTGTCTCTCGTGTTGTTCTTTCCATAGCTAAGATCTCAGCGAGGCGGAGGGGTGCAGGTAGGTAGGAGGCGAAGTCTCCGCGCGCACCCCAGTGTTCGAACCTCAAGGGTCTGGCGGAACCCGAAATCCGACACATATGTCCTATTTTCAGCAAAGGTCATGCTGAAATTTTCCATGAATTTTAGCATGACTTTGCTTAAAACAGGACATATGGGGTACTTGCGACTAATGTTGATTATCTTCTGCTCAAAATTTATGCTCCTATAATGTTGTAAGGGTACTAATTGGTCTCTTCTGCTGCTTATCAGAGATGGGGGGAAGCAGCCACTGCCGCTCTGCCTCACCGGAGTATGAGTTGGATGCTTTCGAGTTCTTCACTATCATACTTTCTTCTTTAGTATCAGCCACGAGGCAGGTATATAAAACGAGAGATCTCCCCTTCACCCATCTCATTATGATAACTCTGTTGTTTACTACATCACTCCTTGTCCCAAATTGCAGAGGCTGCTTGACGCTTTTATGAAGATGCTGGGTGAAGATCCGCCAGATAATGTGAAGCTCCGACAGGCCGGCAGCGGGGTTCGCAGGCTGTGGGACGTGGAGTTGGTGATCGAGGAGGGCCACATGTACCTGTGTCGTGGCTGGGAGAAGTTCTAAAGTGCCTACGACCTGCGGACCGGGTACTTTCTTCTCTTGAGGTACGATGATGATGCCACAATGCTCATCGTGAAGGTTTTCAACAAGACTATGTGTCGCATGCGCTACGCTGAAGACGAAGATGCTAGTGCATTCTACCTCTTCTTATTCCTCCATATCTGGCTTTGTCTCACATTGATTGTTAACGGTCATTGTTGCATTTGGACAGGCAATGGGAGCAGCAGCAGCAACACTGGCTACAGCCAAAGCAGCAGCGATTATGGCTGTAGCAAAAGCAACAGCGATTCTGGCCTTAGCGAAAGCAGCAGTGATTCTGGCAGCAGCGAAGACAGCAAGAAGGAATATCTGGACTGGAGTGGGGGAGAAGAGGAGTAGAGTGGGGATGAGGAGCTGCAAGATGACGATGTGCATCAGGCTGAGGATGACCTAGCGCTGGTGGTGGCTGACCAAGGGCAAGAGATGGTGGTGGCTGACCAGGTGCAAGGGATGGTGGTGGCTGACCATGGGCAAGAGATGGTGGTGGCTGACCATGGGCAAGAGATGGTGGTGGCTGAGGGTGGCCTCGCGATGGTAGTGGTGCCTGACAATTACCACGCACCAGTGGTGGCGCCGGCGATCCCACAGCTGGGCGACATGACCACGCCAATTGTGGTAGAAGACTGCATCCCACAGTTGCCTCCACTGCCTCCACCGCCTCGCCGCTCTTGGTGCATCAGGCTGAGGAAGGAGAAGGAGAAGAACAATGAGAACTGAACTATGTCAGGTATGTCAGATCTCCAAAATGATATATATATATATATATACTTAGTTACCCATTTATCTCTAATACGCTTAGTTTCCTATAGGTTAGCTCCAAAATTACTTATGTTAGCACAAAATGATCAAGTTTACATAATAAGCTTATAGTCTTCTTCTTATTCTTCTTCTTATCCAAAATGACATATGTTAGCTTCATTTTACCTAAGTTGGCTCTAATATGCTAACTTAGAGCTTATATGCTTAGTTTCCTATAGGTTAGCTCCAAAATTACTTATGTTAGCACAAAATGATCAAGTTTACATAATAAGCTTATAGTCTTCTTCTTATTCTTCTTCTTATCCAAAATGACATAGGTTAGCTTCATTTTACCTAAATTGGCTCTAATATGCTAACTTAGAGCTTAGATGCTTAGTTTCCTATAGGTTAGCTCCAAAATTACTTATGTTAGCACAAAATGATCAAATTTACATAATAAGCTTATAGTCTTCTTCTTATTATTCTTCTTATCCAAAATGACATAGGTTAGCTTCATTTTACTTAAGTTGGCTCTAGTATGCTAACTTAGAGCTTATATGCTTAGTTACCTATAGGTTAGCTCCAAAATTACTTATGTTAGCACAAAATGATCAAGTTTACATAATAAGCTTATAGTCTTCTTCTTATTCTTCTTCTAGTCTTCTTCTTCTTCTTCTTCTTCTTCTCTTCTTCTTCTTCTTCTTCTAACTTCTTGTTTATCATTTTGCAGATTTGATTTAATTCACGGAAGCTTGCATGGATGGAGTGCTTCTTTTCCATTTGTGTTTTTATTTTGTATCAATGTGAAACTTTTGTGAATTGATGGATAACGGTGTTGAATGAACATTGTGAAACTTTTGTAATATGTAACGATGGAACTATGTGTTGTCTATGTATGTATATATGATGAAACTTGTGTGTAGGATATGATCTGGTGGACGCAGGTAACATCGTTACATATGGCTCCCTGTATGTAAGCTAAGCAGATCTGTGTTGTATGTTATCTCTAATATTTTTTAACCTGTGAAAATATCAGAAATGAAAAAAAAATCACTAATATTCATACTAGTGGCGCACCACACAAGACACTAATGGCGCACTATTATAATCACACTAATGGCGCATCACCCAACAGTGTGCCATTAGTATGCCAAAGCACATGGTTAAATATGGCCCCCTGGGAGGTATACTAATGGCGCATGGTGTTTTATACTAATGGCGCACTGCTCGGTGCGCCATTAGTATACCAGATACTAATGGCGCACCGGTGGCGCGCCATTAGTAAGAAATACTAGTGGCGTGATACTAATGGCGCACCAGCAGTGCGCCATTAGTGGGCAAAACTGGTGCGCCATTACTAGCCCTTTTCCTAGTAGTGCAGAAATCATACCAAGGCTAAGGAGTGATGTGGCGCAATGTCTTGTTAGTTTCGAGTTGGTTTTCCCATCGTCCTTCTTCAATATCATGACGCACGTCCTAGTTCATCTAGTCAACGAGATTGTCGTTCTGGCCCTATATTTCTACACAATATGTTCCCCTTTGAGAGGTTCATGGGAGTCCTAAAGAAATATGTCCGTAACTGTGCTAGGCCAGAAGGAAGCATCTTCATGGGCCATCAAACAGAGGATGTCATTGGGTTTTGTGTTTACTTCATTCCAGGCCTTAAGAAGATTGGTCTCCCTAAATCACGGTATGAGGGGAGACTGACTGGAAAAGGCACGCTAGGAGGGGACTCTATAATATGCAGGGACGGGCATTCTTGGTCTCAAGCACACTACACAGTTCTACAGAACTCTACCTTGGTGACCCCGTATGTCGATGAACGCAAGAACAGTTTGTGGTCCAAATACCTAGAGCAGTGTGACGACTAGATTACATGTGAACACATCAAGACTTTCGACAGTTGGTTGGAAACACGTCTCAGAGGTGACAACACTGTTTCTGATGAACTATACTCGTTGTCCAAGGGACCATCTTCGACTGTATTGACTTACAAAGGATACGAGATAAATGGGAATACATTTTACACGACCGCCCAAGATCAAAAGAGCACCAACCAAAACAGTGGTGTCCGCTTTCATGCAGCAACCAAGAGGGGAAAGGACACATACTATGGTTACATAGTGGACATATGGGAACTTGACTACGGACATGATTTTAAGGTCCCTTTGTTTAAGTGCAAATGGGTAAATCTGTCAGGAGGCGGGTACAGGTAGACCAACAATACGGAATGACAATAGTGGATCTGAACAATCTTGGGTACACAGACGAACCATTCGTCTTAGCCAATGATGTGGTGCTTGTTTTCTATGTGAAGAACATGTCTACCAAACCGAGAAAAAGAAAAGATAAGGAAGCGAACACATCATACAATGATTCAAAGCGCTACGTAGTTCTTTCACGAAAAAGAGACATCATGGGAGTGGAGGGCAAGACAGACATGTCCGAAGATTATGAAAAGTTTCATGAAATTTCTCCCTTCAAAGTCAAGGCTGACCCAAGGACCTTGTTAAATGATGAAGATTATCCATGGTTACGGCGCAATAAGCAAAGGACACAAGTGAAGAAGAAGTGAAGACTTTCTCTCCACAACTATTATGATGATGCTTTGATCTAGAATATCACTTCAGTTACATGTGAAGAAATGAAATGCCTTTTGTAACGAACGAGTTTCCGTATGAAACCCTGATACTTCAAAAAAGATTGTCCGTTTTGTACACATCCATTTTTTGTCATAACCCTCTCAACTTTTTGGCACATGCTATGGGGGTGAAATGATGATACCATGCAAACTTTCAACCTTTTCAGAGTTCATTTGAAGTGCTTTTAAATTTCAGGGTCATATACCTCAAAAATCAGTAAATGCATGAAAAATAACAAACGAAGTCAGAAAGGGTCGAAAATTGATGATGTGGCTTTGAATGGTGCATTTTGAACACACAAAAACTCTGGAGTTCAAGTAAGTTCAAAATAATGAAATCCCTTTGTAACAGATGAGTTTTTGTCTGAAACCCTGATACTTTGAAAGAGATTGTCCATTTTGTACACAAAGTGCATCTAGTTTTTCCCGTAACTCTCTCAACTTTTTAGCACATGCTATGTGGGTGAAATGATGATACCATGCTAACTTTCAACCTTTTCAGAGTTCATTTGTAGTGCTTTCCAATTTCAGGGTCATATAGCTCAAAAAAATGAGTAAATCCATGAAAAATAACAAATGAAGCCAGAAAGGGTTGAAAATTGATGATGTTGCTTTGAATGGTGCATTTTGAACACACAAAAAGTCTGGAGTTCAAATAAGTTCAAAATAATGAAATCCCTTTGTAACATATCAGTTTTTGTCCGAAACCCTGATACTTCGAAAGAGATTGTCACTAGTAGAAAACAGGGCTTTGGTTCGGTGTCAGTGGGAACGACACCTATGGGATCACAAGAATCCCTACTACGGTTAGCGGGGTGCGGGGTCGTGAGAAGAGCGGATCTAACAGGTCGCACACGGTTTGTTTATCCAGTTTCGGGCCGCGAGGATGCGTAAAACCCTACTCCTGCTTTCGTGGATTGTATATATGTGTTCTTGAGCTAGCTATGGGGCGTGAGGAGCTCCAAAAAGCCGAATCCTTCTCCTGGTCGCCTCGGGCCTCCTTTTATAGAAAAAGGGGTTGCCACAGTGGCAACAGGAGGTGGAAAGGGTATAGTGATGCGAGGTTATCCCTCGCATTACATGACAAGGCGCATTTAATGCGTCTTGCTTAGGTGTCCTTGCTTTATCGGGGACGGGGAGAAACTTGTCTCGTCCGTCGCTGCTCCTTCTTGTGTCGACCCGCGCCCTGGCCAGCGACGCCTGTGATGCCATGTAGGTAGGCAGGCAGCTGAGGTGGCACAATGGTGGGTCTTCACAAAGATCTGCATGCCACCACGCAGGTGCCTGCCCAGCTGGTTGGGTCGGCAACTGCATGCGAATGGCGGTGGAGGTTTAGTCGGTGTAGGTCTGATGGTGGCCCTGAGGGTGTCCTCGGCAAGGGCCTTGCCGGGGCCCCGGCAAGGGTCTTGCCGAGGCGCCTGCTGTCATCCCCGGCAAGGCGCTTGCTGGGGGCCTTGTGGTCTTCCTCGGCTGGGATCCCGCCAAGGGTTGTCGTCTCCTTAGTGCGTATCTGATCTTGAATGTCTTTACAAAGATCTGCATGCCGCCACGGGGATGTCTCCCGAATCCTTTCCCTTTGGGGGCAGTGGACTCAAGGGTGATTTTCTCCGTAGGCGCGGGGCGAGTTGCCGCGGCAAGGGTCTTGCCGGGGTTGCTAAAATTGTCTGCCGGCAAGGATCTTGCCGGGGGAGTCCGCTTCGTCCCCTTTGCTCTTCGTAGTCTTGGCCTTGGCGTCGTTCTAGTTCTCTTGAGCTTTGGTCTTACCCTGGCTCACCTCCCTCGCCTTGGTTGGTGTGGTGGTGCCCGTGGCTCAGACTACCCGTGCACAGTTATAGGGGTACAAAAAGTGTACCCCTCTTTTTGTACACCAACAAGAGCCCCCGCGCCTGGGCCACACATAAGCGCAACGCGTTCTTGGGCTAACCCCAAAAAAGATGCGCGGGCAGGTGGGGCGGTTTTTACTGCGGTAAGATTCTTCGCGTGTTGCGCTTCCCATGACTCCCGCGTGTGGCGCCGTGTGGGAAGGCGCATGTGACGTGGGCAGCATACGTGGGGTTGGTTCCCGCGGGCATGCGTCACACCATAGTTAATGTGAAAGGAGGCGGCTCGTGTTTTCCCCCATAAAAAAGAAATAACCGCGGGCGCGCTGCTCACTTTATCCTCTTTCCTCGTGCCTTTTCCAATCTCAGAGCCGCCGTTTCCTCTCTTCCTTCCTTCCTAAGCTTCTGCCGTCGCCCGCCGTCGTTGCTTCTCCATCCCCCTTCCTCAGCACTCTAAACTTCTTGGCTGCCATGGCGCCCAAATCCATCAAGGGAAAGGGAGTGGCTAAGGGCGCTGGGACTGTGGAGCCGCCAGAGAGCGCGCTATCGGGGGACCGGACGAAGTCCGCCTTTTTCTTGCCCTCGACAGTTGATGTTCATGAGCTCCGGGCCTCCTTCAGGCCCCTATGGGGAGCGAAGACGGGGGGAGAGAATTAGGGACACCCGGCGACGCGCGTCATTCCTGCTGCTTGCGCCGATCCTGCTCCAAATCGATATCCCTTTTTCGTCGATTATCTTTCTTGCGGGTTATGCCCCCTTTCTTCGATTTCTTCTGCGACATTATGCACACCTTCGGATTTCGCCTCTTGGATTTTACTCCGAATGCGGTGGCGTTCATGGCTTTCTTCGCGTATCTTTGCGAAGTCTTTGCCGGGGTGCAGCCCAACACAGCGCTCTTCCGCCATTATTTCTTCCCTCGGATCCAGCTGGGAGGTGCCGTCTCTGGTTGCATCACCTAGATCCCAAGATCCAAGGGGGCATACCCGGACGGTGCCGTGAAGGAGAGGCGGGAGGAATGGCGTGGCCGGTGGTGATGGATTGAGGATGAAGACCTGCCGGAATTCTGCAAAGTCCGCCGAGTGCCGCCGGTCCGGGGCAGCGATTGGAGCGATGTCGATGCCGTCGACGGGAGGCCCATTGTCGCCACCACCAGGATTCTGCGGCTCACCCGGGCTGGACTCACCCTTGAGATGATCGGGGCGGACTTCATTCGCCGACGGATCGCCCCGTTGCACAACAAGGGGAGGCCAGCTTGGCTCTTTACGAATCCGGCTGACATTATGCGACTCGGCCCCGGCCTCGATCACAACTTCACAGTGATGGCGCATGCCCACTTCTGCCAACGGCTTTTCCAGCTTGATGTGGGTCGCGATGGCGAGATCGAACGGACCGGCAAGGCCGCGAGGGCTGCCGTAAAGGTTGGCAAGGCCATCAAGGGGCCGTTTTTCAAGTTGCCAGCGGGGGTGGTCCCGTTGTGCAATAATTCACGTCGGTCCGAGATCATCGCTATGATGTTGTACTGTAACGCACATGGCCCTGTCCCGAGCTGGAAGGAGCCGAAGGATGCTGATGTGCAGCAATTCTTTGACACCCTAATCGAGGTGTATGTCAATGCTGACGCCAAGAAGTGGCTTGTCATGGACACCACCCAGGCAAAGCTGGACTACATCGCCACTAGGGCGAGGGTGGCATAGCTTGCCATCGATGCCGGCAGCGCCAAGGGTGTGGAGGACAAGGCCGTAACGGCTGCGGAGGAAGAGGAGCTTGCCCGGTGGGCGGCGGCCACCGAGGAGGTCTGCAGCACCGACACTGGAGCTCCGCTTGTCGAAGACACGGCCGACGAGTCGTCGGAGGAGGGGGACATGGCGGCGGGCTCGACGCCAACTAGGGGAAGAGGGCGAGTCCTGCGGCGGGCTAGCTCCGGCGAGCCGGTCCGGCCCGGCAGGGCTATGCGGCCTCAATTGACCCTGGAGGGGTCTGGGCGTCACATGAGGGCCACGGCAGCCAAGAGGCCGACGAAGGCCGCTGAGAAGAAGACAACAGCCCCTTCCTCATCTGGGCGCGCACAAACCCCGCCGTCTTCGCCTCCGCCGGTAGATGTCGACTCGGATGTTGACGCGGAGGTCACTTTTGATCTCGGGCCTCTCAGCCCGAAGAGGAAAAGGAAAGTGGTGGAGGAAGAGGAGATAGATGACGAGTAAGTACTTCGTCCCTTACTGGCATTTCCATTCCTCTGAATTAAGTCACTCATCTTGATCCGTTTTTGCTTCTGCAGGGATGCAGATACATTGGCGTAGAGGGTGAAGAGGGCGAAGGCCTCGGTGAGCAGTCAGCCCCTAGCTGGGGCTTCAAAGACGCCACTGGTGGTGTTGAGCAGCCCGGAGAGCAGCCCCCGGCACAGCCCCCAGCGTAAGTTCGTCACCCTCCTCTTATTCGACACGTGGTAGGCATTCAATGCTATGGTGTTGACCTTGTCGGGTTTGCAGGAGGGGAGCGGCAGGAGGAGGAGCCGCAGAGGGCTACCCCCAACACACCACCCCCATCGACTAGACCGCCTCGAGGGGCGTCCCGGCAAGGGCATCAAGCACGGAGCCCACACCCATGGAGGAAGACGGGAACTTGGGCACTGGTGACTCTGCCACGGTGCCAAATGCTGGCAGGGAGGGGACTTCTGCTTCACAGCCTGGCACTGGTGAGTCGCCTGTCCTCCGTCTCTGTTTTTTCCTTATTCTTTTTCTTGGCTTCAATGCTCCCATTACAACCCAGGCCCTCCTTCAATAGGTATGGAGGATGTGGATACTGTTGTTGGGAATATTGCTGAGGAGGCCGCGGTGGAGGCCGACAGGATTGCCGCCGAGGGGGCCACCAGGGATGCTGACGAGGTCGTCGCTGATGAGGCCGCCAAGGATGCTGCTGAGGACACCGCTGCGGGGGCCGCCAAGGCGACCGGCGAGGCTTCTGCCGAGGGCGCCAACGGTTGGCCTGTCGGGGAAGCCGACAAGGCCACTGCCGAGGAAGAGGTGGTTGATGATCAGCCTCCCTCCTCCTCATCCTTGGGCCCAGGTAGATATCTGAAGGTGGGCGACGATCTTTCGTCCATCTCCCAGGGGCGTCAAGTTCCCGAGCGCCCGCCGAAGGGGATGTCTTTGACGGTGAGGTGCTCGCCACCACCGGGCTCGAGGTTGTCGATGAGCCGGGCGTTGGGGTGATGGTTATCCAGAAGATCAGCTTTTCCGCGCTATGGGGGCCAACTTCCGAAAACTCCAGGCGCTCTACCGTGTCTGTCTGGACAAGGTCAAGTCCAGGACGGCAACGGTGGACCAGGCGGAGGTGGATTTCAAGGCGCGCGTTGCTGAGACACAGACCTGGTTCCACCAGACTCGCGAGGAGCAGAGGGCCTTTCAGGAGGAATTGGCCAAGCGCAATGTCGAGCTCACCATGAAGATGGCTGACATCGAGAAGGCCCAGGAAAAGGCGGCGAACTTGGCTGCCGCGGCCAAGGCCGTCTGGAACCAGCATCAAGCCGCACTGGATTCCCAGGAAGAGGACCTCACCGTGCGTGAGGCGAAGCTTGCCGCAGCGCTCCGTGGCAAGGATGAGGAGCTCGAGGCCCTTGTCGCGCGGCGGACTCGCGAGCTGGAGCAGAGGCACAAGGAGGCACTCGATGCCCAGGCTCTGGCCCATGCCGGCAAAGTAAGGGAGTTGGAGGTGGAGCGGGACGAGCTGAAGGAGCAGGCCCTCAAGCTATCCAACGAGAAGAGCACGCTCAACAGCGCCTTGGTGGAGGCGCAAGGAGCGGTCATCAGCAGGACTGGGGAGCTCTCCGAAGCGCAAAACTCCATCAGAGATCTCAAGCTGAAGCTGGAGGATCTCGAGAAGATGTTGTCGGAGAGCAGGGCTCGGGAGGAGATCTTGACCAGGAGTCTGGTGGAGGAGAAGCAACTACGGGCGAACGAGGCCGCCTCCCACCAGGAATATGTGGCGGGCAAGAACAGATGGATCAGCCGTCTGGAGGACGTCGCCGGCAGGGTCACCTCGCAGTTGGCCACCATGGGGATGCCAAACATGAGGTACGCCCCTGAGCGCAGCGGGACTGTCAACACCAAGCTGACCCAGTTCTTCGAGGGCGTCCTTGAAGCCTTGGCTTATCTTCACTCCAACCGAGCAGCCATGTTGTCCGGGGAAGCCCGGCGACATTGCCGGGGGGTCATGACCAAGGTCCTCACCAAGATGGCGTACTGGAATCCCGACCTCGACTTAGATGCCGCAATGGATAGCTTGCCGGATGGTACTGACCTCATGGTGCTCAAGGAGCGCATCAAGCCCATCATCAGCAGCATCGACAAAATCAAGAGGGTGGAGGGCCAGCGCCGGGATTAGGCATCCCGTTCTTCACCGCCACTGCAGGTTCACGACCAAGACAAATTTCATCTTTAGTTAGAACCGCAGCAATGATGTGATGTAATATAACTTTGCAGCACTTTTAATTTCATGCACGTTATTTCCCCATTCAATTCCTCTTTGTATGCGTGCCCTACCTCGATTGGGTAGGCTCGCCGGTGTGGAAGCCCCTAGCGGCGTTTTGGGGATAGATCCCCATGGGCCTGCTGGGTACGCGTGCTGCCGGACGAGCCACCTTTCCGTTCTGAACGCGGCCGCTCGAACTGTCGAGCTTGACTCGAGTCAGAATCGACAGGTTGTTGATCGCAGAAGGCTACTCTGCCATTCTCAACATAGCCGCTTGAGCTGTTGAGTAGACTCGAAACAGGGCAAGGGCGTTGTCGATCGTGGGAGAGCCCCCTGGCGTGCAGGTTTCTCATACAAAGGCGTGACATCTCCAGGGGAAATAACCTCATATAAGAAGGATAGAACAAATAAGGGTTCAGTGCAATTTAGCTTCTTTTTGTAGTCGGTCGAGCGCTGATCTTCCGGCCTCCTTCCCATTCCAAGAGCCACGAAGACGAAGGAGTGTTGGGCCGATTGCTAGAGCCGATTCTCACAACTGCGCCCCCCCTACTTGGCGCGCCAAAGATTTCGGTGGGAACGACACCTATGGGATCACAAGAATCCCTACTACGGTTAGCGGGGCGCGGGGTCGTGAGAAGAGCGGATCTAACAGGTAGCACACGGTTCGTTTATCCAGGTTCGGGCCGCGAGGATGCGTAAAACCCTACTCCTGCTTTGGTGGATTGTATATCTGTGTTCTTGAGCTAGCTAGGGGGCGTGAGGAGCTCCAAAAAGCCGAATCCTTCTCCTGGTCGCCTCGGGCCTCCTTTTATAGAAAAAGGGGTTGCCACAGTGGCACACAGGAGGTGGAAAGGGTACAGTGATGCGAGGTTATCCCTCACATTACATGACAAGGCGCATTTAATGCGTCTTGCTTAGGTGTCCTTGCTTTATCGGGGACGGGGGAGAAACCTGTCTCGTCCGTCGCCGCTCCTTCTTGTGTCGACACGCGCCCTGGCCAGCGACGCCTGTGATGCCATGTAGGTAGGCAGGCAGCTGAGGTGGCGCAGTGGTGGGTCTTCACGAAGATCTGCATGCCGCCACGCAGGTGCCTGCCCAGCTGGTTGGGTCGGCAGCTGCATGCATGCGGGTGGAGGTTTAGTCGGTGTGGCCTGATGGTGGCCCTGCGGGTGTCCTCGGCAAGGGCCTTGCCGGGGCCCCGGCAAGGGTCTTGCCGAGGCGCCTGCTGTCATCCCCGGCAAGGCGCTTGCCGGGGGCCTTGTGGTATTCCTCGGCTGGGATCCCGCCAAGGGTTGTCGTCTCCTTAGTGCGTATCTGATCTTGAATGTCTTCACAAAGATCTGCATGCCGCCACGGGGATGTCTCCCGAATCCTTGCCCTTTGGGGGCAGTGGACTCAAGGGTGATTTTCTCCGTAGGCGCGGGGCGAGTTGCCGTGGCAAGGGTTTTGCCGGGGTTGCTAAAACTGTCTCCCGGCAAGGATCTTGCCGGGGGAGTCCGCTTCGTCCCCTTTGCTCTTCGTGGTCTTGGCCTTGGCGTCATTCTAGTTCTCTTGCGCTCCGGTATTACCCTGGCTCACCTCCCTCGCCTTGCTTGGTGTGGTGGTGCCCGTGGCTCAGACTGCCCGTGCACAGTTATAGGGGTACAAAAAGTGTACCCCTCTTTTTGTACACCGACATTCGGGCAGGGCAAGCCCATTAGTCCCGGTTCAGTCACGAACCGGGACCCATAGGGGCATTCGTCCCGGTTCTTTAGCCCAGGGGGCCGCCCGTGGCCTCGTCGGCATTGGTCCTGGTTTGTATGGACCCATTTGTCCCGGTTCTAGGCACGAACAGGGTCCAATGGGCCTCGCTCCTGGCCCACAAACATTGGTCCCGGTTTTTGGCTCGAACTGGGACAGAAGGCTGGGCTTTAGTCCCGGTTCTAGCCTCGAACCGGGACAAATGAGTTGCCTATATATACACCATCGCCGCAGCAGAGCACTCCACAGTGCTCTGTTTTTTCTGGCCGACGAGGAGAGGAAATTTGGGTGCTCTAGCTCACCTCCTATGCACATGAGGTGTTCGATGAAATGCCCGAGCCACGCTAGTTAAGCTTTCTCCTCTCGAAGCTCGACCTCCAAGCTCCATTTTCCCCGAGATTTGTCTAGGTTTAGCGGTCTGTCATGTCTCATCCCCGTCTTCACCGTTGTCGATCGCCCGAACCGATCTCGTCGCCTGCACCACCATGGTGAGCCTCTTGTTCTTATCTTCTTCTGAAAGAAAAAAATTCTTACTTTAGATAGATACTTGTCTAATTTTCTTACTTTTATTATTGCTTGTTATTATATAGTACGATGGTTTTGGTATCCGCCCCCGTCGGCCCTCGTCCTGGCTATGATTCGGATGTGGTATATATTATCTTCTATAACTATTTGGTTCATTTATTGTTTATGACAATTATGCCCATCAAGCTGACATGGATTTTATTTATGTAGGAGGTAGTTGAACCGGAAATTCCAACCGACCCTATTGCCGAGAGGTTAAATTTAGTTGAAGAAGAAAAAAATTACTTGAAGGAAAAAATAAAAAAATTGACGAGGAGAAGATGATATTGGAGTTGCATGTTGAGGATGTCATCGATGATCACAAGATCAAGATGGATGCAATGCGGTTGAAGATTAGAAAGATTAGAAAATATGCCTTTCATACCAAGGCTTGGTATCATTATGTCGTTGGATCAATTTTTACCCTGGTTGCGATTATGATCGAATTTGTTTTATCATTGAAAGGTTTTACATAGTTTCAACGTATGGTTTAACTAGATGCTCTGGAGAGCTATATGTTGTTCAATGAGAACTATGTATGTACTCTGTTCTTAATGTGATGATGAACTTCTATTAATTTGGTCACTTATCTATTCATGAGAGCTATATGTACTAAATTAATGATGTGGCTTTGAATGCTGCATTTTGAACACAAAAAAACTATGGATTTCAAACAAGTTCAAACAATGAAATCCCTTTGTAACAGATGAGTTTCCGTATGAAACCCTCATACTTCCAAAGAGATTGTCCATTTTGTACATGAAGTGCATCCAGTTTTTGCCGTAACCCTCTCTATTTTTTTGCACATTCTATGTGGGTGAAATGATGATACCATGCCAACTTTCAACCTTTTTAGAGTTCATTTGAAATGCTTTTCAATTTCAGGGTCATTTAGCTCAAAATAATCAGTAAATGCATGAAAAATAACAAATGAAGTCAGAAAGGGTTGAAAATTGATGATGTGGCTTTGAATGGTGCATTTTGAACACAGAAAAAGTCTGGAGTTCAAATAAGTTCAAAAAAATGAAATTCCTTTGTAACAGACGAGTTTCCGTATGAAAGCCTCATACTTCGAAAGAGATTGTCTGTTTTGTACACGAAGTGCATCCAGTTTTTGTCATAACCCTCTCTACTTTTTTGCACATGCTATGTGGGTGAAATGATGATACCATGCCAACTTTCAACCTTTTTAGAGTTCATTTCAAATGCTTTTCAATTTCAGGGTCATTTAGCTCACAAAAATCAGTAATTGCATAAAAATTAACAAATGAAGTCAGAAAGGGTTGAAAATTGATGATGTGGCTTTGAATTTTTCATTTTGAACACATAAAAATCCAAAGTTCAAAAAAATGAAATCCCTTTGTAACAGATGAGTTTCCATATGAAACCCTCATACTTCGAAAGAGATTGTCCGTTTTGTACACGAAGTGCATCCAGTTTTTGCCGTAACCCTCTCTACTTTTTTGCACAAGCTATGTGGATGAAATGGTGATACCATGCCAACTTTCAACCTTTTTAGAGTTCATTTGAAATGCTTTTCAATTTCAGGGTCATTTAGCTCACAAAAATCAGTAAATCCATGAAAAATAACAAATGAAGTCCGAAACGGTTAAAAATTTATGGTGTGGCTTTGAATGGTGCATTTTGAACACAAAAAAAGTTCGGAGTTCAAATAAGTTCAAAAAAATGAAATCCCTTTGTAACAGACGAGTTTCCGTATGAAACCGTCATAGTTCGAAAGAGATTGTCCGTTTTGTACACGAAGTGCATCCAGTTTTTGCCATAACCCTCTCTACTTTTTTGCACATGCTATGTGGGTGAAATGATGATACCATTCCAACTTTCAATCTTTCCAGAGTTCATTTGTAATGCTTTTCAATTTCAGGTTCATTTAGCTCACAGAAATCAGTAAATGCATGAAAAATAACAAATGAAGTCAGAAAGGGTTGAAAATTTATGATGTGGCTTTGAATGGTGTTTTTTGAACACAAAAAAATTCTGGAGTTCAAATAAGTTCAAAAAAATGAAATCCCTTTGTAACAGACGAGTTTCCGTATGAAACCCTCATACTTCGAAAGAGGTTGTCCGTTTTGTACATGAAGTGCATCCAGTTTTTGCCGAAACCCTCTCTACTTTTTTGCACATGCTATGTGGGTGAAATGATGATACCATGCCAACTTTCAACCTTTTCAGACTTCATTTGAAATGCGTTTCAATTTCAGGGTCATTTAGCTCACAAATATCAATAAATCCATGAAAAATAACAAATGAAGTCAGAAAGGGTTAAAAATTGATGTTGTGGCTTTGAATGGTGCATTTTGAACACAAAAAAAGTTCGGAGTTCAAATAAGTTCAAAAAAATGAATTTCCTTTGTAACAGACGAGTTTCCGTATGAAACCCTCATACTTCGAAAGAGATTGTCCGTTTTGTACACGAAGTGCATCCAGTTTTTGCCGTAACCCTCTCTACTTTTTGCACATGCTATGTGGGTGAAATGATGATACCATTCCAACTTTCAATATTTTTAGAGTTCATTTGAAATGCTTTTCAATTTCAGGGTCATTTAGCTCACAAAAATCAGTAAATGCATGAAAAATAACAAATGAAGTAAGAAAGGGTTGAATATTGATGATGTGGCTTTGAATGGTGCATTTTGAACACAGAAAAAGTCCGGAGTTCAAATAAGTTCAAAAAAAATGAAATCCCTTTGTAACAGACGAGTTTCCGTATGAAACCCTCATACTTCGAAAGAGATTGTCCGTTTTGTACACGAAGTGCATCCAGTTTTTGCCGTAACCCTCCCTACTTTCTTGCATATGCTATGTGGATGAAATGATGATACCATGCAAAAAGAAAGTTAACTAAAAAACTTTTATAAAACTCTAATAGCAAAAGGAATGAACTAAAAAGCCTTTATAAACCTCTAGTATTTTTTGAACTCAAATTATATAAAATTCATGCCACTGAAATTATCAAAGTATTTTCTGTTGAAAACATGAAAAGTAGAAAGAAACAAAATAAACTTTAATAAATAAGTATAAACAAAATTAAATAAATTAAAATTTAATAAAAAATAAGTAGAAACAAAATAAAATAAAATAAATAAGTAGAAACAAAATAAAATAAAATAAATAAGTAGAAATAAAATAAATTAAATTAAAATTTAATACAACAAATAAGTAGAAACAAAACAAAATAAAATAAAATAAAATAAACTTTTATAAAATAAAGAAGTAGAAACATAATAAACTTTATAAAAGTAAAATAAATAAACTTTAATAAAATAAATAAAAATAGGAACAATATGTTTTTTGTTGTAAGTAGAAACGAAATAAAATAAATAAAGCAACACAAAAATGAAAAACGTGCCACCTATTGGGCCACCACGGTCTGAATACGACTAGAAACCCAACCATGGGCCAGAATTCAGGCCCGCAGGGGGCCTAGTAGGCCCACAGGCAGCATAGTGTCATATTAGGCCCATAAGCCTGCATTTGAGAGGAGCTCGAGAGGGCAGCCGGAGTGGGGCTTATAAACCACTTCGAGCCCCTCTCAACTAGCAAGGTGGGACTAAAGTTTTGACCGCGGGAGTGAGAGGCCTTTGGTCCCGGTTGGTGGCACCAACCGGGACTAAAGGGGTGCATTGGTACCGGTTGGTGTCACGAACCGGTACCAATGCACCCCTTTAGTCCTAGTTGGTGCCACCAACCGGGACCAAAGGTCGCCGCTTCCCGCCCTTTGGGCTGTCGAAAACTGACCTTTGGTCACGGTTGCTGGCACCAGCCAGCACTAAAGGTGGCATTGGTTCCGGTTGGTGCCACGAACCGGAACCAATGCTCTGGGTATATAAGCTGGACTTGTGAAAATTTCATAATTTCATTGTCAGTTCGTGCCCGATGCCCCATCGCTGCTCCTCGTCGCCGTCGCCGTCATCGCCCCTGCCTCTGACGACATCGCCGCGCCTCGTGCCCCTGCCTCAGACGCCGTCGCCGCACCGCCCTGCCTCCGACGCCATCGCCGCGCCGCCCCTGCCTCCAACGTCGTCGCCGTGACGGCCCCTGCTCCGCGCCCAAGCCCCTTCCCGCGGTCCGCCTCTGCGCGCCGGCGCCGTCGCCTCCCCCGCCGTCGCCATCGCTAGACGCCCCGGCCCGCTGTGAGCCGTCGTGCCGGTCCGGCTCTATTTTTTATTTTGTATTAGATTAATTTTTTGTTCATACATATATAATGTATATTTGTATGTATGTGGCTATATGTAAGTTCAGAGCATGCTTTTTATTAGATTAATTTCTTATTAGATTCATTAGATTATTTTTTTTGTTGAGAGCATGTTTTTGTTCATATATGTATTTTTTTTGTTCATATGTGTATTAATGTTTTTGTTGCATATATGTAATTTTTTTCAATGTATATATGCATGTGGTAGCTATATATGCATGATGAGGGGGGTGGGGGTCGATATACCCCATCCCTGATAATTTCAACATGAGGGGAGGTCGATATACCCCCTCCCCGATAACATTTTTAGAAAAGTTTTATATATCTAGCTAGGAGGAAAGGAAGAAGGAAGAATAAGAAGAGGAAGAAGAAGAAGAAAAAAGGAGAAGAAGAAGGAATAGAGAGGAGAAGAAGAAAAAATAGGGTCTATTTTTTCTTCTTCTCCTCTCTATTCCTTCTTCTCCTTTTTTTTCTTCTTCTCCTCTTTTTTTATCTTCTACTTCCTCTTCTTAATTTTTATCAGGAACTTCGTTCCAAAATAACTTCGACATGATGGGCGGTCGATATATATACCCCCTCTTGACCGTGATAACTTATACCACGGGAGCACCCCCCCCCCCCCCGGCCCTCTTGCTCGACAAAACTCTCGAGGACACCCAAACCGTAGGAAAAAACGATGTCGGTCTCCTACCCCCTCCCGCCGCGCCTCTACCCAAAAAACTTTCTCGAGGCCACCCAAATTTACCAAGTTAAAAGAGCGTTGTCGTCGAGGCCACCCCATACCCTTGAAGCGTTATCGAGGCCACCCCAAACCCTTGAAGCGTTGCCGATCAGGCCACCCCAAACCCTAGAGAAGCAGCATCGAGGCCACTAATTAATATGATTCCTTATTGTGATTAGCTAGCTAGTTCTACGTTTGCCATTAATATCACTACAAGAAATATGTCAACTTATGACCTTCTGTCAGTGACCCTCGAAGAATTGGTCATAAATTTATGACCATTTTAGACCAATTGGTCAAAAGCTCTTTAGGGGGCTCCAAACCCTAAACCATTGCGACCATTTTGGTCAGAAAGGTCGTAATTTCCTTACACGAAATGGTCACAAAGCAAATAGTGCTAGTCCGTTGCCTTATTTCTAGTTGTTAATGACCAATATAGATGGTCATAGCCTTGTAGATTGTGGTGGGTTGTGATGACTAGGCGCCATCTCATCAGTTTTGCCTATGTGTCATGTCCATGTGGCAGTTTTTGCCCTAGGTTGTGAAGCAACCTATATTTCTATCATTCCCAAAATTCCCAAAAAAATCTCATAAATTCTTTGGGGCATATCTTCATCAAATATGTAAAAATCCTTCCTTGCCTAGTTCAAAACTAATTCAGCAATATTCATTTTCCTATTCTGTTCACAACAACACTTTATGAAGGAAGTGCTATTTATATATTCTTGATTGCCCTCGGAATTTTTGGGTACTCTTTCCTATCCAAATCATTACCGCATGACAAAATTCAGATCCATTTGCCTAGCAAATCTTCCTCGGCAAATTTTTAAAGTTTTTGTCCACCTAGAAGCATTGTGAAGGAAGTACCTTTTTTATATCTCTAAATGACATGAAATGTATACAGTTCCTTCATATGCCCAAATTATCACCCTCCTCCAAATTGTAGCTCAGTCAAATCATCTATGTGAGCCCAGGTTCAGTTTATATTTTATGGCCAAATTGGCACGTTGCAAAGCAAGTGTTACATAGACCCCTCCTATTACCCTCAAACTTTTCGGGCACTCTTCCATACCCAAATCATTGCCACATGGTAATATTCAGTTCAATTTTCCTAGTAAATCTTTCTCGGGAAATTTCCAAAGTTTCTACCTCGAGAGAAGCTTTGTGAAGTAAGTACTAGCTAGGCTTACCCAAATGATCTGAAAATTGACCAGCGCATGACCATACCAAAGTAACTTACCTACACCAATTTTGAGCTCATTTCATTCATCCAATCTCTCTCACTAGTTTTCCCAAGTTTCTGTCCATAGAAGAGCATTGTGAAGGAACTACTACTTTGGCATGTCCAAATGGTATCAATTTTCTACAATGCTTTACTATGCCCAAATAACCATCCTCCACAAAATTTCAGCACACTCCATTCATTATTTTGAGCCCAGCTTCAACATTCATATTTTTGTCCAGCGTGGTACTTTGCAAAGCAAGTACCACCTAGGATCCTCCTTTTGAGCTAAAAATTTTTGAAGACATTCTCCTTAGTAGATGATCATCCTCAGCCAAAACTCACGCCCATTGGCCATGTGCATTTCCTGTACCGCAAATCAAACACTTGGCTGCTAATTCATGTTTGAGCATCGATCGGTCTCCCCGTGAGAATCTTATGTTGTAATTTTCTTCCTAGCACCAACCTGGGGAGTGCCCAACACACTAGACATGCCTAGGCCGCCCAGAACACATGGCAACATTACGGTCACGCGGTGACCACGCGACGGGCATGCGAGTTTACGCGATCTAGAGTTGGGGCCCTCGGCCACCGCCCAAACCTCGACGTATCGCCACCAAACCATGTATTTATGATTAAATAGGTCCTTATGTAACTAGAAATGATTTTTGGAAAAAATAAATAGCAAACTATGAGGCAGCTGCAGTTCAAATTTGACCCGCTTCCAACTAAATCGGCGGAAATTTGTCTTTTTCATGAGAGGTGGATCAAAATTTTTTACACTCAACCATTTTGTCAATTGTGCATTAAATATGGCCTAGTATTTTATAAAAATAATTTGGTCCAATTTTGCAACAATTATTTGGTAGTTCCTTCACAAAAAAACCTCCTTTCGGGCACTCGAAAAATGGAAAATGGTTTTTTCGTCCAACGAAAATGAAAACTTCCTTAGGCAACATTGTTTGCCATTCCAATATGCACCCTTGTGCACAATATGAGATCATTTGAACAAACTATGCCATGAATGCGGCTATAAGATTGATCATTTGGCTTGAAAGCCATTGATCTCCACACGTGATAGCTCGTTTCTGAGAACACTTTTTTAAAATAATTGCCATATTACAAGTTTGTTAATTTTCCTGGGAACTTGGCCACAAATAATGACACAATGCGAAGGTTTCCCAATTTTTGATTTTTTTGAATTTTTTATGCAAGTTTCAAAATGCGGTCAAAACGGCGAGAATGACCGTTCCTTGCTAGTGGTTGAATCTTGGGATTTTTTTGATATTTCTCTGATTAAATAGGTACTTATGTAACTAGAAATGATTTTTGGAAAAAATAAATAGCAAACTATGAGGCAGCTGCAGTTCAAATTTGATCCGCTTCCAGCTGAATCGACGGAAATTTATCTTTTTCACGAGAGGAGGATCAAAACTTTTTACACCCAACCATTTTGTAAATTGTGCATTAAATATGTCCTAATATTTTATAAAAATGATTTGGTCCAATTTTGCAACAAATATATGGTAGGTCCTTCACAAAAAAACCTCATTTCGGGCACTCGGAAAATGGAAAATGTATTTTCCGTGCAAAGAAAATGAAAACTCCCTTAGGCAACATTGTTTGGAATTCCAATATGCACGATTTTGCACAATATGAGATCATTTGAACAAACTATGCCATGAATGTGACCATGAGATTGAGCGTTTGGGTTGAAATCCTTGAATCTTCACACATGATAGCTCATTTATGAGAACACTTTTCTAAAATAATTACCGTATTACAAGTTTATTATTTTTCCTGGTAACTTGGTCACATATAATGACGCAATGCGAAGGTTTTCCAATTTTTTTGATTTTTTTTGAATTTTTTATGCCCGTTTCAAAATGCGGTCAAAACGGCGGGCTTGACCGTTCCTAGCTAGTGGTTGAATCTTGAATTTTTTTTGATGTTTCTCTGATTAAATATATACTTATGTACCTAGAAATGATTTTTGGAAAAAATAAAGAGCAAACTACGAGGCAGCTACAGTTCAAATTTGACCCGCTTCCAACTAAATCGACGGGAATTTGTCTTTTTCACCGGAGGTGGATCAAAACTTTTGGCACCCAACCATTTTGTCAATTGTGCATTAAATATGTCCTAATATTTTATAAAAATGATTTGGTACAATTTTGCAACAAATATATGGTAGGTCCTTCACAAAAAAACCTCATTTCAGGCACTCGAAAAATGGAAAATGAATTTTCCGTGCAAAGAAAATGAAAACTCCCTTTGGCAACATTGTTTGGAATTCCAAGATGCACCCTTGTGCACAATATGAGATCATTTGAACAAACTATGCCATGAATGTGGCCATAAGATTGATCATTTGGCATGAAAGCCATGAATCTTCACGCATGATAGCTCATTTCTGAGAACACTTTGTTAAAAGAATTGCCGTATTACAAGCTTATTATTATTTTTTGTATCTTGGTCACATGTAATGACACAATGCGAAGGTTTTCCATTTTTTTGATTTTTTTTGAATTTTTTATGCCCGTTTCAAAATTTGGTCAAAACGACGGGAATGACCGTTCCTAGCTAGTGATTGAATCTTGAATTTTTTTGGTGTTTCTCTAATGAAATAGCTACTTTTGTACCTAAAAATGTTTTCTGGAAAAAATCATGAGCAAACTATGAGGGGGTTGCAGTTCAAATTTAACCCGCTTCCTGCTGAATCAACAAGAATTTTTTTAAATGACAAAAAATAGCTAGAAGGATCGGAAATGCATACAAATTGGTTATCACCCATAAAAAGTGGTCTAAATTATGTGCAAATTTTAGCGATGCCATTTTGCAAAATAGTTTTGGCAGCTGCTTCACAAAATACCCTGTTTTTAGGTCTAAGAAATAATTTTAAATACCTCATATTTCGAACCAATCAGGAGGCAGCCCATGGATCACCCCCACTGTGCTCGATCTGAGCCGTCCACACCCTCCCGCAGTCCCTCAATCCAGCACCTCTCCCTCGTTCCCTTAGTCACAGGCACACCCTTCCCCCTCAGTCCCCCGATCCAGATCCAGATCCAATTTCGCCGCCTCCCTCACCGACCGCCGACGCCTCCTTCGCCGATCACCGTCGCCGACCCCCGAGCCCCAACCCTCCGCTCCCTCTTCTCCCGTGGCCTCACCTCCTACCCAGACCCTCCCCTCGAGGCCGTCTGGTTCTTCTCTGTGTTCCCCGTGGCTAGGGTTTCGGGGGCAGCGCTCACCACTTCAACACCGTCGGTGACCACAACCACAACCACGGCCTCCACCTCCACTCCCTAGACGGAGATCCACTCGATTCTTTCCCCTCCCTCGATTCCTCTCCAATCCCGCTGGCTGGAGATCCACTCGAGCTCCCCCGTGATTCATCTCCAATCCCGCCGCCGTCCCCGGCTCCTCACCACAAGCTCCAGCAAGCCCGCCCTCCCCGCGCCCCTCAGCAGCGGCCGCTGCGCCCTGCGGCTCGCGAGGCGACGAGCTCCGCAGCGCCTCTGACGACCGCGCCCGGAGACCAGCCCGGGTGGGTGCCCCTCGTCCCCACTTGTTTTCCCCCTCCGATCCGATCGATCTGTAGGAGGCTGTAGCTGACCCCCTCTCTCATCTCGCCTTATGGATGCAAATCCGTTGAGGGATACACCATCGCCGGTTGGGGAGCAGGATCTGGCGCTGGGGTTCAAGGTCAACGCCAAGGGCACTGCTGCTGCACGCCTTCATCAGCGTCAACACCTTCTTCAGTGAGACTGGTGCTGGGAAGCATGTCCCCCGTGCTGTTTTTGTTGATCTTGAGCTCACAGTGATTGATGAGGTGAGGACTGGCACTTCTTTAGTGAGATTGGTGCTGGGAAGCATGTACTACTTGTTGCAGCGTTACCCTTCTAAGTTTACCGGGCTCGATAAGGCATTAAGTGTCTTTAAGATTGCTGTTAGGACAATACTGCAATTCAGGTTGTGAGCATATCACTTATTCCTGAGCAGAATGGTAGTATTTGCTTTAAGCAGAGTAGAAAAATGTTCAGTGTTAGTTTGTTGTGTATATACGAGTAGCTCAAAACTTGTTGCCAAAAATAGAATAACTCATGTCTTGCTTGAACTAGACAAGGAAGACCTAATCAAGCTGAGTCTGAGTGAGTGGTCAACAATATAGAGCTCGGACGCTAATCAAGCTGATTTAACTAGTAGATGTCTAGATTAAACCTGTCCATTATTAACCCCTGCTCCTTGATGATGTCGAGCTCCACATCCACAATATGTAAATGTGTCAACGTTAATATTGCACTGATCCTTACTGTTTTGTTGGCTTTAGTTAACTTTTTTTCATATAATAAAAACAAGATCTCGTTATACAATTTTGGGTTATGTCAATTAATAGTTTGGAAAGCCTACAAGCCCTCTTATAGTTAACTAAAAGGTTGTTGAACATTTTTAACAACTGACTGTTGGACATTCCCATGCTGTACATCACTGATTATGTACAACTTGGTACAAAATTGGTCTGATATTAGTTTTATATCACAAAAGTAGGGAGGTTCCTGCTGCTTATTAGTATCAGCTTTGGATTATTACTGTGTTTGGTTCACCACTGTACTGATTATCTTGGTGAGCATTTGTTTAATAACTGGAATACATTGTCTGCTGGGAACTCTATTTACCTTTGCGTACTATTACAAATGTCTGTGAGGGTCCTTTGTGCTACTACTATAATTTCATTCATGATTTCTGCACATAGATTTCTCATCCTGCTATAAAATTGCTTGTGCCTGAATCTGTTTGCCGTTGCTAGTCAGAAGTCGATTATTACTGGTGTGTTCAGGATTCTATTTCTATAATCTAAAATATGTGTTAATTCTGATACAGCGTAAAGAGCTATGTGACCCCTCCTGGATGGGGCTTCGGTTGGACCTCTGATTGGGCTCCCCATAGACTTTGACCCAAGGTAAACACGAATTTGCTTTTATTGTTGCTGCACATGTCCCTGTCTTATAGAGAATAGTTTATGAGCAAACCCTGTGGTAACAAAACCATATGTCATGGGAGTGTGACACGTACTGTTTGTGAATGCCTGTGATTGGATTATTGGATATCTGCTGATTATATGTCCTTGTCCATCATTGTCTGGTTGTTCTTGCAAGCATTATTAGTTAGGTTGTGTAGGTGCCAAATTCTGCTTCTAGATTAGTCTATTGTACCTGGGCCCTTCGCGGTGGGGTTTGGACCCTGTGTCTGGGTTATTGTTATTGAACTTTGGGCCTGAGCATGGACTTTTTGGGCCTTCATTTTTGTTGGTGGTTCTGAATTTGTGTACCTACAGTTCTACAAAATTGATATGACTGATTGTTTTGTTACTTGGACAATAACTTGCTATTTATGTACCTATAGTTCTAGTTTGTTGCTGCTCAATGCTCACATTCGTTTCTCATCCTTGCTATTTATGTTGGCTGACATAACTTGCCTGTTGCTCTTATGTGACCAGCATCCTCGTGACAGGGTTTGTCGGAACCGCCATCGCTTTAGGGTGCTTCTCCGGCGCCGCCATCATCACCAAGCGCAGGGAGTACCTGTACCTCGGTGGCCTGACCTCTTCTGGCATGTCGATCCTTCGACATGAAACTGTATGCTCGGTTTCTTCTCTTCCTTTTGGTGCGCATGCCATTACTGCATGGTGACCACGTAGGTAAAGCTTGCAAGTCGATGGCAGTTAGAATTGGCGACTGGAAAGAAGCGCACACCTAGGTCGATCTATCTGCTGGTCGCTGCGAGCATTTTTTCTTCTAGTGTGGTCCAGGCCAATGGCAGCATGCATACATTTATATTTACTGGAAATGCATGCATTTCTTTAAATGCATGACAAACAAAAGTCGTTGCTGCTGCTAGGATAGGACATAGCAGTAGCTTGCTGGCTAGCTAGTGTATGTTGAATTGTTGATCAACTCGCCTTTGGGCTGGCTGCTAGTACACCTACGTATAGCTACCTAGGTAGGAGTAGCTATGTGGCGCATGTAGTGGATTATTAAAATATTACAATCTCTTGATCAGCAATGAAAAGCATCGAGATGCAGCTTTATACTGGCATGCGAGCGTATGCATGCAGCATGCTGTGTATGTGCACACTTGTGTACATCGGTAGCAACAATATGCAGTGATGGTGCCAACTATATGGATGAAGCTTATAAACCAAGCATGCATGCACAGTAGTGATGGTTTTGCTAGTAAAAATATACCAGCACTTACATAGTATACACTGGGTGCCAACATTTGTGATTCCTGTCAATATGGTCTGACCAACTGTGCTTAATGGTGTTGTGTCCTCTTGCAGCTCAAGAACGCAGGTGACAAGAAGAGGAAGAGGATGTCCTGAACGTTTCTCCCGCGCATCGTAGATACCACCATCGCGGCCTTGTAGGAATTAAGCTTGCGATATGCCACCCTTGTGTATCTGTTTTTTATTGTATGTGGAAGTTGGACGTGCATACGTGTATTTGCTCTTGTGAGTGTTTGACTGGATGATCTTTGGATTTAATCAGTTAATAGAAAGATTTATTGATATTTTGTTGTTCAAATGTGTAAATTGAAATCTGTGAATGAAAAATACTAAATGTTCTACTTGACCAAATAATATTTGGGCTCTAAAAAGGCTGCGGCCCAAACTATAGTGGATCAGAACCTTGTGCATTTCTGAAAAACCAGAAAAATAGGCTTAATGAAATGGTCCTAAAAAAGGCCATGGCCCAAAATAAAAAAGGCCAAATTGTTGGGCCAGGCCCATGTAGCTAGAGAAAATTAATAGAGAAAATATACAGTAAAAATGCCGAATTGTTGGGCTAGGCCCATGTAGAAAATCGAATTGGACCGGGCTGAATCTTGTGCCACGTCAGATTGCCACGCTGGATGCCTACGTGGCCTGGGGAGGTTGCTAGTGACCAAAACAGAACAATAGGCTTATTTTGGTCATAAACGTTTGCGACCATTCCAGAAGAAAGGTCGCTATAGTCAGTTTACGACGCCCAGCTTTTGACCTTATGTTTTTGGTCACAAAAAGGTCATAAATGGAAATTTGTGACCATTCAGTGACCAATAGTGGTGGTCATAAGTTGACATATTTCTTGTAGTGTATATCCATCTGTCATGTTTGAATAATAATTGCCATGTTGTAAAAATTTGCAGAAATTATGGACCCCCGAGACAAGGCAACATAAGCGATTTTGGGGGACATAATCTCACACGGAACTGAGGTTGTCTTGTCGTTTCTCAATGACACCGATGGTCTGGAAGGAGAGGGTGAAGAAGCAGACTACGATGATTGACCAATGGAGGAGGAAGGACATGATCATGATGGCTCCAGTGACCCAATGCTGGTGCAAGAAGGACACTGTGATGACGGCTCCGGTGACCGAACGGAGTCCGGCCAGGTATATATATTAATTAAGCATGTGCTGACTGTAGCTAGCTAATTGATGCATTAATTGTTTTTGGTATGTACACATATATTAATGAACTCTCGTCTTTCTTCTTTTTTCTAGCCCTCCGGATCGAGCACAACTTCGGTAAAGAGACGAGGCCCGAAGAAAAAGTTGCACTCGGATGAAAGGTTTGAGATCATAGAAATCGCGCACGATGGCATGCCGATTGAACCCATCCAGACAAAAGAAGCATTTGCTGCTCAGTGTGGGGTTCTTGTTAGGGACAAGATCCCGATCAGCAACCACCAATGGTTAAAGCCGGCTAAAGAAGAACCTGAGGTGTCTTATGTCTCCGATATGCAGAAAGATTATCTTTGGACCACGCTGAAGGCAAATTTCACCCTACCGCTAGAGGAGGATCCGGAGAAGCCAGTTAAAGAGAAATTGATCAAGTCTCATTCTCTTAATAAGATGGCAGAACTATTCAGGAGGTGGAAGAATGAGCTGAAAAAATTTGTCGACAAAGAAGAGACACCATAATTCATCGGCCGGTATGAGCAGATCAGAGATCACTGGCCGGCATTTGTGGCCCACAAGACATCGGACAAGAATGAGAACATGTCAGTGACAAACAAGAATAATGTTGCAAAGAAGGAGCTTCACCATCGCACGGGGTCAGGTGGCTACCTCAAAGCCCGGCCATTGTGGGACAAGGCTGAGAATGACCTGCTTCATAAAGGGGTCGAACCAGAGACATTGAGGTGCCCAGACCGTTGCCGGACTTGGTTCTTCGGGGCTGGCGGAACCTTGGAACCTGTATCAGGGAAGTGCATTTGGACGGACGAGCAAATGAGAATACCAGTCACGAGGCTTCAGGAGAATATCGATGCAGCCCAGCAAGGGACGTTCGTTCCAGACAGAGAGAACGACGAGCTCACAATGGCCCACGAGAATCCTGAGCACCCTGGACGGACACGAGGCACGCCAAGCTCCATTCCATGGAGTGCTGGGTTTCTGGACGCATGCGGTTACAAATGCCAGGAGAGGAGGAAGAAAGTGGAGCAGATCCAAATGCAGGGCCTGCACGCAAGTGTACAAGCGATAGAGCAACGAGAAGCAGATCGCAACAAGCGACCCGACGAAGCTTCCCCCGAAGCTACCCCGCCATCTCAGTGGAGAAGCAGCGTGGCTTGCACCGAGCTACAGCAGCTGGAGCATGTCTTCACGGCTCCTACTAGCTACTCCGTGGACTTAATCACGGAGTCTCAAAATTGCCACCTTATGATGCAATGGACGAAAATGAAAGTCAAGGCGGTTGTTGGCTCTGTTGCACCTCCTGAACCTGGCGCAACTTTTCACTGCCGGCCGATTCCAGAAGGATATGCTAGGGTGATGGTGGACGAAATAACAGAGGGATTTGAGGAGCTCGAGCTTGACCACCCTATCGGTGAAGGGGAGACTCGACTGGGTTCTGCTCTGAAGACTGCATGCCTATGGCAAAAGGAGCTCATCAACCTTCTGAACTGGACGCCTCCGCCGCCTCCTCCTCCTCCGGCGAGTCAGGGCACTCCGCCTCCTCCTCTGGTGAGTGATCAGGGCACTCAGCCTCCTTCTCCGGCGCGTGGCGGCACTCCGCCTGCGCCGGCGCGCCTGAGCAGCCAGCCTACTCCTTCTCTGCCTCGTCAGCAAGGGCAGAAGAGACTCGCCGCCGCTCGGGCTGCTCCGGCGCGTCATAGTCCTCCTCCTCGTAAGCAAGGAAAGAAGACAGCCGCAGCCGCTATGTCTGCTCCGGCATCTAGTATTACATCCAGAGGCGGGAGGCAATACAGATTCGGTCCTTCTCTAAAGACTCCACAGAAGTTACCATGCGAGAGGACCCCAAAGGAAAATGAGAAGATCGTGCGAGACGAAGTGAGGAACTTCTTTAAACGGGTGAAAGCAAAGAAACATCCACCTCTGGAGGAGAAGGTTGATCCATTGAAAGCGAAGCGCACTCTGGAAGTCCTGAAGAAACGGAGTGGAGCGGTCGGGAAGTACTATCAGTGATCAAAGGTTAGCGGAACGACGAGCTAGGAAAAAAATTGCCGAGCTCGGCGAACAAGCGAACCAATCGTTCCCCCCGCTCAAGGAGTCCAGAGGGAATGAAACCTTTGGGAACATGATTTTTGGAACGAACAAGATCCAAGAGACTTGGATCCTACGTCAAGCAACCAACAGAGAGGCCACGAGGTAGAGGGGCGTGCCTACTATCGGTGTCAAAACCGGCGGATCTCGGGTAGGGGGTCCCGAACTGTGCGTCAAGGTCGGATGGTAACAGGAGGCAGGGGACACGATGTTTTACCCAGGTTTGGGCCCTCTCGATGGAGGTAAAACCCTATGTCCTGCTTGATTAATATTGATGATATGGGTAGTACAAGAGTAGATCTACCACGAGATCAAGGAGGCTAAACCCTAGAAGCTAGCCTATGGTATGATTGTTGTATATGGAATTGATTGCCTACGGACTACAACCCTCCAGTTTATATAGACACCGGATAGGGTTAGGGTTACATAGAGTCGGTTACAATGGTAGGACATCTTGAATATCCGCATCGCCAAGCTTGCCTTCCACGCCAAGGAAAGTCCCATCCGGACACGAGACAAAGTCTTCAATCTTGTATCTTCATAGTCCTGAAGTTCGGCTGAAGGTATAGTCCGGCTACCCGTACACCCCCTAATCCAGGACTCCCTCAGTAGCCCCCGAACCAGGCTTCAATGACGACGAGTTCGGCACGCAGATTATCTTCGGCATTGCAAGGAGGGTTCTTCTCCAAATTCCGTGTACCTGTTGAATAATGTCCGATTTTCGTAATGTAGCGCACCTTGGCTTCCACGGCCAATAATGGCCGTCTTCCACGTGTCAAACGAATGCGAAAAGTCGGGATGTTTTTACATTCACACCCCTAGCCGCATAAATGAGCCGCCTATTTAATGGGATGGGGATTCAGACCCAAACCACACCTTCTCCTCCCCGCGAGTAATCATCAGAGCGCCTCTAGCAAAGGTCCATTCCAACATGGCCAGCCGTCACATCTCCTCCTCTCACCCTTCTAGTCCTAAACCTGGAGACTGGGAGAGGTGCTCCATCCCGCACAGCAAGCTAGTGTCGCTTCAGGCCAAGGGATTTCTCCCTCAGGCCTATATGGTCCCGGTCCGAGCCGGACTCGCCACCTATAATGGTGGAGAGAAAGCGGAGAGCACCCCTAATCCTTCCAAAGGAGAGCGGGTGTGCCTCGTCCCTTATCTCATAAGAGGACTTGGATTTCCAATTCATCCATTTCTCCGCGGGCTTCTGGAGTTCTACGGCCTGCAGCTGCACAATCTCATGCCCGGCTCTATATTGCATATCGCGGGCTTCGTCGCCCTTTGCGAGCTATTCCTAGGTGTTGAGGCTCATTTCACGTTGTGGAAGAGGTTATTCTGCCTGGTGCCCCGCTCTAAGGAGAGGTCAATGTATCAAGTGGGCGGAGCCTAAGTGTGGCGCATCGCCGGGACCGGATATCTATCCGGAACCCCAAAGAAGGCGTCCGAAGACTGGCATTCGGAATGGTTTTATATAGAGGATGCCCCGCTGCCGGATCCTATTCGGATCGGCCTTCCTGAGTTCGACAGTGCTCCCTTAAAGAAGCGCCTGAGCTGGCGTCCACGGAGCCCTCAGGGGGAAAGTGACAGGGACATCATTTACCTGATGGGCCGAATAAGATTGTTAGCCCATTCCGGACTGACCATGATCGGGGTTATGGCCGAATGCATTATGCGGGGGGTGCAGCCACTTCAGTATAGAAGCCACCCCATGTGGGACTTCAACGGGGAGGACGACGCCACCCGCTACGGCCGTAAGGGGCCGGATTCGGCTGCCGCTCTACTAAAGATCTTGTCCACTTTGTATAAGGGAGAAGAGGAGGAATTTCTCCGCGTCAACACACAGGGTGGATTCTCTATGCATAATCCACCAAGTTGGGTAAGCGGTCGCATTTACTTGCCCATTCGTTTTGTATTCCCATTGTTAAATATTTAGTCTAACGACTTCAACGCAGGAACAGCGCCGGGCTGTTAAGGAAATAAATAGCCCTCCTTCACAACCCGAGGACCTGGGAAGGTCCCTCGACCCGGCCTCTCAAGAAGATCTGGACATATCTGTGGAGCTGATTGATGGAGTGTTCCATCAATTGAGCAAGGAAAACGCCTTGGTGGCCATTACGGCCGATTACCCAGGGCTAATCCCGGCCTCCCAGGTAACTGAGATCGAAGTCCCAGTACCCCGAATAGGTGTCCGCCCTCTCATGTTTGTAGTTTTCTAATTACAACCGAGCTTTGCAGGGGAGGTTTTTGAGGCGGGAGGCCGAACCTGCGGCGGCTAGACAACGAGGGGCCGCAGGGCCCCGTGGGGTAAAAATGAATGCAGTCCGGACTGAGACGCCGGCGCAAAGGTACAGTGCACCCTCCCTTTCCCTGGTGTTATTCTGTCAGGGCATATTAATGTTCGTGCTATCTTCAGGACGAAGAGACCTCGCCGGACTATATCCAGAGGGGTTGCCAATCGCGCCTCCACCAGCCAGGCTCCAACGCCTGGCCCGGGAGCGGAAGCGAACACAAGGCGCGCACCAGACGCTCCTCCCACTACTAGGAAAAGGGCTATAGATAGGATTGATACTAATGGCGCACCAGGGAAGTAGTGCGCCACTACTATATACTAATGGCGCACCTGTTGGTGATGCGCCATTAGTGTGGAAGACACTAATGGCGCACCAGAAACAGGGTGCGCCACTAGTATTAATTTTTTTCCATTTTTCCATACATACTAATGGCGCATCAGGTCGACAATGCACCATTACTAGTTCTAACTAGTAATGGCGCACCAGGCAGAGAGTGCGCCATTACTGTAATTTTTTTCTTATTCTTTTTTTTGCAAAACTACTAATGGCGCACCGTTTGACAGTGCGCCATTACTAGTTTAAACTAGTAATGGCACACTATTACACGGTGCGCCATTAGTGTATATATTTATATTTTTTACTTTTTTGCAAAACTTCTAATGGCGCACCACCTAGAGGTGTGCCATTAGTAACCAGGGTTACTAATGGCGCATTTCCTTGTGGTGCGCCATTAGTAACCTGGGACCCCAACAAGATATTTTGGACAGCCCCACACCTACCCACTCACTTTCCCCACTTCATTCCCTCCACCTCCTTCTCCAAGCTTTCGGCTGCCTCCTCCTCCTCACCTGATTTCCACCATAGATTCATCAAAATTAAGTGGTGAAATTACCTTTTTTTTGATAGGTAAGTAAGGGGAAAGCTATCTTCATGATGTAGATCTACTTTTTTTCTCCCTAGCTCGCTCCAACAACGTGCACATGCACTTTTTGTGGCCTAGCTAGATCTATGTATGTTTGTGGTGTTGCATGTGTTTGTGGTGTTCCATATATGTTTGTGTTTGAAGGTACCGGTATTTGAAATGCGATAGTTGCCAATATTTTGCTGGAATGTTTTGATTCATTCCCGTTTCGGCGAGAATTTTGGCACTATGCATTCTTTTTGGTCCTATTTTTAGGGAAGGTCATGCCAAAAAATTTCTTGGTTCTAAAATATCGTTTTGCTCTACCCCGCAGGCGACCATGGTCCGCACGATGACTGAAGGCATCGTGAATAGTTTTTTGAGCTCCGCGAAGGCCGAGATGCTTCAAAAGAACGAGACGGAGATAAGATGTCCATGTCGAAGATGCAAGCTGAAGAGCCTTATTGCGGACCCTGATTCCGGGCAGGTGCAGGACCACCTGCTCTTGCGTGGTTTCATGGATGGCTATCGGTGGCAAGGTGATGAAGATGACTATGAAGTCGTCCATGGCCGAGGCCGGGCAAGAAATGAGGAAGGGCAACAAGACAAGTACCACCGTGGCGAGGGCGGGCGAGAAGACGAAGAATCTCCAGGACATGATCACGACGGTGATGCTGTACACAGTCATCATGTAGAAGATGTCGTACATGATGATGAGGAAGATCAAGACGAAGGGCGTGATCATGAATATGAAGATGCCGGAGCAGACGACGATGGAGGCTGGGTGCAGGACCCTCATATTCAAGAGCTTCTTCTCAAGCAGACGGATAACGCAAGAGCTGCCGCCCGAGAGAAAGCCAAGCTGGATCAACTGGAGATAGACGCGGTTACTCCATTGTATGAAGGATGCAGGCCCGAGGATACCCGCCTGAAAGTAACGCTCATGGCTCTGGAGATGAAGGTAAAACACAAAATGACCGACGCATGCTTCGACGAGAACATGTCATTCTGGCACGAACGTCTTCCCAAGGGGAACAAGTGCCCGACCAGTTTCGAGGAGGCGAAGAAAATCGTGTGTCCTCTAGATTTACCGCACGTGAAATACCATGTGTGCATGAACAATTGTATCATTTATCGGGACGAGCATGCGGAGTCTACCATATGTCCGGTGTGCGGCGTCACTCGATACAAGAAGAGGAAGAAAGCTCCTCGAAAATCGGTGTGGTACTTTCCGATCACTCCTCGTCTGCAGCGGTATTTCGCGGACCCTAAGGTAGCAAAGCTCCTGCATTGGCACGCGGATAGGGAGGAGAAGAAGCGGGAAGATGACGGAAATGATCTAGAGATAAATAAAAAAGACAATATGTTGAGTCACCCTAAGGATGCGAGCCAGTGGCAAGCGTTGAACTTCGAATACCCAAAATTTGGGAAGGATCCAAGGAACATCGTGCTGGGCGCGAGCACCGATGGAGTCAATCCGTTTGGCAGCCAGAGAAGCACACATAGCACCTGGCCTGTGTTTGTGTGGATGTACAACCTTCCCCCCTGGTTGTGCATGAAGAGGAAGTACATTCACATGAGTATGCTAATTGAAGGGCCGAAACAACCAGGGAACGACATCAATCTGTATCTAGGGCTGCTGAAGGAGGAGCTAGACATGCTGTGGAAAACGCCAGCCAATACGTGGGATGCCGGAGAGAAAGAATATTTCCCTATGAGAGCCGCACTGCTCATGACGGTGCACGACTATCTCGGTTACGGATATCTCGCGGGGCAGGTAGTCCACGGATTTTCTGGATGCGTAAGGTGCATGGATGACACAACGTATCGCCAGCTAGATAGAGATCCCGGGTCTTCGAAAACCGTGTTCATGGGACATCGAAGGTGGCTTCGCGACAATGACCCGTGGAGGAAACACAAGGATCTGTTCGATGGTGAAACCGAACCCCGAAAACGCCCGTGTACAAGGAGCGGTGAGGAAATAGACGAGCTATTGAAAATTTGGAAAGACTGCCCACTGTCGGGAAAGAAGCAAAAGGCGCCAGAGCCGAGAAAGAAGAGAAAGGCGCCAGAGCCACTGCTGAAGGTATGGAAAACGAGGTCTGTTTTCTGGGACTTGCCATACTGGAAGATCCACCGTGTGCCTCACAGCCTTGATGTCATGCATATCACGAAGAACGTGTGCGAGAGTCTGCTTGGTACCCTACTCAACATGGCAGAGAGGACCAAAGATGGGCCGAAAGCAAGGGCAGACTTGAAATCAATGGACATCAGGCAGGAGCTTCACGCTAATGATGATGATGATGATGATGATGATGATGATGATGATGATGATGATGATGATGATGATGATGATGATGATGATGATGAGGCGAAGCAGGACACAGAAAGTCATCGCAAAGGCAAAAAGGCCAAGAAGACCGGAAATGACTACCCTCCCGCGTGCTTCACTCTAAGTCAGGAGGAGATCGAGCAGTTTTTCACCTGCCTCCTAGGAGTAAAACTTCCTTACAGTTACGCGGGGAAGATAAGCAGATACCTAGACCCAGCGAAGCAGAAGTTCAGTGGGATGAAGTCTGACGACTGTCACGTGCTGATGACGCAGATACTTCCAGTTGCAACCCGTGGGATCATGGACGTGCACGTCCGTGAAACGCTATTTGGCCTATGCAACTTTTTCGATGTTATCTCTCGGAAGTCGATTGGCGTGAGGCAACTCAAAAGGCTATAGGAAGAGATCGTGGTGATACTATGCGAGCTTGAGATGTACTTCCCGCCCGCATTCTTCGACGTTATGGTGCATCTGCTGGTCCATATCGTGGAGGATATCATCCAACTCGGGCCGATGTTCCTGCACAGCATGATGCCGTTCGAAAGGATGAATGGTGTCATCAAAGGATACGTTCACAACATGTCACATCCAAAGGGAAGTATAGCCAGGGGCTTTCTGACCGAAGAGTGCATCTCCTACTGCACGAATTATCTAGGCATCGAGAACCCCGTTGGTCTGCCCGTCAACAGGCACCTCGGCAGGCTCGCTGGATGGGGTCACCGTGAGGGTCACCGCGAAATGCATGTCGACTTCGAGGGTCGACTTGCCAACTTTGAAAGAGCAAACCTAGTCGCGCTACAACACATAGACGTGATCGATCCTTGGGTGGTAGAGCACAAAACCTTTATTGAGAAGACGTACAATGACCGAGGCCAACAGAGGACGGACGGAGATATACTCAAAGAGCACAACTCATGTTTCACGCGTTGGTTCAAGCAGAAGTTTCTGTCGTACCCTTTACATGAGGATTCTTCCACGGAAGAACAACTCATATTCGCCTTGTCACAGGGCGCCGAGCACAACCTGATGACCTATGAGGCGTACGATATCAACGGCTACACATTCTACACCAAGGACAAGGACATGAAGAGTGATGGTTATCAGAACTCCGGGGTAACGATGGAATCCTACACCGGTAACGACAAGGACAGATACTACGGAAGGATCGAGGAGATCTGGGAGCTGAGCTATGCTAGAGAGAAGGTCCCGATGTTCCGTGTCAGATGGGCCAAGAGCGTCCTAAAAGAAGACCAGTATTTCACCACCATGGTTATACCCGAAGCCAAATCCAAGACCGCGGGCGCAAACATCACCGCGAAAAATGAGCCATGGGTACTGGCTTCCCAAGTGGACCAATGCTTCTTCATTACCGACCCGTCAAAGCCCAGTCGTGTTGTCGTGAGGAGAGGCAAAAGGAAGATCATCGGAATGGATGGAGTAGCCAATGAGCAAGACTTCGACAAGTACGGCGACCCGAAGATCGAACATGATGACAACGATGAAGTAGCAGCACACACCACAAGAAGAAGCAGGACCACCCTACCTAAAGGACGTCCGTTCCACAGAAGAACTCCATTTGCGAAAAAGAAAGGCAAGAAGATTGTGAACAGATAGCTAGCTAAGATAGATTGTATTTAAATCGTAGTCTTCATTTCTCGAGTGTATTTCATGGGCACTTTTTGATATCATGAATATTTTTAAATTTCATGAGCACTTTTTGAATTCATGAGGACACTTGATCTCGATCCCCCTCCATCTCGACCTTGATTCCCCCTCCATCTCGATCCCGATCCCACCCGCACCCTCCCCCGCTAGCTAGCTCCACCGCCGCCGACGACCCACCGCAACCCTTCCCCGCTCCACCGCCGCCGACGAGCACCCGGCCCCCCGCACCCCTGGGGGGTTATTACTGTTTTTATAAAAAAATATTACTGTTATGATTTAAACAAGTTTGAACATATTTAAACACAAATAAATATCAAACAGGATTTAAAATGCATAAAAAATATTGGGGAGCCTGGGAATCGAACCCAGGACCTCCTAGTGTGTGTGCTGCGTATTGACCAGTCGGGCTAGTGGGCGGGGTCTGTTGTAGATAGGGTTAGGTTGTATATAACCTGACAAGTCGGGCTAGATTAAATTACGTATGGCGCACCCCTCAGTGGTGCGCCATAGCTATGGATGTACTTATGGCGCACCCCTGGGTGGTGCGCCATTGCTAAGCATCCCCCCACACTAAAATCCCCAATCTCCATTTCTCTCTAATCCCTCCCCTGCCTTGTCTCACCCGCGCCTGACCACCACCGCCCACCACTTCCCCCGTGCTCGCCGTCCCCGGCCGTGCTCGGTTCCCCCGCCGCACCCGACCACCTCCCTCACCGTCCCCGCTTCACCCGCGCCCGCGCCCTCGCCGTCCCCCTCCCCCCGCGGCCCCGCCTGCGTCAACCTCCCTCCCGAGCGCGACAGCTAGGGTTCCTAGCCGCCGCCACCGCTGCCGGCCCGCCTCCGGTACAGGACCCCAGCAGCGCCTCCCCCCATCAAGCAGCCGCTCCCACCAGCAGCGCCCCCCTCCCTGGAGCAGGCGCTCCTGCCCAGCAACGCTGCTGCCCGGAGCTACGCCGGCGACCAGTCCGTAGGCAGGTAGCCATGACTCCTTCGTCCTTCCTCCCTCTTCCCTCATCCCCCCTCCCTCCTTCCTCTTGCATCCTCTGTTCAATTTTTTGCTTGTTGCGTGATTTTTCCAGAGCATGCTCAACTTTACATGTGAAAGGATTGTGCTTGATAGGTGTTTGTGATAATGCCTCTAAGGGAGGGGGGCATCGCGTCATTAGTCTATTTATCAAAGTCTTTTTTTCCTAGCCGTGTTGTCACCGAAAAATGCAATAAATTCACATGGTTCGAAACCTTTGATACTTGGCTTCTCCAAATGAGAAATTTATGCATGTAATAATTGGTTTACCTTAGTTTGCAGAAATATGAAATTAAGCCTTACTTAGTAACAATGTTTCAAGAAGATCAATTTGGAAGCTCTGCTTCACAGGATGCCTTCAGACACTTGCACATATCTTTCTAACTCATGCATTATTTCATCTATTAGACACTTCAAAGTGATGGCTATTTCCTTTACCTTAGAGGAAAAACAAAATAATATCTTCTACTTTGCCTAGAGGAAATATAATTTCATGTACTACTTGTTATATCAAATTTTTAGCTAAGTTTTGTCTCCCTGCGAAAATTGGGCAAATTCCTTCTCAAAATCACATGTTTTAACTAGGAAGAACCTGAGACACTATGGCATCAACACTTGTAAGAAAAGAAATAGCAGGAGAATGAAGATTATATTAAAAAATGGTATTAGTAGTGGTAAACAAGCATATAATCCCTCCCAGGTAGTAACAATAACTTTATGCAGGAGAGTGAAAGAAGAAGCATAGGCGATCAGGTTCGATCACGGTTGGAGAAAAATTGAGGCATTTGTTGGCTCCAAGACAGTGATACATGTATATACATGTGCTCTGCTTACTTGATCATACAGAAGATTTTCATATAAGAGTTACATTTCAAGTTGCTGCACCTTTTCATATAAGTTTGCTTCCAAGGAGTTGTTCTCTGTCTGGTCCAATTTTGAAAAAATAAAAAGTGAATAGTTTGTTTGTTCCCTGTGTGGTCACTCTATTTTTTGAGTACTGACATTAGTTATGTTTGTTAGCAGCAAGATATTTAAATGAAGCTTGTTCTTTTTCAACTGTTCAACTGATGCCATGAAACTGAATATAGTAGTTGAAAACCCTGTTTTTCTTCCTGATCGTGAAAATTTGAAGTCCTGTTTGTGTTTTGGTTTTGTTGGTTGACAATTATGTTTAGTTTTTCATTTCATGGGTGCTGTAAAATGTGCAGGTGGTGAGTTGAGGCTCAGCATACAGCTTGTTTGGACTAACCAAGAGGACGAGGTATGTTGCTTGCCCAAGCTAAATGACACGTACGCGCCAAGTTTTCTGTTATATAATTACCTGTTAGTGCTTAGTTAAACTGCATGATACGGCCATAGCAGATGGATGGTACTAGGTGTTGTTTTGTTTCTTGCCAATGTATTCAGAGAGCAGATGTGCCACTTCAGATTTCTTTTCTTGAAGGCAACTCACATAAGTTGAGCTACATGTGAACAACTTGCTGCTATTAGATCAGGAATGCAAGCTCACATAAGTTGAGCTGATTTTTGTCCATATGAAAGCAGAGGACCATATGGTCTGTGGCCTTTTCATCCATATGAAAGTAGAGGCACATTGTGGTGCTAGTTTGCAGGGTTTTGTCTCCGACCATCGTGTCGTGATGAATTTACAGGTACCCCGAGAGGCCCTTGAGTTTGCCGGAATGTCGATTAACTTCCGTTTCGGCAAATTCGGGTACTCCATATGTCCTATTTTTAGCAAAGGTCATGCTGAAATTTTCCGTGAATTTTAGCATGACTTTGCTAAAAATAGGACATATGGGGTACTTGCGATAATGCATGGGCCGGGGTATCTTAGTACTTAATTACGTAGGATCAACTGCCCCTTTATTCTTCCTGACCATAGGTGGCAATAGAGCCAAGTGATTAGGCCCAACCTAGAATTCTCCTTAGCATCGATAAACCCTAGATAATAAACCCAACATAGGTGGCAATAGAGCCAAGTGATTAGTGCCTAGTGATTAGGCCCAACCTAGGGTGCCTCGGCATCGATAAACCCTAAATGATGAAAACTTAACTTGGCTGCCTCGGATGCCTCGGTGTCGATGAGAACCTAAATGATGTACGCTTAGGCTTTTAGGGTGCCTCGGCGTTGACAAACCCTAAATGATGAAAGCTTAGGCTTTTAGGGTGCCTCGGTGTCGACAAACCCTAAATGATGAGACCATGATCTTGTTCCTTGACAATAACCAACTTTTTGACCAAAATTTTTTCCTATTTAGAGCGAAACATGGCCCACAACGATGAGGCCGGTGGTTCGGGCGGCAAGCAATTCTGGGAGCTGTCCCAGGAGATGGAGGAACAACCTCACCGCTATGAGGATGCCGCAGAAGACACCGATCCTGATTACACAACCCCTAGTGGCGTCGGGGATGACACCACTGATGGTGCCTCCGAGGATGCCACCACTGATGATGGCGGCGCATACATAGATGGCAGCCAACCGAAGAAGCAAAGGAAGGACCGGCGCCCGAATGCGCTCCGCACCCTCAAGGAGGAATTCACTCAAGTGGACTCCGACGGGAATCCAACGGAGCCCAAACATATAGTCAAGGGGTACTCGCTTCAGCTCGGGTGCATTCTCCGGAGCACCGTCTCGATCAACACTGAGAACCTTAGGCATAAGGACCGAGGGAATTTGCGCAACCTCCTCTTCACGAAGCTGCACGAACGATACAAGTTCCCCGCCGAATTTGAAAACACACGCCTCTCAGGGAATAAAGTGAACAGTGCCGCCCTCACGAAGATGAGCGCGGCCCTGTCTACTTGGAAAAGCGCGGTGAAGAGAATGATTGATAAAGGTGATAGTTATGAGAAGATGAAGGCAAAATATCCTTTGATGAGCGAAGATGAGTACAAGGAGTTCAAGATCAAGTGCAAGAGCAGTGCAACCTCCAAATCAAGTCAGTGGGGGAAAGAAATGTGGGAGTTGAACTTAGGGGAACACAAACTCGGTCCCGGCGGTTACAGAGTGGCGGAGCCTATATGGGACAAGGAGGACGCGGAGCGTGCCGAGCAAGGCCTACCGCCCCGCTTCGAGAAATACAGCGGTGACAAGCAGACCAGGAACTATGTCAGGGCCCGGTACAAGGAGGACCCGATAACAAAGGAGCTTACCACAGATCCGAAGACCAGGGCGCTTGAGCTTCTTCTGGTAAGGAATACACCCCTGCGTAATTAGCTCCATATGGTTGCACTCTAATTAATCCCCAATATTTCTAAATGGTTCACGTTCCTTTCGCAGGACACTGAAAGCAGTAGCGCGGGGTCGTCTAAGAGCTCCCCTTTTGACACCCCTTTAAATAGGGCGTTGAACGTAATGAAAAACAAGGATAAGCTCACTAAGCCGACATCAGCTGGTCGTGTGGCCGGCAAAGGCTTGTCCACAAAATGGGGGTCATACTAATACCGCTGGTGTGCGGAAGGAGAAAAAGACCATCTCAGAAAGCCAGACGCGCGAGGTTGAAGAACTCAAGGCACAAGTGGCGCGGATTCCGGAGCTTGTCCAAGAGCAAGTGCAACAACAACTTGGAACGACGCTCAACGCCATGGTGCCTACGTTGATTCATGGGCTGACAACGTGGATTGCGGGCGGCCAACAGGGGCCTCCCCCGGTTCCCAGCTTCACGGCCAGCAACTCGCACAGCGCGCAGGCGGCGCCATTGGTGTCTCCGGCAGTGCCATTGGTGTCTCCGGCGGCGCCATTGGTGTCTCCGGCGGCGGCGCCATTGGTGTCTCCGGCGGAGGCAGTATTCGTGTCTCCGGCGCCGGCACGGGCATTGGAGCTTAATGCACCCGGGTGTACGCCGGCCGGCACCTCGCCAGCAAGCGCCCCCTCCGTCAGTTGCATGCCCGCCATTGGCGGTGCCTCGACAATAGCCGAGCTCGATGGCATCACGGTAACCAAGCCTCTCAGCCGATGACTTCATCTCCTTGCCTTTGACTGGGCATCCCTGACGCCCTGTACATGTTTTCACAGGGCACCGCCGACGTTCCTTGCACTCTTCTGCACTTTGTGGGCGCCGAGTTGGTCGATGTCGCCAAGGGCAGAATCGTTCAACCGGGCAACCCCATGTTCCACAATAATCTGATGCCACCCACAATGTATAGGGTTGAAGTGGTTCAGGTGCTGCCAGGCTGCGACGAGCTGTTACCTCCGATTCGACCCGCTGGGGCCGACGAAGAAGATGAGATGACCCTCAGCACCTGCGTAAACTGGCCCCTGCTTTAGCCGAAGAGCCAGATTCGTTTGGGGGCAGGGTGTTGGGTTTCATAGTAATTTCAAAAAAATTCCTACACACACGCAAGATCATGATGATGCATAGCAACGAGAGATCAGAGTGTTGTCTACGTACCCTTGTACACTGCAACGGAAGTGTTGACGCAACATAGAGGAAGTAGTCGTACGTCTTCCAATCTGACCGATCCAAGCACCGTTACTCCGGCACCTCCGAGTTCTTGGCACACGTACAGCTCGATGACGCTCCCCGGGCTCCGATCCAGCAAAGCTTCGGGGATGAGTTTCGTCAGCACAACGGCGTGGTGATGATGATGATGTTCTACCGATGTAGGGCTTCGCCTAAGCACTACAACAATATGACCGAGGTGGAATATGGTGGAAGGGGGCACCGCACACGGCTAAGGAACGATCACGAAGATCAACTTGTGTGTCCTAGGGTGCCCCCTTGCCTCCATATATAAAGGATCCAAGGGGGGGGTGCGGCCGGCCTAGAGGAGGCGCGCAGGAGGAGTCCTACTCCTACCGGGAGTAGGACTCCCCTCCCGTTCCTTGTCCAACTAGGAGAGGTGGAGGGAGAGAAGGAAGGGGGGGCGCCGCCCCTCCCTCCTTGTCCAATTCGTACTAGGGGGAGAGGGGGCGCGCGGCCTGCCCTGGCAGCCCCTTCCTCTTATCCACATTAGGCCCATAAGGCCCATTAACCCCCCGGGGGGTTCCGGTAACCCCTCGGTGCTCCGGTTTTATCCGAAACTTCCCCGGAACCCTTCCGTTGTCCGAATATAGTCGTCCAATATATCAATCTTTATGTCTCGACCATTTAGAGACTCCTCGTCATGTCCGTGATCACATCTGGGACTCCGAACTAACTACGGTACATCAAAATGCATAAACTCATAATAACTGTCATCATAACGTTTAAGCGTGCGGACCCTACGGTTCGAGAACAATGTAGACATGACTGAGACAAATCTCCGGTCAATAACCAATAGCGGGACCTGGATGCCCATATTGGCTCCTACATATTCTACGAAGATCTTTATCGGTCAGACCGCATAACAACATACGTTGTTCCCTTTGTCATCGGTATGTTACTTGCCTGAGATTCGATCTTCGGTATCCAATACCTAGTTCAATCTCATTACTGGCAAGTCTCTTTACTCATTTCGTAATACATCATCTCACAACTAACTTATTAGTTGTAATGCTTGCAAGGCTTATGTGATGTGCATTACCGAGAGGGCCCAGAGATACCTCTCCGACAATCGGAGTGACAAATCCTAATCTCAAAATACGCCAACCCAACATCTACCTTTGGAGACACCTGTAGAGCACCTTTATAATCACCCATTTCCGTTGTGACGTTTGGTTGCACACAAAGTGTTCCTTCGACAAACGGGAGTTGCATAATCTCATAGTCATAGGAACATGTATAAGTCATGAAGAAAGCAATAGCAACATACTAAACGATCGGGTGCTAAGCTAGTGGAATGGGTCATGTCAATCAGATCATTCACTTAATGATGTGATCCCGTTAATCAAATAACAACTCTTTGTTCAAGGTTAGGAAACATAACCATCTTTGATTAATGAGCTAGTCAAGTAGAGGCATACTAGTGACACTTTGTTTGTCTATGTATTCACACATGTATTATGTTTCCGGTTAATACAATTCTAGCATGAGTAATAAACATTCATCATGATATAAGGAAATAAATAATAACTTTATTATTGCCTCTAGGGAATATTTCCTTCACAGGGGACACCACCCCACAGACAAGACCGCCAGTTGTGCCGGCGCCAAGCCATGGCAAGAACGCCGCAATGCTACCAGATCTGCCGGACATCCCTATGGCACAGGATCCGGACAGCCCTATAGCACAGGATTCGGACGGCGATGACAACGACGACGGTACAGTTACCAAAGTTGATAAGTACTTTGCCGAACATGGGTACGCTGACGAGTTCTGCGGGCCTCTTTCTCAAGAACCCAACCAAGACAACCGCGATCTAGCTGGTACGGCGGAGAAATCCAATTGCAACAGGCGTCGTCTGGTGTTTAGTTCTCAGGACACGCCTCCAGCTCCCGCCTTCACCGAGCCTCACATAGCTGAGGTGTGAAATATTATCAGCCCCAACACGCTCAAGAAGGCGGTCTATGAACAGAACTCGGTCCCATTACAGGAGATCAAGAAGAAGGGACGGAAACGAAAGTCTAACAAGGGCGTCGGTGCGAGCCAGCCGGCACTGAGTTCGATCCGTGCTCAGGACAGGCCACCTTCAAAGAGTGCATGTGGCGGGTAGGGCGATGCTACTGCCAAATATGCTGAATGCTGCAACCGGTGCTATGCGGAGTCTGCACAACAGTGTTCTTTCTTTGGAGAAGCAGCGTCTCAAAGAGAAGGATGTGGCATACCCGGTTTTCGTGGCCAAGGTGCCAGAGGGCAAGGGCTTTGTGGATGGCGACATCGGGGGTACGATCGTCCTGCGGTTTGATGACATCTTTGCTATGTTTAACCTTCATCCGCTGCACTACACCTTCGTTCAGCTGTTTTCGCTGAGTATGGAGATGCGGATCATTAGAGACAAGACCCCAGACATCGTGATAGTCGACCCCTTCTACATGCATGCCAAGCACTTGAGCAGCGCTAGGGACCACCAAGTTGCAAGTTCACACCTCGAAGGCGTCATTCTGGCAAATCCAGATAAGGATAACTTCCTTGTGTCTTACTTTCCCGAGTAAGTCATCCCTTAACCGCCCCGTAACATATGATTTCTTAGATTTCGATGGCCACGTATCCTCTTAAGCCTGAAATATTCTGTGTTCTGTGCAGTGACACACATTGCACACTCATCCTCTTAAGCCTGAAATATTCCATGGCCACGTATTTAGACCCAAACCGTAACTCCAAGATAGACAACACAAATGTCAAGAAAGTTCTTGATGATGTTCTCCCCGCCTACGCCAAATCTGGAGGCACCTTCACCAGGGCAGTTCGTAAGTACGGCAAGCACATGTTCTCACACAATACGAAGTTCTGCTGCGTCAAGCAGCCGCCTAGCGGTCAGAAGGATGCCTACTACGCCCTCCATCACATGCAGGCGATCGTAAGGGACCATCATCAACTTCTGCTACCAGATAATCTCAAAGATTGGGCCGCGAGCTTGTCGGTAGTCCAGGACACGGATCTCAGACAAGAATTCTTTCGCATCCAGTCAGAGTTTGCGGACATCATCCATCAAGATGTCCTTCATACCTCAGGGCAGTTCTTCCTCAGATATCAACCGTCCAACAGTGAGATAGATGAAATGCTACAAATGCAGGGTGACAACGACCACGATTTCATGACCATCACGACAGACGGCGGCTTCATCCACGTTCCTGTCCGATGAGTCGAGTCGAAAGTAGTGATGTGTAGTTCTGAAACATTGATTGGCTCATGTTGTAATTATACTTTAATGAATTCTTATGTCTCTTTGGTTTGGACAGTCATTCAACTTAGATGTAATCGATGCTATTTATTAGTAGGACCATGAATCATGCTATTAATGTCTTGCTTTTCTCTTCCGATCCTTTTGTTGCATACTTACATATTGCTTATGTATTGTCTGTTGTTTGGCTTGTGCATAGAGATGCCGTCGTATGTTGTGTACAAGGGTAAGGTTCCCGGAGTCTACGACGACTGGGAGGAGTGTCGGAGACAGGTTCACCGTTTCAGCGGTAATAGTTACAAAGGGTACACCACTAGGGCGGAGGCCGAATCTAGATACGCCCGCTATCTAGCGGGAGAGAGGAGGGAGCGTTGGAGGAACCGGATGAAGACCAGTTTGATCGCGATGATGCTCATCGTGATGACCACAGCTCTCTTCTATGTGATGGTAGTTTAGATGATCAATATCAACTTGTAATGTGAAGACAAACTTGATACTCGCGGTCTTGAGACTTGTAATGTTTTATCTTTGTTTGGTCTTTTGAATTCGGAGACTAATATGATGAATCGTATTTAGAGACTAATCTTCTATTGTATTCGATGAATCTGATGTTGTTGTGTGCTGCTGTCTATATTCTGTCTAATAATATATTTTATATTCTGTCTAATAATATATTTTGTAACCTGCGCAAAAATCAGAAAAGGAAAAAAACAAATATTCATACTAATGGCGCATCACCACCAGGTGCGCCATTAGTATGCCAAAGGATACTAATGGCGCATCAACAGAGAATGCGCCATTAGTATGACAAAGCCATGCTTACGTGTGGCCCCCCGGGAGGCACACTAATGGCGCATGCTGTTACATACTAATGGCGCACTAGTTGGTGCGCCATTAGTATACCAGATACTAATGGCGCACCTGTGGTGCGCCATTAGTAAGATATACTAGTGGCGTGCTACTAATGGCGCACTGGTAATGCGCCATTAGTAGGCAAAACCAGTGCGCCATTAGTAGGCCTTTTCCTAGTAGTGTCTGACAGAGGATGCGGACAGGCTGTCTACCACAAATTCTGAAGTGGAGAGTGCCATGAACCACAGGCATCGCCGGACAGTTCTACGCGACGCTTGTTTTTTCCAAGAGGCTTTAGATGCCTTTAATTTGGGAGATGCGTACCTCCGTGCCGCTCAAAATGGTTTAGCCAGAGCCACGGAGCAGTATGTAAAAGACATACGGGTAAGAAAATTTTGGTTAAACATATATATGTCAGTAGCCCCCGAGACTTGAAGCAGTTAGAGCAACTGATTTAAGGATCATTTAATATGCAGGTTCTTACAGAGAAGAATACCGTACTGTCCCAGGAGCTGGAAAAGTGCAAGGCCCAACTAGAGGCTGCACTAGCCGCAGCAGGGGAGCCCAAAGAGACCCCCTCAGGTAAGATACACTTCGAAAGATTAGTATTGTGCGGTGTGGGTGCAAATCTGACAAATCATATTGCAGATGGCGTCGGACTCGATCCGGACAAGCAACAACTCTTATGCCGGCTAAAGGCCGGTGAGAGTACGTTGACAAAGGTGAGGCAAGAGAAGAATGATCTTCAGGATGCCAACACCAAGCTAGACGTCGAACTTAAAGATGTTCGTGGCCAGCTGTCGGACTCCATGAAGGAGAATCAGCGGCTTTGACACGGCATTTTTAGTAAGTGCTTGAACGAACTTTGAAAAAAGAGTTCAGCGAGGAAGTCGACTAACAGAGTAATGTCTGTAGGTATGCTCACAGGTCGTCCTACAGAGGAGATGCCCGGTTCTATGGGTGACCTTCTTCCCGAACTCTTGCAACTGCACGAGCGAATTCGGCAGGCGATGCGGGGTATTGCCCAAGCCTTATGGCTTGCCCACTCCATTCCCGAAGGCCTTGGAGAGCTTGCGGAGAAGCTGAAGGGAGCTCGGCGGCGCTTCAGGTTGTGGAAGATATCGGCCTGCCGACAAGGTGCTAGGGAGGCCTGCGCCATGGTGAAGACCCGTTTTACGAAGTCTGACCCAAACCACATGGCCGAGGTCTGACCAGTGGGGCCTGACGGGAAGGAGATCCCTGTAAGCTTAGTATATGGCCAAGTAGAGTTGGCCGCGAAGTATTCCCAGCAGGACTATAAATTAGACAGCCTGTTAGATGGTATAGAAGAGGAATACAATCAGTCAGAATGACTGTGTAATTTTGAATTGACATGTGTAATGCCTTCTAGCCGGATTGTAGATCGTTTGTCATTGCCGACCTTTTCGCTTCAACCTCGGGACCTGACGGTCCGGAGTGTGTCCGAATACCCTAGCGCTTATATAAGAACCGGGGTATGCATGGAGACCAGGCGTAGGGGTCATCAGTGCTTTATCAGACAAGTGCCCAACTAGTTATGTTATATTACATGGTTAGTAAGAAACATCTTCCAGAGAGAATAGTTCCGTTAAGGGTTCCTTTCGCTGGGAGGCATGGCCTAAGGTGCATGTCCGGACTGCTTGAAGAGACGCAGAAAAAAAAGTATCTGGGGGCGCATAAAATGAGTAAAAAGATCATCTTTTATTTCACCGACTGAATATTCCCTTAAGAACGCTAGCTTTCGGCTTCACCCAGTCTGAGGTACACATCCGGCTGACCCGGCAGTAACAATCGTAGAAGTGCTCCCTTTACCGCCTAGCCGAACAATCGGGAACATAGGGGTAAGCACAGGAGCCAGGCAACCCAGCTTGGCCAAAACTTAAGTCATATCGATGCATATGATGGTGAAGAAAAAGGTTCATGCGGAAGTTTGACGCATGTGTTGGGCGTGAAGCCCGTATAAATAAGCTTCTGTTAAAGAAGCCCCCAGGTTTAATGAGCGCGAGTGGCGCGTCACTAGATGAGCCTTTAAGGGCTATAAAAGAAAAGAGGGGAAGGAGAGAAATGTAAGACCGAAAAATGCAAAAAATGGACAGAGGAAGGAGACGAACACAGAGTCCGGCGCTAGGCATAGAATCTTCGGAGACGGGTGGCGTTCCACGGGTTCGGCTCGAGTCGGTTATCCGACGCATCTCGCAGGCGGTACGCCCCACCAGTCAGGACTTGGTCGATTATGAATGGACCTTCCCACTTGGGCTTGAGTTTGTCCTTTTTCTTATCCGGCAGGCGTAGAACTAGTTTGCCAATATTGTAATTTTTGGCCCGTACTTCTCTGCTTTGATATCTTCGGGCCTGCTGTTGATAAAATGCGGAATGGGCTTTTGCCACGTCACGCTCCTCCTCCAAGGCGTCCAAGTTATCCTGCCGATCGAGCTCGGCTTCTCTTTCTTCGTACATGCGCAGTCTAGGTGAGTCATGAATTATGTCGCAGGGCAGAACTACCTCTGCGCCGTACACCATAAAAAATGGTGTGTATCCGGTGGTGCGATTTGGCGTGGCCCGCAGCCCCCATAGCACGGAGTCGAGCTCCTCTACCCAGTGCGTGTTAGATTTCCTGAGGGACCGCACCAGTCTGGGTTTAATGCCGCTCATGATAAGACCATTTGCATGTTCGACCTGGCCGTTGGTTTGTGGGTGATAGACGGAAGCATAATCGAGCTTGATGCCCATGTTTTTGCACCAGAGTTTTACCTCGTCGGCGGTAAAGTTTGTACCGTTATCGGTTACGATGCTGTGGGGGACGCCATAACGGTGTACAACCCCGGATATGAAGTCTATCACAGGTCCGGATTCGGCCATTTTAATAGGCTTGGCTTCTATCCATTTGGTGAATTTATCCACCATGAACAGTAAGTATTTTTTCCTATCGGTCCCACATTTAAGGGGTCCGACCATGTCAAGCCCCCAGACCGCAAAAGGCCAGGTGATGGGTATAGTTTGGAGTGCGGTGGGTGGCATATGGCTTTGGTTGGCGAAAAGTTGGCAACCATCGCATCGTTGGACTAGGTCCTGAGCGTCTACCCGGGCCGTCGGCCAATAAAAGCCTGTACGGAAAGCCTTGCTAACAAGGGACCGAGCAGCGGCGTGGTGACCACCGAGTCCGGCATGAATTTCAGCCAGAAGGTTCCGCCCTTCCTCTTCGGAGATGCACCTTTGAAGGACTCCGGTAGTGCTTTTCTTATAAAGCTCTCCCTCATGGACTCTATAGGCTTTAGATCGCCGCACTATGCAGCGGGCCTCGTTTTGGTCCTCCGGGAGTTCCTGCCTAGTAAGGTAGGCTAGGAATGGTTCTGTCCACGGGGCGATAACTGCCATTATTACGTGGGCCGAAGGTGTAATTTCATTGGCAGAGCCTCCAATTGTGTCAGATTGTTCGGCATCGAGTGGTGCGGCTGGGTCCGGGCTGTTATTTGCGGGTTCCCCCTCCCATGCTACGGATGGCTTGAACAATCTTTACAAAAAGATGTTGGGGGGACTGCATCGCGTTTTGGTCCGATGCGTGCCAGGACATCCGCCCTTCGAACCGAGCTGACATTTTTAGGACGGCGTTGCGGTAAGCTGCCATTTTTGGGTCCTTGGCATAGAAGTCTCCATTTATTTGGGATATCGCGAGGTTCAAATCCCCGCATACCTCTAGGCGCTGGATACCCATGGATACTGCTATCCGGAGACCATGTAGGAGGGCCTCATATTCGGCTGCATTGTTGGAATCCGTGTACATGATCTGGAGCACATATTGGACTATGCCTCCTGTGGGGGACGTCAGGACGACGCCAGCCCCCAGTCCGGCCAACATTTTGGAGCCGTCGAAATGCAAAATCCAGTTTGTATTTGTGTCGTACTCTCTAGGGAGCTCGGCCTCCGTCCATTCTGCGACGAAGTCGGCCAAAACTTGCGATTTAATAGCTCGCCGTGGCTTATAGGTTATATCGAACGGGAGAAGCTCGATGGCCCATTTTGCAATCCGGCCCATTGCATCGCGGTTGTTGATAATATCGTTGAGTGGTACTTCCGAGGCTACTGTTATGGAACACTCTTGAAAGTAGTGTCGTAGCTTCCGGGATGCCATGAATACCGCGTATGCAATCTTTTGATAATGCGGGTACCGTGATTTGCATGGAGTGAGGACAGTGGACACGTAGTAGACCGGCCTTTTAAGGGGGAATTTGTGTCCGTCTGTTTCCCGCTCGACAACGAGCACTGCGCTGACAACTTGATGTGTTGCTGCAATGTACAGTAACATTGGTTCGCCGATGTTCGGCGCGGCCAGGACTAGGTTTGTTGCCAATATGGCTTTTATTTCATCGAGTCCGGCCGTGGCGGCATCCGTCCACTCGAAGTGTTCGGTGCGCCGAAGGAGGCGATAGAGGGGTAGTGCATTTTCTCCCAAGCGGGAGATGAAGCGGCTTAAACCGCCACGCATCCGGTTAATTTTTGTATTTGTTTGAGGTCCTTTGGGATATCCAATTGTGACAAATCTCGGATCTTGGCTAGATTTGCTTCAATTCATCTACCGGATACTATGAAGCCCAAGAGCTTTCCGGCTGGAACGCCAAAGACGCATTTTTCTGGGTTGAGCTTGATGTCATATTTTCGGAGGTTATCGAATGTAAGCCTGAAGTCGTCTACCAGGGATTCGACATGTCTTGATTTGATGACCACATCATCCACATATGCCTCCACTATTTTGCCGATCTGGTTTCCCAGACATGTCTGGATCATGCGCTGATATGTTGCGCCGGCGTTTTTCAGCCCGAAGGGCATTGTGTTGAAGTAGAATGGGCCGTATGGTGTGATGAATGCTATTGCAGCTTGGTCTGATTCTGCCATCTTGATTTGATGGTAACCGGAGTATGCATCGAGGAAACACAACAAATCGTGTCCTGCGGTGGCATCGATAATTTGATCGATACGGGGGAGGGGGAAGGGATACTTTGGGCAAGCCTTGTTAAGGTCTTTAAAATCGACACACAGGCGCCAGGATTTGTCCTTCTTTGTACCATCACCAAGTTTGCTAGCCAGTCCGGATGTTTTATGTCTCTAATGAATCCGGCCTCCAATAGCTTGGCTAGCTCCTCTCCCATAGCCTGTCTCTTGGGTTCGGAAAAACGCCGAAGGGCTTGTGTCGGTGTCAAAACCGGCGGATCTCGGGTAGTAGGTCCCGAACTGTGCGTCTAGGCTGGATGGTAACAGGAGGCAGGGAACACGACGTTTTACCCAGGTTCGGGCCCTCTTGATGGAGGTAAAACCCTACATCCTACTTGATTAATATTGATGATATGGGTAGTACAAGAGTAGATCTACCACGAGATCAAGGAGGCTAAACCCTAGAAGCTAGCCTATGGTATGATTGTTGTATATGGAGTTAATGAAGTTGTCCTACGGACTAAAACCCTCCGGTTTATATAGACACCGGATAGGGTTAGGGTTACATAGAGTCGGTTACAATGGTAGGAGATCTCAAATATCCGCATCGCCAAGCTTGCTTTCCACGCCAAGGAAAGTCCCATCCGGACACGGGACGAAGTCTTCAATCTTGTATGTTCATAGTCCTGGAGTCCGGCTGAAGGTATAGTCCGGCTACCCGAACACCCCCCTAATCCAGGACTCCCTCAATTGCCCCTGAACCAGGCTTCAATGACGATGAGTCCGGCGCGCAAATTGTCTTCGGCATTGCAAGGCGGGTTCCTCCTCCAAGTCCTTCATAGAAGATTGTAAACACCAAGAGTAGTGTCCGGCTCTGCAAAATAAGCTTCCACATATTGTCGTAGAGAGAAAAATATTAACACAAATCAAATCTGCTGGCGTATTCCGCAGTGCTCCATCACACCACAGCCAAGTCCTTTACTCAAATCGTTTTTACTTTTCAACCTCAGCGTGTTTTGCGAGGCAGTTTCCTTGGCACGTCTTGTCAAAGCAGAGATCGTGTGCCCCCCTTTCACGGGATTCTCATCAACACGGACGTGGGTAACCCAATCGTGCCCGTTAGCGTGTTTTCTCGATTAAAGGCGAGTCCCAAACGGTTACGGGGAGGGCTCCTAGTATTCAACCTCTTATAAAGAGACCAGGGCCTTACTCCTTTTTTCAATCTCAAGCGAGTTCGCCCGTCGCCTCGAGTTCCAACACCCTAGGCTCCAGATTCTAGGCGCTTCGGACCTTCGATAATGTCCGGTTCTGACCTTCAAGGCCGATGGATGCCCTCCTCCGTCATGGAGGAGGACGTGCTAAAGTTGAGAGAGGCTAAGTTCTTGACCGCCGAAATTTCGCACAGGTTGCCTGCTCAAAGGTAGGCTATCGCCAGTCCCCAGCCCGGTGAGAGCGTAGTGTTCGTGTCTCACTTCCTTCGAGGGTTGGGCTTCCCGATGGACCCCTTTGTGAGGGGACTGCTGTTTTATTATGGGCTGGAATTCCACGACTTAGCTCCGGAGTCCATCCTCCATATCTCCTCGTTTATCATTGTATGCGAAGCGTTCCTCCGTGTTACCCCTCACTTCGGATTATGGCTCAAGACTTTCAAAGTGGAGTCGAAGATGATCAAGGGACGGCACGCAGAGTTCGGAGGCGCTGTTATAAGCAAAAACGTTGATGCTCCGTGGCCCGAGGACTCTTTTCAAGAGGAGCTAGGCTTGTGGCAACGAGAGTGGTTTTATATCATCGCTCCCCAGAGCGCCAAGTGGGTGGCGCTTCCTGCCTTTCACTCGGGTCCCCCACCACGGCTAGCGTCATGGGTTAACAGAGGGTTAAATTGGGGTTTGCCCAAAGACGTGCCCTTGTTACAGGGCCGCATTAAGGATCTCTTGGAAGGAGACCTCAGCCTGGTCAAGGTGATACAGGTCATGCTGATTCGCCGAATATTGCCCGGCAAACGTCGCCCCCTTTGCCTGTGGGAGTTTAATCCGGAGGGACCGCGAGCTCTCCAGAACTTTATGGGCGCAAGCCCGTGGAGATGTATAAACTGTTCTTAGGATCACAAGAGATGTGTCCAGATTTAACCGAGGACGCAGGCCTAAGCTGCAATCGCACAGATACTCAAGTAAGCAACCTTGCGCCCGGACCTTCTATCTGTATAATTGTCGTAAACTTGCCCCTAAAAGAACCGTCCTTTTAAACAGGAGTGGATAGCGAAGGCAAAGCTGATCAGGTGTCCGGCTCCCCTTCCCGAAACCAGGCCGGATCCTGTGCTAGTCAGGATGCTGGAGATAGTGCCTTTGGAGGGAGGCAAGGGGGAGGACAAGGAAACTATGGCCTCCTCGAAGGAGGCTACTCCAAAGGGAGGAACCGACAATTCCTCTCCTAAGGGGAAGAAGAGAGTCGCCTCTGACGACCCGGAAGCCATGGCCTCGAAGCGGGGGAGAAAATCCTCGTCAGAGGGTCCGACACCGGGGAGTTCTTCGGCCGGACTACGCCCTCAAGGGGATCAGCCCTCCAGCAAGCCGTAAGTAGAGAAAGATTTTCCTTTTGAGGGAAATCCTTAATTTATATCTGAGAAGATTAACCGAACCTTTACATTGTAGCTCGGACCTCAGCCCTTCTCGGCAGAGCTCGTCTTCGGGGGATCTCCTTCCGGATGTGATGGAGAGCGGGACGCCTCCCCTTGCTGTGCCGCCTAGCGAGGCGGGCGACCCTGAGGTGTCGTCGCGGAGGGTTTCTCTGAATCCGGCAGGGGCGGAAGGTAGAAATGCGGCCCCCCGAGGTTCTCCACGTCCGGCCTTCGAAAGAGGTCATGGGATGAGCCCGGCACCGTCTAGTGCTCCACCGGAGGAGCTAAGGATTTTGCTGGGGCGAGCTTCTATCTTGGAGGAGCACCGCGCATTGATGGGCACGGTGATTGAAAGGATCTCATCCGCAGAGAGCGGATTGCATGAGGCCGCCAAAAGTTTACTGACGGGTTTCGAGGTACATTAGATAATGTATACTTTTGTCAGTTGCGCATGAATAAGATGCGCCCTGTGTAGATAGTAGCCACTGAGACTATGCGTGTCGTCAAGAAATGACGGCACACGGAGGATCATAATCCCAGGTCTAAGATGTCGCCTTTGAATGTAGGTGGCAGGGTGTCCGGAATCGAGCCAAACTGACGATTTTGCCGAACTAAAGTGGCAACTGGACGTGGCAGATGCCAACATCATGCTTGTCAATAAGCGGCTTGATGAGGGTCAAGGTATGTAATTCCTCGGGCTGCATCAGGTAGGAACAGTTTTATGCCTGTGTCTTACGATGTGTGTGCTTTACGCAGATGGTGCCGTCGCCGTGGAGAGTCTTAGGGCAGAACTTGCCCGAGCTAAAGAACAAGCCAGAGAATGTGATGCGGCTGCCAAGAAAGCCCTTGAAGAGCTGAGAGCCGAACAGGCTGCTCATTGCCGAAGCAAGGAAGAGATGGCCAAGATGGCTGAAAAGTTAAAAAGCGCTGCAGACCGTTGCAGACTTCTTGAGAAAGAAGACCAGGCGAAACAGACGGTCTTAGAGAAGGACGTTGCCAATGCCAAGGACGCGCGCTCTGCGATGAGAGCTGCGAAGGAGGAGCTGCGTCAGGCCGAACAGATTGCGGCTAGAAAGCCTTTTATGCTGCGAAGGAAATTTTGCCATCAGAAGTTTGCTCCGTTGGACCGGATGTGGAGTGTGGAGGATACCTATCTGGATTTGGCAGCGAGTGTTGCTGATGCGGCCGAACACTTTCGAGATCAGAAAGATCGCGAAGTGGAAAAGCTTTTCTGGTCGCAGTTTCACAATCCAGAGCGTCCACTAGCAGTGGACGATCGTTTGGCTCAATGGGCCGAACTGAATAGGTTGTCCGGACTCGCCATGAAGTACGTCATGGGTCATCTGTTGCCGGGGAGATCGGAGCCGAAGAGTTATTTTAGCTTGGTGCAGCTATTCCTTGACGCAGTGCCGCGTATTAATGCAATGAAGAGGTCATCATGCATAGAGAGCGCACGGATGGCTCTTGCCCATGTCAAGACATACTGGGCAGAGATGGAGACCACCGTTGTTGCGTCCCGAGATTCGGACAAAAGCCGAGTACCCTCCAAGCACTATTTTCAGGAAGTCCTTGAAGGCGCTCGTCTAATCGAGACGCAGTGCTCGAAAGATGCTATGTTATGATAGCATATGTAATTATAAAGTAATATTTTGATAAAAAGTAGTGGCCTTTTTATACTTGTGCCTTCAAGTATTGGGAACACCTCCTGTGCGGGCATTTTAATATATATATATATAATCTGAAAGATGGCAGTCGTTGGCTTCAGCCCCCATGCACATAGTGCAGGGGTGCTCGCAGAAGACGCATTTTCACACTTAACCCAACGTCTTGGTCCTACAAAGGAGGTGATAGCGCAGTGGGCTAGGCAACCGGACTATAATGCTTTAACACTTTCACTTAGCCATAGGAGCTTGACGGTGAGACTATTTAAGTAGCTCCTTGGTGGCGACTGCGCTCATACGAGTTTGGGGCACGTATGTGCCTGACCGGGAAGCGGCCCTTTGTTAAAGCGGAGGAATCCGATAGATTCCGATAGGTCATCGAGTGGCTGACCAGTCTCACGCTACATCATGACAGTCAGTTTTCGGCTTTCTCTACTGAGGTGCTCGCCCGGCCGAACCGGGGCACAATCGCAGTAGTTCTCCTGGTGCTACCTTAGCCGATAGAGCGGAACGTAAGGTAGCCGAACTCAGGAGCCGGGCAACCCAACATTTGACCAAAGACATGATTCGGAGCTGATGCATATAATGCCAAAACTCGCGACGCCGAACACTCCCTAAGGTGTTCGGTCTTTATGAGTGCGGGCGAAACAACACTCTTTATTAAAAAAGCCCCTAGTGTCCAGGTACGTGCAAAAATTCTGACGTGGCCACATGCCAAGACGCCAGCCTCCTCCTTTGGTTATATCAGAAAAAACCAGGGGATGTGTATCAACAAGAGACAGTAAAAAAGGTTTACGCAGGGTCTTAATCTAAAAAGAATCCTTTAGGACGGGTCCCTACTGCACGTCTGCGCCTGTGTCTCCGTTGTGCCGTATCCTGGACGGGCGCCGCACGACGTTCATCTGTAAAAGAGAGGAACTGAGTTGAAAACGGGTCGTGCCGAACAAAAGTTTAAAATAAACAAAGTATAAAATAAAATATATAAAATTGAGCTTTATTGTCCCTTATTGTATATGCATGGAGCCCCTAGTGGGGGTATATGGCCACTAAGCCTACATCAATGATGATTTTGTCCCGAACTCGTCTATCCGCGTTCGTGGTCTTTAATGACCTATTTTGAAGTTTTTTGGCCGGTGAGGCCATTTTACTGTGGGGCTGTTAAAGCGGCCGCACAGTCCTCCGCTTGGGGAGGCGCACTTTAGTGCTTCCCATTCAAAGAGATGATGCCTCGTGGGCCGAGCATCTTAAGCGTGAGAGATGCATAATGCGGTATTGCATTAAAGCGGGCGAAAGCTTCGCGTCCCAGTAGTGCTTGATAGCGACTTGAGAACGGGATGATATGGAAGGTCAGCTTTTCGTGGCGGAAGTTATCGGCAGAGCCGAATATGACTTCGAGCCGGAGAAAACCCATACAATGGGTGTCCGGACCAGGTGTTACCCCTTGAAAGGAGGTTTTGCTGCGGCGGATTCTTGCTGGGTTTATCCCCATGTGATGGATTGTATCCTGATATATCAGGTTTACTCCACTGCCGCCGTCCATAAGGACATTTGAAAACCGGAGTCCGCCAATTATTGGATCGAGTATCAAGGCAGTCCGGCCTGCATTCTTGATATTTCTAGAATAATCTAGCTGATCGAATATGATTGGTTTTAACAACCAGTGGCGGGACCCTTTGGGGATAGGTCATGTGGTGCCTACCTTTATGGGCGCCACACGTTTTGTTATGTGAAGTAAGTTCACTGTTTTTACTTCTTGTGGGAAGTTCTTTTGTTTCCTGGTGCTCTGCTTTTGGGGTTCGTCCTCGTCTTCGTTTGGTGTGTCGAGCCCCTTGTGTTCGGCATTGAGTCTGCCAGATTGTTTGAAAACCCAACAATCTCTACGGGTATGGTTAGCAGGCTTCCCGGGAGTACTGTGTATTTGACATATCCTGTCCAGGATTTTATTTAAGTTGGATGGATCGTCCCTGTTATCCTGGGGGGGCGATTTTGCCTGATTTTGTCATGAGCCTTTGAATCCGGCATTGACTGCCGTGCTCTTCGGACTTTTGTTCTTAGTCCAGCGACGGTCTTTGTTGCGTCGCGGTTTTCCATATCCATCCCTAGTTTCGGATGTACTTGGGTCGCTGGGGCTGCACCTTGCCAACCAGCTATCCTCCCCTGCACAAAAGCGGGTCATGAGGCTTGTTAGTGCGGCCATTGTTCTTGGCTTTTCTTGGCCGAGGTGTCTGGCGAGCCATTCATCTCGGACGTTATGCCTGAAAGCTGCTAAGTCTTTGGCGTCCGGACAGTCGACTATCTAATTCTTTTTAGTGAGGAATCTATTCCAGAACTGCCGAGCTGATTCTCCGGGTTGTTGAGTTATGTGACTAAGATCGTCTGCATCCGGAGGGCGGACATAGGTCCCTTGAAAGTTTGGCTGGAAAGCATCCTCGAGCTCTTCCCAGCTTCCAATTGTGTTTTCGAGAAGGCGTTTAAGCCAATGCCGGGCTGGCCCTTTAAGCTTAAGGGGTAAATATTTTATGGCGTGGAGATCATCTCCTCTAGCCATATGTATGTGGAGGATATAATCCTCGATCCAGACTCCATGGTCTATTGTTCCATCATATGCCTCTATGTTTACGGGTTTGAATCCCTCCGGAAATTCATAGTCCAGGACCTCATCGGTGAAACATAGGGGGTGTGTGGCGCCCCTGTATTTGGGTGTGCCGGATTGTGATGATGGCTTCATAGCATTGCTTACAAGAGCTTGCTTTCTTGGCCCACAAATGGACCTGACTGGGCCATGGTGCGAATCCTTAAGTGGGTCGCATGCCGATTTGGGTGCGGAGCCGCTTGCCGCTTTATGGGGTCGTCTATCCGACCGTGTGGCTTTCTCATTTTTTGAATGCGAGGGCTCTAGGGCCTCTTCGTCGAATTCAGGCAGTAGCTTTCTTTTCGGATAGCTTTTAGTGCGGCGACTGTCGCCATATTTATCTGCGGTATTGATTACTTTGCTCCATCTAATCCGGAGTGCATCTTCCGCTGTTTTTAGCTTTCGTTTTTGCTTTTTTAGGTTGCGTGCAGTTGCAACGAGCCTCTCGTGGAGATTCTTCTGCTCCATAGGTTTATCCGGCGTGAGGTCGTCCGGAATGCCGTTTTCACCGGAGGAGGGATGTTCGGTTTCTCTATCCATATTGCCCTGTTCGGACGGTTGCTCTAAGGCCTGCTCATCGTCTATCGGCTCGTCCTGCTCTATGGCTGGGTTTTTGTCGAGGCGGGGCTTGGGTCGGCGTTTACGCTGACGCTTTGATTGCTTTTCGGGGGGTCGATCTCCCGTCCCTTCCCCTTTTTCCTCGTTGTCACTTCCTTTAGGGGTATCCACCATGTACACATCGTGAGATGGGGTGGCTATCCAATGCCCTATGGGCGCTGGTTCATCGGTATCTCCTGCATCGTCATCCATGCTATCGAAGTCTCCGGAGTCGAAGTTGAGCACGTCGTTTAAATTGTCGACGGTGGCTACCAAGTGGGTGGTGGGTGGGCTTTGAGTTTCTTCATCGTCCGTATCCCATCCTCGCTGACCGTAATCCGGCCAGGGCTCTCCTGATAAAGAGAGAGACTTAAGAGAATTCAGGATGTTGCCAAAAGGCGAGTGCTAAAATATGTCTGCGGCAGTGAACTCCATTATCGGCGCCCAATCGGATTCGATAGGCAGGGTCGCGAGGGGTTCGGAGTCCGGGAAGGAGTCCGACTCCTCGGAGTCACGGGTCATGCAGAGTGCGGGGCTAGCGTTCGGCTCGATCGCTTTTGGGATCACAGCCCCCGAGGTGACGTCCAACCGTTCATCTGTGATCGGCGCAATAGGCTCCGAGTTAGGGGTCGGAACTGATGCGTGTGCGGCCTCCAGGACATTGTCCAGGGGCAGAGCTAGATCATGCCCCTCGAGGTAGTGCGGCGCACTTGGCGTGGCTCGAACCCGTCGAAGATCAAGTCTCCGCGGATGTCAGCCGTGTAGTTTAAGCTTCCAAACCTGACTTGATGGCCAGGGGCGTAGCTTTCGATCTGTTCCAGGTGGCCGAGCGAATTGGCCCATAGAGCGAAGCCGCCGAAGACGAAGATCTGTCCGGGGAGAAAAGTCTCACCCTGGATCGCATCGTTGTTGATGATCAAAGGAGCCATCGGGCCTAAAGGCGACGACACAGAGGAACTTTCAATGAAAGCACCAATGTCGGTGTCAAAACCGGCGGATCTCGGGTAGTAGGTCCCGAACTGTGCGTCTAGGCTGGATGGTAACAGGAGGCAGGGAACACGACGTTTTACCCAGGTTCGGGCCCTCTTGATGGAGGTAAAACCCTACGTCCTGCTTGATTAATATTGATGTTATGGGTAGTACAAGAGTAGATCTACCACGAGATCAAGGAGGCTAAACCCTAGAAGCTAGCCTATGGTATGATTGTTGTATATGGAGTTGATGAAGTTGTCCTACGGACTAAAACCCTCCGGTTTATATAGACACCGGATAGGGTTAGGGTTACATAGAGTCGGTTACAATGGTAGGAGATCTCGAATATCTGCATCGCCAAGCTTGCCTTCCACGCCAAGGAAAGTCCCATCCGGACACGGGATGAAGTCTTCAATCTTATATCTTCATAGTCCTGGAGTCCGGCTGAAGGTATAGTCCGGCTACCCGAACACCCCCTAATCCAGGACTCCCTCAGCTTGTTTGACAGGTTTGAATCCTTTTAGGATATTTAAGCTGTGTTCGGCCAGCCTGTGTGGGATCCCTGGCATGTCTGAAGGGTGCCAGGCAAAAATGTCCCAGTTCTCTCGTAGGAACTCTCACAATGCGGCGTCTACATCAGGGTTCAGTCGTGCCCTGATGGAAGTTGTTTTATTGGGGTCCGTTGGATGGACCTGGAATTTGACTATTTCGTCAGTTGGCTTGAAGGATGTGGATTTGGATCTCTTGTCGAGTATCACATGATCCCTGTTAACCGTGGAGCGCAGCGCAGTCAGTTCCTCGGCCGCTAAGGCTTCGGATAGTGCCTCAAGGTCTAATGCGGTCGTCTTGTTTTCGGCGCGGAGTGCTATGTCCGGATCACTAGCTAGAGTGATAATTCCGTTCGGCCCGGGCATCTTAACCTTCATCTACTCGTAATGGGGTATTGCTTGGAAGATTGTGAATGCTTCCCGCCCTAGTAAAGCGTGATATCCGCTTTTGAACGGGGCCACATGAAACATGACTTCTTCGGACCTGTAATTATCCGGCGTGCCAAACACCACATCTAGTGTGATTTTTCCTGTGCAGCGCGCTTCCCGACTGGGGATTATTCCTCTAAAGGTTGTGCTTCTTCGCTCGACGCGGTTCCTGTCTATTTCCATTTTTTGAAGGGTTTCCTCATAAATGAGGTTCAGTCTGCTGCCTCCATCCATGAGCACCTTGGTGAGGCGAAAGCCGTCCACTATGGGACTGAGGACCAATGCGGCTCGTGCTCGGGCTGTTCGGAATCTAGGTTCATCACTTGTGTTGAAGGTAATGGCAGTGTCGCTCCATGGATTTATTGTTGCAACTTGATAGACTTCGGCGAGGCTGCGGAGTGTTCTTTTTCGCAATTTGTTTGATGCGAAAGTCTCGAAGACTGTGAGAACAGTACTGGTGTCCTTGGGCTGGCTTTCTGCGGCCTCCGGAATTAAGAGGTCCTCGCCGATTTTGGCCACCTGCCGGAGTATCCAACATGCTCTAAGGCTGTGAGTTGGTGTGGCGTCCTCTGTACTGTGAATTCTACAGGGTCCATCAAGCCATCTTTCCAGTACGGTTCCATGCCCTGTAGAGGGTTTTGGCTTTTTGGTGTTTATCCCAGGTGTCCTGTGATAATGCACCCTCTTAGTTTGGACGGGATTACTATTCAAGGCCGGATTATCCCAAAAATTTATTTCAGTTTTCCAGGCGCTTTCCATCGCACAGTATTTTTGTACTATGGACGCCAAGTCAGCGAAGCGTGTGATATCACGATGACTTACGGCGTTAAGGATTCCCTTGTCCGTGCAATTACTGCAGAAAATTGAGATTGCGTCTTCCTCACGGCAATCCTTTATCCTGTTCATAACCAGGAGGAATCTGGCCCAGTAATGATGTACTGTTTCCTCGGGCCTCTGCCTGATTTGGGAGAGATCGCTTATGATCGGGTGGGTGGGTGTCGTTGAATCTGAAACCTCACCCAATCCAAGATTCGGAGGCCAAAGAGTTTCCGAACTCTGAAGTTCGGATTCTTGGATGTTGTCCAGTAAATCTGGCCCGTTACCTGATCCTAAGCTCAGGTCTTGAGTTACATCCCCCCCTCCGCGAGTATCCGGCTTGGAGGGGTCGGGAATTCGGACGTAGCTAGTCCTTAAAATAGATGAAGGGTCGCCACACTGCGCCTCTACCACGGCAACATGGTGGGTGACTTGGGGAGAGTTAATTTCTCTTAGATCGGGTTTAAGCCCAACCTGGTCGTAATCCGTAGCAACCCCCAGGGCGGCGATGCGATCCAAGAGCTCGTTTATGGAAGAGAGCTCCATTGGATCTAGCTGCTCGATGAACTCCGAGCTGACGTGTAGGTTGCTTTTGATGACCCGAGAGGTCACCGTCGGTGCAACAGCTGAACAGGCGGTCATGACGAAACCACCTAGCCGGAGGGTTTGGCCGACAGCCAAGGCTCCCTTAGTAACGGCGCCGTCTTTAAAGACGGGAGGAGGCATCCTTCCTGATTGCGATGGCACAGAGGAACTCTCAATGAAAGCACCAATGTCGGTGTCAAAACCGGCGGATCTCGGGTAGGGGGTCCCGAACTGTGTGTCAAGGTCGGATGGTAACAGGAGGTAGGGGACACGATGTTTTACCAGGTTCGGGCCCTCTCGATGGAGGTAAAACCCTACGTCCTGCTTGATTAATATTGATCATATGGGTAGTACAAGAGTAGATCTACCACGAGATCAAGGAGGCTAAACCCTAGAAGCTAGCCTATGGTATGATTGTTGTATATGGAGTTGATTGCCTATGGACTACAACCCTCCGGTTTATATAGACACCGGATAGGGTTAGGGTTACATAGAGTCGGTTACAATGGTAGGAGATCTTGAATATCCGCATCGCCAAGCTTGCCTTCCACGCCAAGGAAAGTCCCATACGGACACGGGACAAAGTCTTCAATCTTGTATCTTCATAGTCCTGGAGTCCGGCTGAAGGTATAGTCTAGCTACCCGGACACCCCCTAATCCAGGACTCCCTCACAAAAATATTATCTTATCATATCTATTGGATCTCACTCTCGTAAGTGACCGTGTAGGGATTGACAACCCCTTATCATGTTGGTTGCGAGGATTTATTTGTTTTGTGCAGGTGCGAGGGACTCGCGCGTAGCCTCCTACTGGACTGATACCTTGGTTCTCAAAAACTGAGGGAAATACTTACGCTACTTTGATGCATCACCCTTTCCTCTTCAAGGAAAAACCAACGCAGTGATCTAGAGGTAGCAAGAAGGATTTCTGGCGCCGTTGCCGGGGAGGTCTACGCAAAAGTCAAACATACCAAGTACCCATCACAAACCCTTATCTTCTGCATTACATTATTTTCCATTTGCCTCTTGTTTTCCTCTCCCCCACTTCACCCTTGCCGTTTTGTTCGCCCTCTCTCTCTCTCTCTCTCTCTCTCTCTCTCTCTCTCTCTCTCTATATATATATATATATATATATATATATATCCTCCCTCTCTTTCTCTATTTGCCTCTTTTTGCCTGTTCCTTGTTTGCTTGTGTGTTGGATTGCTTGCTTGTCACGATGGCTCAATATAACACTAAATTGTGTGACTTTACCAATACCAACAACAATGATTTTATTAGTACTCCGATTTCTCCTCTTACCGATGCTGAATCTTGTGAAATTAATGCTGCCTTGCTGAATCTTGTCATGAAAGATCCATTTTCCGGCCTTCCTAGTGAAGATGCCGCTACCCATCTAAATAGCTTTGTTGATTTATGTGATATGCAAAAGAAGAAAGATGTTGACAATGATATAGTTAAATTGAAGCTATTTCCTTTTTCTCTTAGAGATCGTGCTAAAGCTTGGTTTTCGTCTTTGCCTAAAAATAGTATTGATTCGTGGAATAAGTGCAAAGATGCTTTTATCTCTAAGTATTTTCCTCCCGCTAAGATCATCTCTCTTAGAAATGATATTATGAATTTTAAGCAACTTGATCATGAACATGTTGCACAAGCTTGGGAGAGGATAAAATTAATGATACGTAATTGTCCTACTCATGGTTTGAATTTGTGGATGATTATACAAAAAATTATGCTAGATTGAATTTTGCTTCTAGAAATCTTTTAGATTCGGCCGCGGGAGGCACTTTTATGGAAATCGCTTTAGGAGAAGCTACTAAACTCCTAGATAATATTATGGTTAATTATTCTCAATGGCACACTGAAAGATCTACTAATAAGAAAGTGCATGCGATAGAAGAAATTAATGTTTTGAGTGGAAAGATGGATGAACTTATGAAATTATTTGCTAGTAAAAGTGTTTCTTCTGATCCTAATGATATGTCTTTGTCTACTTTGATTGAGAATAATAATGAATCTATGGATGTGAATTTTGTTGGTAGGGACAATTTTGGCAACAACGCATATAGAGGAAACTTTAATCCTAGGCCCTATCCTAGTAATTCCTCTAATAATTATGGTAATTCCTACAACAATTCTTATGGAAATTATAATAAGGTGCCCTCTGATTTTGAATCTAATATTAAAGAACTTATTACTTCGCAAAAGAATTTCAGTGCTTTGATTGAAGAAAAATTGCTTAAGATAGATGAGTTGGCTAGGAACGTTGATAGAATTTCTCTTGATGTTGATTCTTTGAAACTTAGATCTATTCCACCTAACCATGATATCAATGAGTCTCTCAAAGCCATGAGAATTTCCATTGATGAGTGCAAAGAAAGAACCGCTAGGATGCGTGCTAAGAAAGATTCCTTTATAAGAGCGTGTTCTTCTAGTTTCCATGATAATAAAGATGAAGATCTAAAAGTTATTGATGTGTCCCCTATTAAATATTTGTTTTGCAATATGAATCTTGATAATGATGGAACTGAATATGATCCACCTTTACCTAGAAGGCGTTCCAAAAATTCATAGTTTTTAGATCTTGATGCTAAATTTGATAAAAGTGGGATTGACGAGATCAAAACTCTAGATGTTAATGAACCTACTATTTTGGATTTCAAGGAATTTAATTATAATAGCAGCTCTTTGATAGATTGTATTTCCTTGTTGCAATCCGTGCTAAACTCTCCTCATGCTTATAGCCAAAATAAAGCTTTTACCAAACATATCGTTGATGCTTTGATGCAATCTTATGAAGAAAAACTTGAGTTGGAAGTTGCTATCCCTAGAAAACTTTATGATGAGTGGGAACCTGCTATTAAAATTAAAATTAAAGATCATGAATGCTATGCTTTTGTGTGATTTGGGTGCTAGTGTTTCCACGATTCCAAAGACTTTGTGTAATTTGTTAGGTTTCCGTGATTTTGATGATTGCTCTCTAAACTTGCACCTTGCGGATTCCACTATTAAGAAACCTATGGTAAGAATTAATGATATTCTTATTGTTGCAAATAGGAATTATGTTCCATAGATTTTATCGTTCTTGACATAGATTGCAATCCTTCATGTCCTATTATTCTTGGTAGACCTTTCCGTAGAACGATTGGTGCAATTATTGATATGAAGGAAGGAAATATTAGATTCCAATTTCCGTTAAGGAAAGGCATGGAACACTTTCATAGAAATAAAATTAAATTACCTTATGAGTCTATTATGAGAGCCACTTATGGATTGCCTACCAAAGATGGCAATACCTAGATCTATCCTTGCTTTTTATGCCTAGCTAGGGGCGTTAAACGATAGCGCTTGTTGGGAGGCAACCCAATTTTATTTTTATTCCTTGCTTTTTGCTCCTGTTTAGTAATAAATAATTTATCTAGCCTCTGTTTTGGTTGTGTTTTTTGTGTTTAATTAGTGTTTGTGCCAAGTAGAACCGTTGGGAAGACTTGGCGAAAGTCTTGTCAATCTTTCTGTAAAAAACAGAAACTTTAGCGCTCACGAGAACTGCTGCCATTTTTATTTGGAAAGTTATATTTAGTTAATTATTTTTGCAGATGATTAATAGATAAATTCCTCACGTCCAGCCATTTATTTTAGAATTTTTGGAGTTCCAGATATTGCGCTAGCTAGAGATTACTACAGATTGTTCTGTTTTTGACAGATTCTATTTTTCGTGTGTTGTTTGATTATTTTGATGAATCTACGGCTAGTAAAATAGTTTATAAACCATAGAGAAGTTGGAATACAGTAGGTTTAACACCAATATAAATAAAGAATGAGTTAATTACAGTACCTTGAAGTGGTCTTTTGTTTTCTTTCGCTAACGAAGCTCACGAGATTTTCTACTTTAAGTTTTGTGTTGTGAAGTTTTCAAGTTTTGGGTAAAGATTATATGGATTATGGAACAAGGAGTGGCAAGTTCCTAAGCTTGGGCATGCCCATGGCACCCCAAAGATAATCTAAGGACACCAAAAAGCCAAAGCTTGGGGATGCCCCGGAAGGCATCCCCTCTTTCGTCTACTGCCATCGGTAACTTTACTTGGAGCTATATTTTTATTCACCACATGATATGTGTTTTGCTTGGAGCGTCTTGTATGATTTGAGTCTTTATTTTTTAGTTTACCACAATCATCTTTGCTGTACACACCTTTTGAGAGAAACACACATGATTTGGAAATTATTAGAATACTCTACGTGCTTGACTTATATCCTTTGAGTTATATAGTTTTGCTCTAGTACTTCACGTATATCTTTTAGAGCACGGTGGTGGATTTGTTTTATAGAAACTATTGATCTCTCATGCTTCACTTAGATTATTTTGAGAGTCTTAAATAGCATGGTAATTTTCTTAAATAATCCTAATATGCTAGGTATTCAAGAAACTTTCTTATGAGTGTTTTGAATACTAAGAGAAGTTTGATGCTTGATGATTGTTTTGAGATATGGAGGTAGTGATATTAAAGTTGTTCTAGTTGAGTAGTTGTGAAATTGAGAAATACCTGTGTTGAAGTTTGCAAGTCCCGTAGCATGCACGTATGGTAAATGTTATGTAACAAATTTGAAACATGAGGTGTTCTTTGATTGTTCTCCTTATGAGTGGCGGTCGGGGACGAGCGATGGTCTTTTCCTACCAATCTATCCCCCTAGGAGCATGCGTGTAGTGCTTGGTTTTTGATGACTTGTAGATTTTTGCAATAAGTATGTGAGTTCTTTATGACTAATGTTGAGTCCATGGATTATATGCACTCTCACCTTTCCATCATTGCTAGCCTCTTCGGTACTGTGCATTGCCCTTTCTCACATTGAGAGTTGGTGCAAAATTCGCCGGTGCATCCAAAACCCGTGATATGATACGCTCTTTCACACATAAACCTCCTTATATCTTCCTCAAAACAGCCACCATACCTACCCATTATGGCATTTCCATAGCCATTCCGAGAAATATTGCCATGCAACTTTCCACCATCCCATTTATCATGACACGTTCATCATTATCATATTGCTTTGCATGATCATGTAGTTGGCATCGTATTTGTGGCAAACCCACCGTTCATAATTTTTCATACATGTCACACTTGATTCATTGCATATCCCGGAACACCGCCGGAGGCATTCATATAGAGCCGTACCTTGTTCTCGTATCGAGTTGTAATCATTGAGTTGTAAATAAATAGAAGTGTGATGATCATCATTTAATAGAGCATTGTCCCAAATAAAAAAAGAGAAAGGACAAATAAAAAACAGGGAAGGCCCAAAAAAATAAATGAAAAGGGACAATGCTACTATCTTTTTTTCCACACTTGTGCTTCAAAGTAGCACCATGATCTTCATGATATAGAGTCTCTTGTTTTGTCACTTTCATATACTAGTGGGAATTTTTTATTATAGAACTTGGCTTGTATATTCCAACAATGGGCCTCCTCAAGTGCTCTAGGTCTTCGTGAGCAAGCAAGTTGGATGCACACCCACTAGTTTCTTTTGTTGAGCTTTCAGACATTTATAGCTCTAGTGCATCTGTTGCATGGCAATCCCTACTCCTTGCATTAACATCAATCGATGGGCATCTCCATAGCTCATTGATTAGCCTCGTTGATGTGAGACTTTCTCCTTTTTGTCTTCTCCACATAACCCCCATCATTATACACTATCCCACCCATAGTGCTATATCCATGGCTCACGCTCATGTATTGCATGAAGGTTTATAAAGTTTGAGATTACTAAAGTATGAAACAATTGCTTGGCTTGTCATCGGGGTTGTGCATGATGAGAGCATTCTTGTGTGACAAAAATGGAGCATGACTAAACTAATATGATTTTGTAGGGATGAACTTTCTTTGGCCATGTTATTTTGAGAAGACATAATTGCTTAGTTAGTATGCTTGAAGTATTATTATTTCTATGTCAATATTAAACTTTTATCTTGAATCTTTCGGATCTGAATATTCATGCCACAATTAAGAAGAATTGCATTGAAATTATGCCTAGTAGCATTCCACATCAAAAATTCTGTTTTTGTCATTTACCTACTCGAGGATGAGCAGGAATTAAGCTTGGGGATGCTTGATACGTCTCCAATGTATCTATAATTTTTGATTGCTCCATGCTATATTATCTACTGTTTTCGACATTATTGGGCTTTATTATAAACTTTTATATTATTTTTGGGACTAACCTATTAACCGGAGGCCCAGCCTAGAATTGCTGCTTTTTTGCCTATTTTAGGGTTTCGAAGAAAAGGAATATCAAACGGAGTCCAAAGGGAATGAAACCTTTGGGAACGTGATTTTTGGAACAAACAAGATCCAGGAGACTTGGACCCTACGTCAAGCAACCAACAGGGAGGCCATGAGGTAGGGGGGCGCGCCTACCCCCCACCCCCCCAAGGGGCGCCCTCCACCCTCGTGGGCCCCCTGTTGCTCCACCGACGTACTTCTTCCTGCTATATATATTTGCGTACCCCCAAACGATCAGATATGGAGCCAAAACCCTAATTCCACTGAAGTAACTTTCTGTATCCACGAGATCCCATCTTGGGGCCTATTCCGGAGCTCCGTCGGAGGGGGCATCGATCACGGAGGGCTTCTACATCAACACCATAGCCCTTCCGATGAAGTGTGAGTAGTTTGTCTCAGACCTACGGGTCCATAGTTATTAGCTAGATGGCTTATTCTCTCTTTTTGGATCTCAATACAAAGTTCTCCCCCTCTCTTGTGGAGATCTATTCCATGTAATCTTCTTTTGCGGTGTGTTTGTTGAGACCGATGAATTGTGGGTTTATGATCAAGTTTATATATGAACAATATTTGAATCTTCTCTAAATTCTTTTATGTATGATTGGTTATCTTTGCAAGTCTCTTCAAATTATCAGTTTGGTTTGGCCTACTAGATTGATCTTTCTTGCAATGGGAGAAGTGCTTAGCTTTGGGTTCAATCTTGTGGTGTCCTTTCCCGGTGACAGTAGGGGCAGCAAGGCACGTATTGTATTGTTGCCATCGAGGATAACAAGATGGGGTTTTTATCATATTGCATGAATTTATCCCTCTACATCATGTCATCTTGCTTAAGGCGTTACTCTGTTCTTATGAACTTAATACTCTAGATGCATGCTGGATAGCAGTCGATGTGTGGAGTAATGGTAGTAGATGCAGGCAGGAGTCGGTCTACTTGTCTCTGACGTGATGCTTATATACATGATCATACCTAGATATTCTCATAACTATGCTCAATTCTGTCAATTGCTCAACAGTAATTTGTTCACCCACCGTAAAATACTTATGCTCTTGAGAGAAGCCACTAGTGAAACCTATGGCCCCCGGGTCTATCTTCATCATATTAATCTTCCAACACTTAGTTATTTTCATTGCCTTTTATTTTACTTTGCATCTTTATCATAAAAATACCAAAAATATTATCTTATCATATCTATCAGATCTCACTCTCGTAAGTGACCGTGTAGGGATTGACAACCCCTTATCGTGTTGGTTGTGAGGATTTATTTGTTTTGTGCAGGTGCGAGGGACTCGAGCGTAGCCTCCTACTGGATTGATACCTTGGTTCTCAAAAACTAAGGGAAATACTTATGCTACTTTGCTGCATCACCCTTTCATCTTCAAGGGAAAACCAACGCAGTTCTCAAGAGGTAGCAATTACCTACCCGATGATGTACATTATGAATTCTTGGAGGTGGAAGAACACTGATACGAGTACGGGAAGCCTCTCGTCAAAGATGAAAGGTCTCTAACAACGATGATGCAAAGATTCCATGATTGGTACATGAAAACCTGCAGAGTGTCTGGGGGGAGGAATACTTTGATGCTGAGAATTAAAGAGGATCATGATCTCGTTGGAACTGATCTGTTGAATGTTCCATTTGAGGAGTTCTTCTAGTTTTTCAATCAGAGGGCCCTCGATAAATTAACGGTCACTTGCTACTGTCTGTAAGTACTATTTCTGTCATTAAGTCTCTATATATAGGTCAGCTCTTGCATTGCATCTATTTATAATTATCCTCACTATATTATGCAGATTGAAAATCGTCGAATTGAAGAAAAGACAAATAGGTGATATTGGGTTCATTAACCCAAATATCATAGATGCATATTCGGTTGAATTTAAGAAAAAATATGCCAAGGCCAACTTGCTACGATCGTTGGTATTAAATCAAAACAAAGCTATAATACTCTTTCCGTACAACTTCAAGTGAGTGTTACTTTCTTGTGCATATTCGGTTTCCCTTATTAGTCGAGGTTATAGTAATGTAATTGATGAGTTATGCATGCGTGCGTAGGTTCCACTATATTCTCCTAGAGATTAAGCTCGAGCAGGGCTAGTAACCGTCTTAGACTCGAGACGAAAAGATCCTAAGGAGTATGCGGACATGACTGAAATTCTCGAGAAGTAAGTTAAATTGATCATTATCACACCATATCGGCAACTTTGTTCACTTCCTAATATCAAGTAATTGTTTTCTTATCTGGCAGGGTTTGGAAAAAATTCACCTCAAAAGCTCCGGGGCTGCTGAAGAAGCTGGAATTTAAACACCCGAAAGTAAGTACTACTAGCATGTTCCGCGCATCTCCTAGTGATTCAAGTGCTAGTTTCAGCAATACCATTTTAGCATGCTTGCTTATCAGTTTGATTGACCTCTTTTTCTTGTGAAGTGGTGGTGGCAGGAAGCCGGGAATAATTACTGTGCATACTACATTTGCGAGTCCAGCCGTCACACGACCTATGAGCGGGGCTACACTAAAAAAACAATATGAAGTGCGTAAGCAATAATATTCAGAACTTAACTTTATTTACCATCTTTTGTGTTCAGTTTCGTTCATTCATATATATGTATTGACCCCCTTTTTCGAATTAGATGTTTCGGATGCGGGATGAACTCCTAGCACCAGATCGCATGCGAGGAATTCAAGAGGAATTGGCGGCATTCTTTCTTGACCACGTGATCGATAAATACGGAGAATACTATGTGGACCCTGTGTTCATATATAATTAGGGGATTATATTGTAAGAGATCTTATATTGTATATATGTAGCCAGTAGCGTCGGATAGATATACGAAAACTTGTTGTTCGACCAATCTCTCAGAAGAGAGGTCGATATCAATTCTCTCTGTATGCATATGTTCATGACTATCTTATGTTTCCTTCATTTCTGCTTACTAGCTAGCGCGTCGAGTGCTCTCTATACGTATAGTACGTAGCGTCGACCAAGCACGGAGATAAGAGAGGACACTCCTCTCTATTAATTAATTAGCTACCTAACACAATATATGAAACACATTAATTAACCATACAAAACCCCCAAATCGCCCCCCTTCAGAAAAAAAAAGAAAAACCCTAGCCCCTGAACAGCTGACGCGTGGATGCCTATTGGTCCCGGTTGGTGTCACCAACCGGGACCAAAGGGCCTCCTGCCTGGGCTCGCCGCACCGGCCACATGGAGGCCCATCTGTCCTGATTCGTGTAAGAACCGGGACTAAAGGCCAAGGGCATTAGTAACAACCTTTTAGTCCCGGTTCCAAAACCGAGACAGAAGACCCTTACGAACCGGGACAAATGGCCCTTTTTCTACTAGTGTGTCCATTTTGTACACGAAGTGCATCCAGTTTTTCTCGTAACCCTCTCAAAATTTTAGCACATGAACCTTTTCAGAGTTCATTTGAAGTGCTTTTCAATTTCAGGGTCATATAGCTCAAAAAATGAGTAAATGCATGAAAAATAACAAGTGAAGGTAGAAAGGATTGAAAATTGATGATGTGGCTTTGAATGGTGCATTTTGAACACACAAAAATTCTGGAGTTCAAATAAGTTAAAAATAATGAAATCCTTTTGTAATAGATGAGTTTTTGTCCGAAACCTGATACTTCAAAAGAGATTGTCCATTTTGTACACGAAGTGCATCCAGTTTTTCCTATAACCCTCTCATCTTTTTAGCACATGCTATGTGGGTAAAATGATGATACCATGCCAACTTTCAAACTTTTTCAGAGTTCATTTGAATTGCTTTTTAATTTCAGGGTCATATAGCTCAAAAAAATCAGTAAATGCATGAAAAATAACAAATGAAGTCAGAAAGGGTTGAAAATTGATGATGTGGCTTTGAATGGTGCATTTTGAACACACAAACAGTCTAGTTTTCAAATAAGTTCGAAATAATGAAATCCCTTTGTAATAGGTGAGTTTTCGTTCGAAACCCTGATACTTCAAAACGGATTGTCCATTTTGTACATGAAGTGCATCCAGTTTTTTCTATAACCCTCTCAACTTTTTAGCACATGCTATGTAGGTGAAATGATGATACCATGCCAATTTTCAACCTCTTTAGAGTTCATCTGAAGTGTTTTTCAGTTTCAGGGTCATTTAGCTCAAAGAATGAACTAGAAAACTTTTATGAAACTCTAATAGCAAAAATAATAAACTAAAATTTATGCAACTAAAATTATCAAAGTATTTTCTGTTCAAAACATTAAAAGCAAAAAGAATTTTCATAAAGAACTTTTTTTGTTAGAAACTTTAATAGCAAAAAGAATTACCATAAACATTTTTTGTTAGAAACTAAAATAACAAAACTGTTTTTGAATATAATGATAAAAAACAGTAATATTAAATAGCAGGGAAAAGAATCACTCCAAAATCTATTTTTATAGTAAAGTTAATCACAAACTAGTGATTCACGCAAATATCAAATAATTCAAATTTAAACTATATCAAATTTGAAAACTAATGGCACTAACAGGAAGTTTATTATTTTTTGACCTAAAAGCAAAAATAATTAAAATAAATAAAGCAAAAAACAAAAGAAAATAAATAATGCAAAAAAATTAAAAAAATTAAAAAAAAATGCCACCTATTGGGCCACCACGGCCTGAATCTACTAAAGTTACTAAGCTCCTAAGAATTGGAGGCTTGTGGTTAATCTTGGCTTTCGGGACAACCTGTCACTTGGTTTTTATTTTTTAGTCTATAATTCTCTTTCTTTTTTTTTTGAGGTGAAGTCGGTAATTCACTAGGTTTAGGCCTTCGCTTCTCACTGCCCCTCACATATACCTGGCCAAACCTCGGCCCGGGCCTAGCCAAGCCCGAGGCAAAAAACCCAGGCCTGAGCCTGGCCCGGTCCGGCCATCAGGCCAAGTTTTTAGGCCCGAGCCCGGCCCGAACACATAAAAGCCCGGCAGGCCTCGGGCCGGGACCCTTCAAGAAATCGCAAAAACAACGGGCCCGGGCCTAGCCCGGCCCGGCCATCAGGCTCAAAATCTAGGCCTGAGCCCGGCCCGGGAGCAGCGTCGGGCCGGGCCGGGCTGGGCTTCCCATGGCCAGGACTACCCTCGCATGACTCCCAAGCCCGTATCCATTTCCACCCTCCCGTCATCCCATCTCTCTTATTTCCTTTCGAGCGCCTCCATGCTAGGGTTTGCGGCCGCCGCTAGGAGCTCCGGCAGGCACCACCGCCCCCTTCTCTCACGTCTCGTCTTCCCCGTTCTCCTAGGTATTGGCGGCGGTGCTCTGGTCCGGCCCTGGCGAGCTCGAGGAGGGGAGAGAGGGGTGGTGAAGCGCATGTTGGGTGCGGCCGGTGGTGGAACTTGGAGATGGGCGCCTGTGCGGTGAAGAAAGAAGCCATCGAGATCAGCCATACAAAGCTACTCAGGTTAGTCATAAAGCAATTTGTGTATAGAAATAGATATGAGGAGTGAATCCATTAGTATGAGTTATGTGCATGCATGACATTGCTCTTGCAGATTTGGCTCCGACTCAAACTCATGAAGCTTGGGCTCAAAAGATCCTGAACTCCTCTGGCCGTGCCTGCACCTTGCAAGAAGATCCTGAACTCCTTTAGCTGCTTTTCCGTTCTTGGGCTCAAAAGATCCTGAACTCCTTTAGCTGCTTTTCCGTTCATCTACATTTGTTTCAGTTTTCACAATTATCAGTTGAGTATTCGGTACCTGTTTGTTGTGACTATTTCGTGATGTCTAGCATTTCCTGTGGGCTAGACAACAGATTACTTTGATGTATTGTCAAGTCGAGACATATTTCAGTTGGATTGAGTCTTGCTCCAATTTCTTTCCCTTAGAAAATTAAGCATGTATAGGCTTCAGGAGAACATTGATTTGCTTTGACAAAATTCCCTACATTTTCAAATCGTAGCTCAACATGGAAGTTTTCTATGCTAGGAGACTTCCATTTTTTCCATATTTGGGAATTTAAGAACTCCTTAGTCTGAAGTTACACAATATACTGGTATATATATCATGGATTATGGATCTATTTGACAAATGATAAATTAACATTTGGCAAAATATGCTTGGTTACTAGCCTGCTGTTATGGACATTTTATTCCATTGGTAGTTTGTGTTGATAATTAAAATTTAAATTATGGGTCTCCTACCCATCTCGCAATCATTATTATACTTTATCAAATAAAAAGATCTCCAACAGTACCACCTAAATTTGGCATACTTCTAATATTGGTAATCTGAACCACATTTGCAGCACAAGCAAGAACATATATGCTGTAGCCAGATATTCCTACCATATGCCCGCGTCTTGTGGCGGTGTAACGGTGTTCGCGCCGCGGAGAGGCTGCTGTAGTGCCATTGCGGGTTGCGCTCCTTCGTTTTGGGCCTGATTTCCGGGCTTCTTGCAGCGGTTTCTTCTTCTCCCTTTGATTAGTCTACCTGTTCGCGTGCTAACTTGACGTGTGTTTCTACTGTATTAGGCATCGATGGATACTGCATATGTTGTTCTTTCTATGTGTGTCCTTTTTTCATGGTTGGTTGATTTTGCACGCTGGATAGTGCGTCCAGTTAAATAGGTTCATGGTATGGTTGCGTGGATGCTTTTGTGCCATGGCGCCGGGGTGGACGCCTTTTGCGTCGCTGGGCTGCATGACCCGTCAAATCGCCGTGGGGGTATGTATTTGTGGAGTGGCTGGTGGATGACCTTGCGTGCCTATTTCTCTGGATCTGGGTGCTAGGTGTTAAGTTTAAGGGGCCATGGTGCTTGGTCCTGCGTGTTTTGGTTAGATTCTGATGTCGAAGGGGACATGTAATTTTTCCTGCTTTTTTTGTTTGTGTGTTTTGTTACATTATTTTGTTGGCATGTTGTCATGCCATTTCTCTTGCTGACGCAAGACGGACGAGGCTGTTCCAGTTTGTGTTCATTGAAATAGTGTTATGTTCTTGTGCTGGTCAAGAAGTAACCAAAATAGGCACTAATTTATCTTATTTTGAACTAAATATTATGCTACCCAAGCTAATAAAACACCTTTAATTTTTGGCATTTGATTAGTACCTTTACAACGTAAGGATATAGTTTGCCATGCTACTATTTATCTACCACACTAGCTCAGCCTTCTCATCAAATCATTATATGAAATTTGCAGGATAGGCATCATGCAGGGAATGGTGTTTTGGCTCTCTAGGTCTAATATATTATTTCATGGTGATTACGCAAAATAATGAGCAGTGGCGATTATTTTATTGCAGCTAAGTTCCACATGTGGTTGATTGCAGCTTGGATGTGGTGGGTTTGTGAATCAGAATAAGAAATAAGAAAGGATGTAAACTAAATTCTAGATATATTTGTACAATTTGTAATTAACTAGATGAGTCTGCATCTTAGTGGTACTGCAAATAAAGTTCTTCATCGCATGCCCTGGTTTGATTTTTTCGAAGGCAAAGATAGAGCCTACTTTGTAGGTGCTCTATAAGCTGCATAGATCATAAGGAGAAATTAGTTTCTTTCTTTGAGTTGTGCAACTGTTAGCACATATGCCTTCTTTGCTGACAAACAAATGTTCTTCATTACTCTCAGACGTGGGAATCCTTGCAATCCAAGTATTAACTGACTTGTGTCATGAGATAACAAAGTGTACTATCTACTCTATGGTTGGTAAAACAAGATCATAGATTGATGCTTCAAAACTGTGCAAATTAGTTAGCTTCAGTGTAGTAAAGAGTTCTTGTGTTATATAGTGCCGTCCGCCTTGACAACCAAAAAAACATTTTATTAATGCACAAAGAGGAGTTTAATTTGGGTAACAGTGTGGACAAATTACATGTTCAGAATCAGCCATGAAGTGCCTGTGCATGAGATCATTGGAGCACATACTGTTGATGGAACAACTAATCAACCACACCACCAAAGACGTATTGAAGAGATAGACAAGGATGAACACAGCCTTGTTTAATGTTGTAGTTTGCTAAGCATGTGTCTAGCTGAAGAAGGATTATGGTTTGTTGACCATGCCAGTTATTTCTGTTTTGGTATTATCTGGCCATTCTCAGTTATGACCTATATTTCCAGGTCCATACTTATTGATATTGGTTTCCTTGTGTTACTTTGGAGCTACCAAGTATTCTTATTACCAAGTATCCCATGTGCACTAAAAATTCTTATATGAAAAACACTTAGAATCTAAACGTGAAAGAGAAAAACGGTGCAGCGAAGCGCGCGAACCCTTCTAGTACGACTAGAAGCCCAACAAGCCTGTTGGGCCGAGATTCAGGCCCGCAGAAGGCCCAGCAGGCCCACGGGCAGATACAGAGTGGTTAGGCTCTCGTAAGCCTGCTTTGGAGAGGAGCTCGAAGGATTAGGTGCACCATGCCTTATAAACAGGTACGGCACTCTCTGAACTAGCGATGTGGGACTAAACTCCCATCACGCCGCTGTGCAAGGCCATAAAGGGCGGGAAACAAAGACCTTTGGTCCCGGTTGGTGCCACAAACTGGGACCAATGCTTTGACTATATAAGAAACACTTAGTAAATTTTCACAAATTCATCGCCAGTTGCCCCCCCCCCCCCCCCGCCTGACGACGCCAAGCTCATGGACGCCACTAGGCTGCCCCGACCGACACCGTCCACCGCCCCTGCCGTCACCCGTGCCTCGTCGTCACCGTCTCTGTCGTCGTCGCCGCCCGGCCTGCCCCGACGCTACCTGGCCCGCCCGGACACCGCCCCACGCCACCTGGCCCGCCCCGATGCCACCCGACGCCGCCCCGACGGCGCCCGGCCCGCCCCTGCCCGCCCCGCCGCCTCCTCTGTGAGAACCGCGCCATGCCCTACCCCACCGCCGCCGTTGCCGCGTTGCCACCCTGTCGCCGCCGCCGTTGCTTTTTTTGTTATATATGCATTTTTTATATATGCTTTCTTTTTATATGTATTTATGTATGTATGTTTTGTATGTATGTATGCATTTTTTAAACTTTTTATATGTATGGAAAAGAGAGGAAGAAGGAAGAAGGAAAAGAAGGAAGAAGGGAATAAAAAGGAGAGGAAAAGGGGGATAAAAAAGAGAAGAAGAGGAGAATAAATAAGAAGAGAAAGAAGGAGAAGAAGAGGAGAGGAAGAAGAGGAGAAAAAAATAAGAAGAGGAAGAAGAAGAAAAAAGGAGAAGAAGAAGGAATAGAGGAGAATAAAAAAAGGAGAAGAAGAAGGGATAGAGGAGAAGAAAAAAAACTTTTTTTCTCCTTCTTCTTCTTATTTTTTTCTTCTTCTTCCTCTTCTTATTTTTTTTGGGAACGAGGGTCTCTAGGATCGCCGTGCGGTCGAGGGTCGGACATGACATGAGGGGGGGACGTCGGACATGTGATGAGGGGAGACATTGGACATGACATGAGGGGGTTCGAGGGTCGAGGGGTTGAGGGTCAAGGAACTCGGAGGGGTCGAGGGTCGCTGAGGGTTCGAGGGTCGTCAAGGGGTCAAGGGTCCAGGATCGCCGAGGGGTCGAGAGGTTGCCTAGTGTCAAAGTATTGAAGAAATCCATGGCTTCATCATTAGCCGGAAGTAACCGGGGCATGATGGTACGAAGTTCTGCAAAGTTATTCTAGAACGGAGTCCCGGATAGGATAATCCGCCTTTTGGTATGAATTTTAGCAAAGGCCTTCCAAATAGCGATATTCGGAAGGCTCTTGCTGAACTTTGTACCAAAAAGTGAAATATCCTATCTAGGACTCCGTTCCAGAACAACTTTGCAGAACTTCGTACCATCATGCGCTTGTTACTTTCACCTAATGATGAAGACATGGTTTTGTTGAATCCTTTGACACTAGACAAACGTGACATGAGGGGGTCGAGGGTCGGAAACTAGGGTAGAGGGTCATGGATCGCCGAGCGGTAGAGGGTCGAGGGTCGTCCAGGGTTGTCCAGGGGTCGAGGGTCCAGATTTATCAACAATGCCCCCATTATGGATGTGCACAAGTTGATCCAATTTTTTCTGATCTCATCTATATGTCACGTGATATATATATATATATATATATATATATATATATATATATATATATATATATATATATCATGTTGTCTGTCAAAGTATTGAAGAAATCCATGGCTTCATCAGTAACTGGAAGTAACAGGCGTATGATGCTACTAAGCTCTTCAAAGTTGTTTTGGAACGGAGTTCCTGATAGAATAATTCACCTTTTAGTACGAATTTTAGCAAAGGCCTTCCAAATAGCGATATTCAGAAGCCTCTTGCTGAACTTTGTACCAAAAAGAGAATTATTCTATCGGGAATTGTGTTCCAAAACAACTTTGAAGAGCTTCGTACCATTATGCGCCTGTCATTTTCGGCTAATGATGAAGTCATGGTTTTCTTGAATTATTTGACACTATACAATGTGATATATAGAATGGAGATGAGACCAGGAAAAATTTGGACCATTTTCTGCACATCCAGAATGGCGCCATTTTGTTAAATCCCTCGTCGGTCCGGACGTCGGACAATCATGAGGGAGGTGGTCCGGCCCAAACCCTAGAAGCGCTGCCGAGGCCATCCAAATTTACCAAGTTAAAAGAGTGTTGTCGTCGAGGCCACCCCAAACCCTAGAAGCGTTGTCGAGGTCACCCCAAACCGTAGAAGCGTCGAGGCCACTAATATGATTCCTTGTTGTGATTAGCTAGCTAGGTCTACGTTTGCCACTAATATATCCATCTGTCTTGTTTGTATATTAATTGCCATGTTGTAACATTTGCAGAAACTATGGAGCACGGAGACTTGGAAGCAGAACAGGTGTTGGGGGACATAATCCTCGCCGGAGGTGATGTCATGTCGTATCTCAATGACACTGATGGTCTGGAAGGAGAGGGTGAAGCAGGCTACAGTGATCGAACAATGGAGGAAGGACATGATAATGATGGCTCCGGTGACCGAATACCAGTGGAAGAAGGAGACCGTGATGACGGCTCCGGTGACCGAACGGAGTCTGGCCAGGTATATATATTAATTAAGCTTGTGCTGACTAGCTAATTGATGTATTAATTGTTTTGGTATGTACACATATTAACTCCCTTCTTTCTTCTTTTTTAGCCCTCCGGATCGAGCAAAACTTCAGTAACGAGACAAGGCCCGAAGAAAAAGTTGCGCCGGGATGAAAAGTTCACAATCACAGCAATCGCGCGTGATGCCCAACCGATTGAACCCATCCGGACCAAGGAAGCATTTTCTGCTCAGTGTGGGGTTCTTGTTAGGGACATGATCCCGATCAGCATCCACCAATGGTATAAGCCTAAGAACGAAGACCCTCAGGTGTCTTATGTCAACGGTAGGAAGAAAGATGATATTTGGACCGCGCTGAAGGCAAATTTCACCCTACCGCGAGAGGAGGATCCGGAGAAGCCAGCTATAGAGCCATTGGTCAAGGCTCATGATCTTAAGAAGATGGCAGATCTATTCAGGAGGTGGAAGAATGAGTGAAAACAACGTATGTCGACAAAGGCAAGACTCCAGAATTCACCAGCCAATTTGAGAAGATAAGAGATCATTGGGACGCATTTGTGGCCCACAAGACATCAGAGAAGAGTAAGAAGATGTCAGCGACAAACAAGAAAAATGATGCAAAGAAGGAGCTTCACCATCGCACGGGGTCAGGTGGCTACCTCAAATCCCGGCCGTTGTGGGACAAGGCTGAGAATGACCTGCTTGATAAAGGGGTCGAACCAGAGACATTGCACTGGACAGACCGTTCAAGGACTTGGTTCTTCGGGGTTAGGGGAACCTTGGACCCTGAAACAGGGAAGTGCCATTGGACGAACCATCAACTGAATCTACCCGTCATGAAGCTTCAGGAGTATATCATCGCAGCGCAGCAAGGGACGTTCGTTCCCGACAGAGAGAACGACGAGCTCACACCGGCCCTCGGGAATCCTGAGCACCCTGGACGGACACGAGGCACGCCAGGCTCCGTTTCATGGAAGGCTGGGTTTCCCGAGGCAGGCGGTTACAAAACCCGGGAGAGGAGGAGGAAAGTGGAGAAGACCGAACTACAGAAGCTGCATGCAAGGGTACAAGCGCTAGAGGAAAAGGACAGCCAGCGACAGGTCGGAGCTAGCCCACAAGCTACCCAGCCATCTCAGTGGAGAAGCAGTGTGGCTTCCACCGAGCTCCTTCAGCTGCCTGACTTAACGACTCCTTCTAGCTACCCCGTGCATGCTATCACGGAGGCTCAAGATTGCCACCTTATGACGCAACGGTAGCAACTCAAAGTCAAGGCGGTTGTCGGCTCTGTTGCACCTCCTGAACCCGGTGCAACTTTTCACTGTCGGCCGATTCCAGAAGGATATGCTGTTGTGATGGTGGATGAAATACGAAGGAATTTGAGGAGCTCGAGCTTGACCACCCTACCGGTGAAGGGGAGACTCGGCTGGGTCTTGCTCTGAAGACTCCATGTCTATGGTAGAAGGAGTTCATCAACCTTCCGAACTGGATGCCTCCGCCTCCTCCTCAGACGACAAGTTAGGGCACTCCACCTCCTCCTCCGGCGAGTGATCAGGGCACTCCGCCTCCTTCTCCGGCGCGTGGCGGCACTCCGCCTCCTTCTCCTCCTGTGCCGGCGCATCCGAGCAGCCCGCCTCCTCATCCGCCTTGTCAGCAAAAGGGGAAGACAGCCGCCGCCGCTCCGGATGCTCCGGTGCGTCGTAGCACTCCGCCTCCTTCCTCTCCGCCTCGTAAGCAACAAAAGAAGACAGCCGCAGTCGCTCCGGCTGCTTCGGTGTCTAGCAGTACAGCTAGAGGCAGGAGGCAATACATATTCGGTCCATCTCTCAAGCCTCTAGAGAGGTTACCATACGAGATGACCGAGGAGGAAAACGCGAAGATATGTGAAACCCAAGTGAAGGACTTCTTTGAAACACAAAGAGCTAAGAAACATCCACCTCCGGAGGAGAAGATAGATAAGGTGAAAGTTCAGCGCACTTTGGATGCCCTGAAGCGACCACCACCGTCTCCGCCGAAAACCAACTATGAGCACATTATTGAAAGGTCATATATCGAAGCGGAGCGGTCGGGAAGTACTTGCGGTGATCAAAGGTTAGCAGAACGAAGAAGTGGGAAAACAATTCCCCAGCTCGGTGAACAAGCTAACCAATCGTGCCTCCCGCTCAAGGTGTCTAGCGATATCGTCGCTAATCATCCGAGGATGCTGTCCGGTACCAATCCTGGAGATTACCTGCTCAACGATGCACATTTTGATACAATGGAGGTGGACGATTTCAAATACCGGCACGGGAAGCCTCTCGTCAAACCTGGCCATCCTCCTGTAACAACGATGATGCAAAGATTCCATGACTGGTACATAAAAAGCAAGTCTGGGCAGGATACTTTGACGGTGAGAGTTAAAGAGGAGCACGACCTCGTTGGAATTGATCTGTTATCTGTTCCATTTGAGGAGTTCTTCCAGTTTTTCAATCAAAAGGCCCTCGATAAAACAATCGTCACTTGCTACTGTCTGTAAGTACTACTTCTGTAATTAAGTCTCTATATATAGCTCAGCTCTTTCATTGCATGTATATATAATTATCCTCACTATATTTTGCAGATTGAAGATCGTCGAATGCAGAAAGGCAGAAATCTATGATATTGGCTTCATTAACACAAATATTATAGATGAATGGACGGTTAAACATGATGCCAAAGAAGCCGAGGCGAACTTGCTAAAATCATTGCTTCAAAATCAAAACAAAGATAAAATACTCTTTCCTTACAACTTCAACTGAGTGTTACTGTCTTGTGCATATTCGGTTTCCAGTATTACTCAAGGTTATAGTAATGTAATTGATGAGTTATGCATGTGTGTAAAACTTCCACTTTATTCTCCTAGAAATTAAGCTTGAGCAGGGACTAATAACCGTCTTAGACTCGAAACGAAAAAATCCCGAGGACTATGCGGACATGACTAAAATGCTCGAGAAGTAATTCAATCGATCATTATCGCACCATATCTGCAACTTTGTTCATTTCCTGATATCAAGTAATTGTCTTCGTTGTCCCATAGGGTTTGGAAGTATTCACCGCACAAGCTCCGGGACTGCCCGGGGAGCTGCGATTTACACACCTGAAAGTAATTACTACTAGCTAGCTAGTTCCGCGCATCTCCCGTTGATTCTAGCTACGTTCATCAATACCATTTATAATGCTTCATTATCAGTTTGATTGACCTCTATTTCTCTTAAAGTTCTTGTGGCAAGAACCCAGGAATAATTACTATGGATACTACGTTTGCGAGTTCATCTACAACGCGACTTGCAAAAATAAGCGGGGCTACTCTAAAAGACAATTTGAAGTGTGTAAGCAATCATATTCACAATTTCATTTTAATATACCATCATTTGTGTTGAGTTTCATTCATATATATGTATTGACCCCCTTCTTCAAATTAGACATGGCAGATGCGGAATGAACTCCTATCAGAAGATCGCATACGAGCAATTCAAGAGGAATTGACAGGATTCTTTATTGACCACGTCATCAATAAAGCCGGAGAATACCATGTGGCACTTGACTTCAGATGTTAGGGATTGTAAGAGATCTTATATCGTATATATGTAGCTAGTAGCGTCGGATAGATATACGAAAATTTGTTGTTCGACCAATCTCTCGGAGAAGGAGAGGTCGATCACTTCTCTCTAGATATGTTCATGACGATCTTCTATACTTAATGGTTTCCTTCATTTGATTACTAACTAGCGTGTCGAGTCATCTCTATACGCATAGTACGTAGCGTCGACCATGCACGGAGATAAGAGAGGACACTTCTCTCTATTAGCTAGCTAACACAATATATGAAACCCCTACATAAACCCTACAAAACCCCCAAAACCCCCAAACACCCCCCCTTAAAAAAACCCCAGCCCCTGAATAGCTGGCGCGTGGATGCCTTTTGGTCCCGGTTGGTGCTACCAACCGGGACAAAAGGCCCCCGTGCCTGGGCAAGCCGCAACGGCCACGTGGAGCCCCATCTGTCCGGATTCCTATAAGAACCGGGACTAAAGGTATTGGGCTTTAGTACGGAACCTTTAGTCCTGGTTCCCGAACCGGGACAAATGGGCATTTTTCTACTAGTGAGACTACGGGCATGGGACAATATGCCGATGACAAAAGGTATGTCGACGACTTTTTATCAGGGTCGTCGGCATACCTCGGGCTAAGCCGACATAAAACCGTCGATAAAGTCGGGCCATTGGCAAAGCTGGAGATATGTTGACGGCAGCTGTCGGCAAAGAAACTGGTCGTCGACATATATTCACTACAGCGAGGAAGACCGCGACATATCTATGGCCGTCGGCAGACGGACGGCTGACGTTGTCATATGTATGCCGACGGCCCTGGCGGGGGCCGGCGACATAGTTTTTATCCTATTTTATTTTAGAAAAAATAAATCCTTTTTTTGTTTTTTATCTTTTAATTTAAATATGACTTATCTAACCTTGACATATACAAATTATGTATCAATTTGGGATAGAATTTTTCATAGATTAATAATATCCACTTTCGTTATGTTTTTGAATATATTAAAAATGCAACCTCATGTGCTTTTGCAAATAGGTCCTTATACTTTGTCAAAATCACCAGTAGTTCATACTTGCATGGGTTTTGACAAATTATATAAACTAGCACATATGTCCGTGTGTTGCAATGGGAGACTTCAAGGGACGTGAATCAGGCTCGGGGACATGTGCTTTACTATGAATCAGGGTGGCTGGATCGATAAACTGGGTCGCGGGACACATGTTGTTCATGACAATAATAATGGACCTGATTGATAGTAGGGTTATTTAAGACAGTATTTCAGAACATGAAAGATGATCCCGAGTCAATTGATCTGTGTGAATAACACAAATTCAGATTATTAGTCCATAAGGAAATTTATAAAAGTATAATAGGAAGAAATAACATTATTTATTGTCACTAATGATGCAACGGCCTGAATAGATTCTATGCCATGCAACTTGACATGATCGGTCAAACCTAGTACGTGCTTCATACACCATTAATTATTGTTTAGGCATCGGGATAGTGAAGATTACTCGAATATGTCTTGTTTTTATATTAGTGGACACTTTAAGAAATTCACAAGCTTACTAATAGGCATCACAAGAGTAATGCAAACTTTTTTGTAAAGAAAAGCATCAACACAAAGTTTTCATATTTCAAAGAAAGCTAAATTTCATCAGTTTGAAAGCGGGCGGCATTTCTAGATCGAAGCCAAACGTGAAAAGAATATTTAGTCTACTCCGAGTTGCAGACGGATCGTTTTTTCAGAGGAAAAATATTAAAATTAGAGGTGTTTTTGTAAGAACTAAAAGGATATCTCATTTTGGCTTCTAATTAAAAACTTTGGTGAGAGCGGAGAAGAATGATAGTCATAGCGAGCACATCTGACCAAGCAGGCATGCATGCATGCTTCAGACTCACCTATGCGCATCACGTCCTGTCCCTCTCGACCGCCCGGCTGATTCTTCAAGAGCGAAATCCATCTTCTTTCCTCAAATTATGCATCTTTTTTGCATCAGCGACCATTCTCCCTTGACATAGTTCCTTACCTAGCAAATCGTGGTTCATAAGAACTGGTATTTTTCGGCAAACTCATGCCCGACAAGTCATGATTCGACCAACTAAGCTAGCTCCCGTTTTGTGGTATAATAGTCCCACATCGCTCCCTTCAATCCAAACTTCGTAATTTAAAAAGATCTTCGAGTTTTCTGGGTATCAAGGAGCAGTTTTGGGAATCAACAAGGAAACAATAGGTTGTCCGATAAGAAAGGAAAAGAGAACAAAATAAGGATGGAAAGAGGGGATTTCAAGTCTGTGACAAGAAGAAAAAGGAAAGAGTGGATATATAATTTATCGGCGTGTCGGACATAATTTGAGGACCACGACGTAGAGCGTAGGATATGGGGTATGATTCAGAGTAAACTCATCTGATTGACAATGTTTTTCTTGGAAAACTTTCGATCTATTTATCAAATATCATGGTAATATAAAGAACATCAGAATTCGGAAATATTAAAAATTACATCTATGTCGTGTGTTACAACATGATAAAAATTACATCTATGTCGTGTGTTACAACATGATAAAAATTGCACTCTGACACTCCGTAATGCAATTATTATTGTTTCTAAAAAAGTGTAGTCAAATATCCCTAACACGAGGAAGAAGTGTTCTTTGAAGCCGACATCTTTACAAAAGATCTAACAAAATTATGTATTTTTCTGTGGGGGGAATATTATGCTCAACATGCGTGGATCCTTCTTCATTTTCCTTCAGCATGAACTGCTTGCTTTCCTTATTATTCTGGCTCAATTCCTCCTTTAGGATGGACTGCTTTCCTTATTATTCTGGCTCAATTCCTTCTCAAATCATTTCCTTCTTTATTTCTCTCGCTGCACAATGAAACGTCGGTTGAAATCCTCTTTAAAGCCGCAACTCAATTTTTACCCTAAGTTATTGATTCTCGAGATGACTCCTTGATACCTTAAAAAATTGGAAGACCAATATAAGTTAGAAGGATTGGATGTAAAAAGGCGAGGTGGTACTATTTAGTAGATTAGACAACATTACATTTTTTGAAGCAAGGATTCACCTAGCTCTGCTGGTAAAACAATATTTACACGAATGTAAGGTTGTGAGTTCAAATCCTGGCCCAAACACATTTTTTTGTCCCTGCTTTTTACCACCTATGTGGGCTCCCAGGTAGACCCACAAACGCAGAAAGCCCATCTAGAGGCCCAGCCGAGCGACGCAAGGAAATATTCAACGCAGCTGACGACCACGGACGAAAATCGTGTGATGTAGAAACGGACGATAATTCGGGAGCAAGAAGCAGTCAGCCCTTTAATAGTAGGAATAGGTATAGATTTTGATCATAACTTGAAAGGATTCTATTGGTAGATTATTCTTACAAATTTGAACAAACTAAAATCATGTTTGCTTGAAATTTGCAGAAGACACCCTCTTGTTTTGACTTTCTAGTATATTTTTCATTCCTTGGCCAAATGAGACAAATTTTATATCTATTTGCACCAGCAAGTTTCAAGGATTACAGAAATAATTTTTCTACGCATGAGTTGCAACTCACGGAGGTTTGAGAAACTACCACCGCGGGTAACCCAGAGGGAATCTTGTGACAACTTGGGCTCAAACTTTGTTTTTCACGTTCCTATGGGCTAGCATTGCAAAACCATGTAGAAAAGTCCATTGGTGAAACGCTGTTCATCGTCGGTCAAAGCCCTAGATCTCCTGGTCAAATGGGTCAGGATTAGGCCCATCCGGGGTCTTTGGAGGGTAGCAATCCGACCAAAACTTGCATTGTGTCCTAATACATGTCTAAAGTGTGGTGAAGGGTTTAAATAGGTAATACACAGCTCGGTAGTGTGACCCGCTTCATGGACAGAACTTACGCCTGCACTTAGAGTAGGAAACTACCGCCACGAGTAACCCAAAGGGAATCTTGTGATAACTTTGGCTCAAACTTTGTTTTTCATGTTCCTATGGGCTAACCTAGCACAACCAGCTAGAAAAGTCCATTGGTGGAACGCCGTTCGTCGCGGGTCAAAGCCCTATATTTCCCGGCCAAATGGGTCAGGGTTAAACCACTCCGGGATCTTGGGAATGTAGCAATCCGACAAAACTTGCAATTGTCCTCATACATATCTAAAAGTGTGGTGGGGGGGGTCAAACACCCAATACGCAGCTCTGGAGTGTGACCCCCTTCACGGACGGCACAAACCACCTGCACTTAGGGTGGGAAACTGCCACCACGTGTTACCCGGAGGAAATCTTGTGATAACTTAGGCTCAATCTTTGTTTTTCAAGTTCTTATAGGCTAACCTAGCACAACCGGGTAGAAAAGTCCATTGTTGGAACATCGTTCATTGTCGTTCAAAGCCCTATAATTCCCGGTCAGACGGGTCAGAATTGGGCCGGTCGGGGGTCTTTGGAGGCTAGCAATCCAACCAAAACTTGCATTGTGTCCTCATATGTGTCGAAAAGTGTGGTGAGAGGCTTAAACACCGAATAAAAAGCTACAGAGTGTGACCCTCTTTTCGGACGGCAATAACACCGAGGAAACGTCCAACGATTATGTCTTTTTTTCCGAATTGTTTGGATTGCTTACCACATGTGTCATGTGGTAGTTCAAGCCCTTCTGTTGTTGCATGAATAAGTGTCTCAACCTTCTACTAACTTTAGTACAAAGTTGTATTAGGATTGAGACACTTATTTTGGGATGGAGAGAGCATGTGGTAATTTTTCATAAATTTTAGAGATGTAGAAGTAAATTAATTCCTTTGCATGAAGGGATAACACATACCTAAGGATGTTACAGCAGAGAAGATATATATTGCATTTGATAAATAATAACTAACAGAAAAACTAATTCATCAATCTCAATGAAAAGTACTGCCCGTACGTAGTTGGCTAGTAGCCCAACAAGGATTACAGCACAAATGAAGGAAATGAACCAACAAGCTAAAAACTTAGTGAAAAGAGACTAGAAATTAAGGAAGATCAAAAGGCAAACCCAAAAAGCACGACTGAATATGTAGTCTCCACCCTTGAGAGATCATCAACCGGTGTAGGGCTCGTTCACGAACCCGCACTTCTTCCTGATCTGGCCGTTGGTGCTGTTCTTCACCTCGATATTACCCATCTTCACCATGGCATCCTCGAAATGTCTGTACCACAAGAAATCTCCGATCAACCACCAAGTGTACTTTTCCACCAACTCCTTGGTCTTTGGTGACGTCATGAGCGCCGCGTCGGAGGTGAAGAGCGCTTTGCGATCCATCACGTTCCTGTAGTACTGATTGTCCAACACGTCGGGGGTCTTGTAGTCTTGCGGCACCGTGGGATCACTACCGGCGGGGCAGTCCTGGGTCAGCTTTCCAGCGTACGTGGCGTCCATCGACGTGGTGGAGTTGTCCTTGGCTGGCGGCTGGAGACGGGGTAGGGGTAGAAGCCGGTGGGGGTGGGGGCGCGGGCGTGGTGGCAGTGGGGGTGGGATAGACCGGGGTAGGAGGAGGGCTCGGCGGGAGAGTAGGAGGTGGGGTAGGGCTCGTCAGAGGAGAAACCGGTGGGGGCCTGGCCGGCACGGTGGGAGTGAGGGAGGGATAGCCCGGGGTAGGGCCAGGGCTAGGGCTGGGCGGAGGAGTAGCCGGTGGTATGATGGGAGTGGGGTTGGGATATGTGTCGCTGTAGCCGGATGCTTGGCAGGCCACGGAACCGAGCACCGCGAGCACGGCGAGAAGGGCGAGCTTTGCCATCTTCCTCTGCTCAGGTCAACTACTCTTGCTCGATCGAGGGAAGATGGGATGAAGAAAACTGGCTGTTCCGCATGCGTATTTATAATCTCACGGGGGAAATCGCATGCATGTGTAATCCGGGCGTTTGGAGAGCACGTTTGTGATGAGTCAACCAGCTGCCGGCCCCAAACGTGCTGACCACACTGCAAGTTGATGATATGTGTGACGCGGTGGCAGCGGCACGAAGATTGATAGCGACTACGCAGCCATGATCGATTGCATATATGCGTCGGCACGTTAGCAAATCAACCTGGCCGGTATATTACGACCCAAATGATAAGTCCACACATCAAGTGTGTGGCACTCCGGTGTTGACGTTTTTTTATGGTAATTTTAATTTCAGTGACACATTGTAAGTTTATGTCAAAAATGAACTGCAGCATGAACCACGAAGTTGTCATTCTTACCAATTAAAATTGTCATCCTCGCGTAACTAAGCTTGTCATAGAAAACGTTTGAGGTTATCACCTGACGAACGAGTGGTGCGGCTGCAATTTTTTCATCATTATATATCCCTGTGCCTCCTAATTGTGCGCCCAGAAGAAGTTGAGTATCCCTGTTTTGTTTATTATACTACTACTACAAGTAGAACCCTGATTTCATTTGCAAGCTAGCTAGTAGGATAACACACAGGCTGACATAAAATAATGCTTCACATACAAACGAGTTACAAGCTTTTACAAAGAGGATTAATTTGATTGGTCAATAGATGGTGAGGCGGACCATCCGCCCTGAAAATCGGAGGGTGGAGGAGGCAAGTTTATAATTGGTTAGTAGATGGAAAAAAATCCTAGTCAGCGTGTAATTACGTGTAACTCTTTATATATTTAGCATTATTGCCTGACATACAACAGCTTGCTAGATATATATATATACCCAAATTCAGTTCCTCTGTCGGTGCATGTGGATGTGGAGCGTGTTGACTCCGATGAGCTCTTCCTCTCACGCTGACGACCGGTCTCAGTGACGACCTCACGCAGCTGATCATGGCGTACCTTCTTCTTGAGGAGACCCGGCCGAAGCAGCTGCGCTCCTGCATGGTCCACACCAACTGCGCCGCCCCGCGGTGCCCTTGCTCCCCTATCTGTGGCGCCGCAGCCGTGGCCTCCGGCGCCTCCGGTGCACTACCCGCCTCAGCCGGCTCCCGCTAGCCAAGCGCCTCCGGACTGCAACTGCCAGTGCTGGCATGGCCACGCCGGCAACGGTGGTCCGCGCAATGGCAGAAACGGTGGTTAGCCACGCCCCCTCCCCTCCCGCGCATATACCATGCATGTGTCGGACCCTCTATCATGAGTCTCCTCGGGCCCGTCCGGCCACGCACCAAGTCCAGTGCGTCGCCCGCCTACCCCGTCGCGCCCGCCTACTCTGGCGTGTCGTCACCGACGACGCTCCCGACTACTTCACGTCGCTGCCGACGGCACCACCACCATGGGACCTCGCGCTACTGACCCCACTCCTTCCCATGGCGGCGGTGGTGACTGGTGCATCCTATCATATGGCATCGAACCCCGGTAATGTCTCCGTTTCTCTTTCTCACCACTATGTTCTCTGGCATCATCATTATTAACGGTTCCGCTCTTCCCATTACTCATACCGGCTCCACTATTTTTTCGTCTAACTCCGCCATTGTCCCTTCATAAGGTCATAGTCTCTCCACACTTAATTCAGAACTTAGTGTTTGTTCATTCTCTTTCTCGTGATAATTCTGCAGCTGTGGAATTTGATGAATTTGTTTTTTGTTAAGGATGCTCGTACCCGGATGGTCCTCCGTCGATGCGACAGCCCCGGAGAATTGTACCCAATCCAACCATCTTCATCATCTTCTTCCACTGGACCTATTGCTCTCTCTACCGGCATTGACCCCTGGCACGCACACCTCGGCATGGTTTTGGGTACCGCGCGGTAAACTCGGTTACCGCCCGGTAACCGCGTTTCTCGCTGCCCCACGATAATTAGGTATCTCGAGTAAAAAAATTCGAACTTTTTGAATTTTTTGAATTTAAACTCCTAACTTCTAGTTAAATGAGATATATCTCTAGCAAACACACAAGCTGACTTGTGTCCTACTGGTAACGATCTTCCTCCAACAACAGCGCGTCATGTGTTCGAGGACAGCCGGCCGCATTTTTTCCTTTTTGATTTTTGAAGAATGCACGCCACACTATGTTGTAATTTCTAAAAAAATATGTGCGTGCGAAGGTCAAACTCGCGACCTGCAGGTGCGTGGCAGTGGATCAGACCTGTTACCACTGCGCTAGTAATACTGCTGCGTAGAATTGGTGCTCCAAAATTATCTATTCTAGTCTTAAAAAATTCGAATTCAAATTTGAATTTTAAATTTCGCTCGAATTTTTGTCGGTATTTCGTGGTTACCACGGTAACCGAGTTTACCGCCCCCCCACGAGAAAAATGTTCCATTCGGAATCCAAAACCTTGCACCTCGGTCACCCTATCTCCACTGCTTTTAGTCATAAATTAAGATTCATGGGACCTTACAAACACACCCATATATAAAAACAAAGTTACAATCAAAGCTTTGGTGGTGCCGAACACTTCTTCCTCCTGTATTCGTCGATGACGCTTCGTGAGGATCACTCGATGCTACTTCTTGGTCTCCGTCTTGGCGGAACAAACTTTTGGAACCTAGGAGCTTATGGAAACAATAGCCGGGAAGTCGTCAATGCCGACCAGATGACGCCGACGGGCAGATCGCTGCCCGGAGAAAGAACACCAATTAGGGCCCATAGAAACTCAGAAGACCATGAAAGCTGGATGAATCCAAATGGATCCTCCGAATATCCAAACCGGCCGGATCCTGGTTGACCGGCTAGCCAAACGTCCTACGCCAGTGGTAAGCACACCAACGAAAGAGGGGAAAGGGCAACAAAACAATAATTCTAAAACTGGGAAAGTGCCATCGCCGTCGCGCGGCCCCAAACCAAACATGAAGATCCCTGAAAGAAAACCTGAGATAAATTACCCACAGCGATGTATGCCAAATCCGGTTTTGAGACAGAACATGCCGCCATCTATAGCCATTTGTTGATCCCGATCCTAGCTAGGACGGGCTGCAGTAGAAGCCCGTCGCGATGGATTCATCTGTCCTCCACCAGCTTGACCAACGGCACAATCGAGCAGCGCCTGATGAAGACCTTCACTGGACCTCTCCGACTGCAGAAGCCCACCAAGACTTCCCAAGCAAATGGCCCCTGAACCGGTCCTTCCTGGTAGGTGGGACAAGAAACAGCGACAGACAGCTAGGGTTTGGAATATCGCTTTAGCCCTCTTTCTCTCACCAAGTGTTACCTTTTAAATTATAATTGATTTGGAGAAGTGTACTTTCATGCGTGTAACTTGATTTCTTGTTTCCCCTGTGGGAGACCCAGATGTAACCTAGCTGCCGCCAGAACATACATATGCAGACCCCTCTCTATCTCTCTTACCGCCGCCGGGCGAACCCCGAGTGGCATTGGCGGCGGCGGGGTCCCGTTCGTCCCATCTCGTGATGCCATAGCTACTGCGGGGCGCTCGGTCGAGGAGGTGGTAGTCGCCGCGGCGAGAGGGCGCTAGCAGAGGCGGCCAACACGTGGCTCGCGCACGGAGGCGCGTGGTGTGTGGGCTCAGGCTTTGCTAGAGTTGTCTATGCATGACAGACGAGCCTGGCAAGATCTATGCAACGTTCCCTCTGAAGATGTGAATGCAGAAGATGGCGGCGGTGAACCATAGAGCGTGCACATACGGTGCGCGTTGAGGGACGCCTAGACCGGTTGGTACTCTTAACTTGTTAGGCGGGCTGCTTTTGTCGCCACTGTCTATTCATGCAGTCAAGGCATATCTTCATGCATGTAGGTGTAGCAACTTTGTTCGCCTCGAAGGTGGCTTTGATTTGATCTTTGTATTTATTTTGTCAGCCTTTCATGAAAAAATTAATAAAAATGGTTGCATGCATTATTTTGATGCAGAGGCCGAGGGTAATCCTCTTTTCGGAAAAAAGAACTTGCTATTTTGTTTACCCTGTTGCAGGTTGCATTTTCATAAAAGTAAGTTACACTTTTCTGGACCAATGGGATCTAAAAAAAAACTGAACCACTTAGAATTGGTAGAACTGTTCTAATAAATCAAGAAAGGTAAGAATGGAACATAAGTCACTATTCGCTATTGGTAGTTTATTATTTTATTTTGCAGCAACTAGTTGGCCAGGCCAACATTAATTGTGAGATATCACGCAGCTTGTCATTCGTAAATATTTTCATGAGAATCAACGAATGGAGAGAAACTTTGTCCACAAGTAATGCATTTTTTGTCTGATAATATCATGTGCCCTTGTTTCATGTATGACATAGCAAAACTTTACAAAGATGCTTGCATTTTCAAATCACTATATGTTCCACAAAATACCCCTCCTTCTTCGATTCCTCTCGCACAACACAGGAAAAGTGCTCAAGTCTGCTAGTCTAGCACGTTGTGTCTTTTGAAAAATTTGAACTGCTTATAGAATCTCTGTTTGTGGTTGACATTTTTCTTCTTATTATTTCTAGTCCGACAATCTTCAGATTCACGGAGTCATAAGCTTCTTGTTCAATTTTGGATGGGCCAAAGTGCACAAATGATAAAATAATAAGAACGAAGTTTTCTAACAAAAGATGTGGATTTCTAATGGAGTGCATGGCAGAGAGGAAAATAAAGAGACATGCATGATAAACCAAACAGTATTAGACACCGATACAAGAAGAAGACAAGATGTTTCACACATAAAACCAAAAATATGCCAGATGTAAAAAACTGAAAAGGGAGGAACCAGACAGGTGCTGGCTTAGGAGTAAGAAGTAGGGGTCCTTCATACGAACTGATTTTGATAGAGCACTTAGTAGAATTGTTGTTACCCTCCCTCAAAAGAAAAGGAGTGTTTGCATCCAGTCAGGATGGGTTGACCATACACACTCTAGGCTGAGCATCGTGCCTTTGCATGAAGGGATAATGCATACCTAAGGATGTTACAGCAGAGAAGATATATATTGCCATTGATAAATAATGATTATCAGAAAAAATTAATTCATCAATCCCAGTGAAAAGCATTGCCCGTACGTAGTTGGCTAAGTGGCACAACAAAGATTACAACACAAATGAATAAAATGAACCGACGAGCGAAAACCTTAGTGGAAAATAAACTAGAATGGAAGATCAGAAGGCACACGCAAAAACCACGGCTGAATATATAGTCTCCACCCTTGAGAGATCATCAACCGGTGTAGGGCTCGTTCACGAACCCGCACTTCTTCCTGATCTGGCCGTTGGTGCTGTTCTTCACCTCAATATTGCCCATTTTCACCATGGCATCCTCGAAATGTCTGTACCACAAGAAATCTCCGATCAACCACCAAGTGTACTTTTCCACCAATTCCTTGGTCTTTGGTGACGTCATGAGCGTTGCGTCGGAGGTGAAGAGCACTTTGCGATCCATCACGTTCCTGTAGTACTGGCTGTCCAGCACGTCGGGGGTCTTGTAGTCCTGCGGCACCGTTGGATCACTACCGGCAGGGCAGTCCTGAGTCAGCTTCCCAGCGTAGGTGGCGTCCATCGATGTGGTGGAGTTGTCGTTGGCCGGCGGCTGGAGACGGTCACGGAAGGAGGAGCAGTGGGAGCGGCCGATGCTGTGCGCGCCGGAAAGTGCAACCGACATTTTGGCTGAGTCCCTTCTTGGCGAATATTTGTGTGAGGATAGTCAGGTTGGCGAAAGGTGGGGGAAGGTTCGGGAGGGTCTCATCCGTCATAGCGGCCGGCCGGCATGCTGAAGTTTATTTTGTAGCCGCTGAGTAACTTGCTGGCGTCACGGCCTGCGAAGGCGACGATGTCGGCGCAGGAGACGACACCCGGACATTTTTCCTCGATCTTCTTCTTGGCCGCCTCTATCACTTCGAAGCCACGCAGGCTCAAGTTTGGGATACCAAGCATCTCCGGTTCAGGCTTGCCAACGACCTTGTTCAGGAGGACAGAGGCATCACAACCCTGAAAGCAACGATACCATAGTTAGCTTCTCAATCGTGCAGTGCACAACTAGGCGTATATCAATCTCTCAAACTTCACTTGCGTCTGAATGTATGTGTACCTGGACAAAGCAGTCGTGGAAGAAGAGACGGATGAGCCCGGCCTTCACGCCGGCGGTGGCGTTGCGCACGGCGTCCAGCACGATCTTCTCCGCGTCAGGGCACTTGTCATTGTAGTAGCCGACCTTGAGCCCAGTGGCAGGTGGAGGCTGGGTAGAGGTAGAAGCCGGTGGGGGCGCGGGTGTGGTGGGAGTGGGGCTGGGATAGACCGGGGTAGGAGAAGGGCTCGGGGAGAGAGTAGGAGGTGGAGTAGGACTCGTCGGAGGAGAAACCGATGGGGGCGTGGCCGGCATGGTGGGAGTGGGGGTGGGATAGCCCGGGGTAGAGCCAGGGCTAGGGCTGGGCAGAGGAGTAACTGGTGGAGATGGGGAAGGCTCGACGAAGGAGTCGCCGGTGGTGGGGGCGAGGGTATGATGGGAGTGGGGTCGGGCTTGGGATAGGTGTAGCCGTAGTCGGATCCTTGGCAAGCCACGGAACCGAGTACGGCGAGCACGGCGAGAAGGGCAAGCTTGGCCATCTTCCTCTGCTCGTGTCAGCTACTCTTGCTCGATCGAGGGAAGATAGAATGAAGAAAACCTGTTGTTTCGCATCTGTATTTATAGTCACGTACAGGAGAAATCGCATGCATGGTAGCGTTTGGAGCGCACGTTTGTGAGTCAACCAGCTGCCGGCCGGCCGGCAACGTGGTGGCCACACTGCAAAGTTGATGATACGCGTGACGCGGTGGCAGCGGCAGTAAGCTTCGTAGCGATTACGTGGCCATGATCCATTGCATATATACGTCTGGCAGCTAAGCAAATCAACCCGGCTGAATATTACGACCCAAATGATAAGTCCACATGATCAGGTGCGTGTTACTTCGGCGCTGACGTTTTTCTATGGCAATTCCAATTTTAGCGACACATGGTAAGTTTCTGGTAAAAATAAACTGAAATATGAAGTTATCATATTTGCCAACTAAAGTTATCATCCTCGCGTAACTAAATTTGACGTCGAAAATGTTCGCAGTTATCATGTGCTCGTAGCTGACAAACGAGTGGTGCAACTGCAATTTTTTTGATCATTATGTATCCCTCCTACTTGTGCGGCAAAAAAATGTATTCTACTTATAATAAACTGCGTAGAGTAGAAGTTGAGATATCCCTGTTTTGTTTATTATATTACTACAAGTAGAGCTCTGATTTCATTTGCAAGCTAGCTAGTAGAATAACACAGGCTGACATACAACAGCTTGCCAGATATATAAACTCAAATTCAGTTTCTCTGTCGGTGCGTCTGTATGTGGACCGTGTTGACTCCAAAGAATATATTAAAGCTATTTTTGTGCGTAATGGGATATGGCACGCTACATGATTATACCTTTTTAGATGATTTCCGGAGCCTCAATGTCATTAGCACTTTATGATGTTGCTGCTGTTACAGCTACATATTATTTTCAGCTATTTTATTATTTTCTCCAAACAAACAAACTGAACACACACTCTGTTAAGCGAAACACTTCCCTTCACACGTTTGATACAGAGCATTCTTCAGAGACGCCGCGTGCCACCGATTCTATTCGATCTCACGGCCAAAATATGCTCTAAAATTGTTGTGCCGAAATTTCAAAGTAACCGATTTTCACGCCCACAGCCCCATAATCACTCCCTATTCTGAAATAATCACCCCAAGCCAACTCATCTCACCTCAATCCACTATTAGAAAAAGGGTTAAAGATGAAATTGACATTAATGGCGCACCAGAGAAGTGATGCGCCACCACTATATACTAATGGCGCACCATGTGGAGATGCGTCATTAGTGTGGAAGACACTAATGGCGCACCAGGCACACGGTGCGCCACTAGTAACAAAATGTTTTTTTTCATTTTTCCAAACATACTAATGGCGCATCCGGGCAGAGTGCGCCATTAGTAGTTTTAACTACTAATGGCGCACCAGCCATAGAATGCGCCACTACTGTATTATTTTTACTTTTTTGCAAAACTACTAATGGCGCACCGTTGCATAGTGCACCATTATTAGTTTAAACTAGTAATGGCGCACTGTGCCACGGTGCGCCATTAGTATAAAAATTATTTTGTTTTACTTTTTTGCAAAACTACTAATGGCGCATGTCTGTGTGGTGCGCCATTAGTATGTTGGGTTACTAATGGCGCATGGCTGAGTGGTGCGCCATTAGTAACCTGGGACCAGCTAGATATTTTTAGACAGCCACACCTACACACTCACCTTCCCCACTTCATTCCTCCCACCTCCTTCTCTAAGCTTGTCGGCTGCCTCCTCCTCCTCACCTCATTTGCACCATAGATTCATCAAAATTAAGTGTTGAAATTACCTTTTTTTTTGATAGGTAAGTAAAGGGAAAGCTATCTTCATGTCGTAGATCTACTTTTTTGCTCCCTAGCTCGCTCCAACAACGTGCACATGCACTTTTTGTGGCCTAGCTAGATCTATGTATGTTTGTGGTGTTGCATATGTTTGTGGTGTTGCATATATGTTTGTGTTTGCAGGTACCGGTATTTGAAATGCGATAGTTGCCAATATTTTGCCGGAATGTTGATTCATTTCCGTTTCGGCGAGAATTTTGGCACTATGCATTCTTTTTGGTCCTATTTTTAGGGAAAGTCATGCCAAAAAATTTCTTAGTTCTAAAATATCGTTTTGCTCTACCCGCAGGTGACCATGGTCCGCACGATGACCGAAGGCATCGTGAATAGGTTTTTGAGCTCCGCGAAGGCCGAGATGCTTCAAAAGAACGAGACAGAGATAAGATGTCCGTGTCGAAGATGCAAGCTGAAGAGCCTTATTGCGGACCCAGATTCCGGGCAGGTGCGGGACCACCTGCTCTTGCGTGGTTTCATGGATGGCTATCGGTGGCAAGGTGATGAAGATGACTATGAACTCGTCCATGGGGGCCGGGCAAGAAATGAGGAAGGGCAGCAAGACAACCACCACGGCTCGGGCGGGCGAGAAGACGAAGAATCTCCAGGACATGATCACGACGGTGATGCTGTACACAGTCATCATGTAGAAGATGCCGGACATGATGATGAGGAAGATGCCGGAGCAGACGAAGGGCATGATCATGAAGATCAAGATGCCGACGGAGCAGACGACGATGGACCATCGATGGGCTGGGTGCAGGACCCTCATATTCAAGAGCTGCTTCTCAAGCAGACGGATAACGCAAGAGCTGCCGCCCGAGAGAAAGCCAAGCTGGATCAACTGGAGATAGACGCAGTTACTCCATTGTATGAAGGATGCAGACCCGAGGATACCCGCCTGAAAGTAACGCTCATGGCTCTGGAGATGAAGGTAAAACACAAAATGACCGACGCATGCTTCGACGAGAACATGTCATTCTGGCACGAACGTCTTCCCAAGGGGAACAAGTGCCCGACCAGTTTCGAGGAGGCGAAGAAAGTCGTGTGTCCTCTGGATTTACCGCACGTGAAATACCATGTGTGCATGAACAATTGCATCATTTATCGGGGCGAGCACGCGGAGTCTACCATATGTCCGGTGTGCGGCGTCACTCGATACAAGAAGAGGAAGAAAGCTCCTCGAAAAGTGGTGTGGTACTTTCCGATCACTCCTCGTCTGCAGCGGTATTTCGCGGACCCTAAGGTAGCAAAGCTCCTGCGTTGGCACGCGGATAGGGAGGAGAAGAAGCGAGAAGATGACGCAAATGATCCGGAGATAAATAAAAAAGACAAGATGCTGAGTCACCCTAAGGATGGGAGCCAGTGGAAAGCGTTGAACTTCGAACACCCAGAATTTGGGAAGGATCCAAGGAACATCGTGCTGGGCGCGAACACCGATGGAGTCAATCCGTTTGGCAGCCAGAGAAGCACACATAGCACCTGGCCTATGTTTGTGTGGATGTACAACCTTCCCCCGGTTATGCATGAAGAGGAAGTACATTCACATGAGTATGCTAATTGAAGGGCCAAAACAACTAGGGAACGACATCAATCTGTATTTGGGGCTGCTGAAAGAGGAGCTAGACACGCTGTGGAAAACGCCAGCCAATACGTGGGACGCCGCAGAGAAAGAATATTTCCCTATGAGAGCCGCACTGCTCACAACGGTGCACGACTATCTCGGTTACGGATATCTGGTGGGGCAGGTGGTCCATGGATTTTCTGGATGCGTCAGGTGCATGGATGACACAACGTATCGCCAGCTAGATAGAGATCCCGGGTCTTCGAAAACCGTGTTCATGGGACATCAAAGGTGGCTTCGCGACGATGACCCGTGGAGGAAACGCAAGGATCTGTTCGACGGTGAAACCGGACTCCGAAGACGCCCGCGTACGAGGAGCGGCGAGGAAATAGACGGGCTGTTGAAAAATTGGAAAGATTGCCCACTGCCGGGAAAGAAGCAAAAGGCGCCAGAGCCGGGAAAGAAGCGAAAGGCGCCAGAGCCGCTGCTGAAGGTATGGAAAACGAGGTCTGTTTTCTGGGACTTGCCATATTGGAAGATCCACCGTGTGCCTCACAGCCTTGATGCCATGCATATCACGAAGAACGTGTGCGAGAGTCTGCTTGGTACCCTGCTCAACATGCCAGAGAGGACCAAAGATGGGCCGAAAGCAAGGGCAGACTTGAAATCAATGGGCATCAGGCAGGAGCTTCACGCTAATGATGATGATGATGATGATGATGATGAGGCGAAGCAGGACACAGAAAGTCATCGCAAAGGCAAAAAGGCCAAGAAGACGGGAAATGACTACCCTCCCGCGTGCTTCACTCTAAGTCAGGAGGAGATCGAGCAGTTTTTCACCTGCCTCGTAGGAGTAAAACTTCCTTACGGTTACGCGGGGAAGATAAGCAGATACCTAGACCCAGCGAAGCAGAAATTCAGCGGGATGAAGTCTCACGACTGTCACGTGCTGATGACGCAGAAACTTCCAGTTGCAATCTGTGAGATCATGGACGCGCACGTCCGTGAAACGCTATTTGGCCTATGCAACTTTTTCGACGTCATCTCTCAGAAGTCGGTTGGCGTGAGGCAACTCAGAAGGCTACAGGAAGAGATCTTGGTGATACTATGCGAGCTTGAGATGTACTTCCCGCCCGAATTCTTTGACATTATGGTGCATCTGCTGGTCCATATTGTGGAGGATATCATCCAACTCGGGCCGACATTCCTGCACAGCATGATGCCGTTCGAAAGGATGAATGGTGTCATCAAAGGATACGTTCGCAACATGTCACGTCCAGAGGGAAGTATAGCCAGGGGCTTTCTGACCGAAGAGTGCATCTCCTACTGCACGAAGTATCTAGGCATCGAGAACCCCGTTGGTCTGCCTGTCAACAGGCACCTCAGCAGGCTCGCTGGATGGGGTCACCGTGAGGGTCGCCGCGAAATGCATGTCGACTTCGAGGGTCGACTCGCCGACTTTTAAAGAGCAAACCTAGTCGCGCTACAACACATAGACGTGGTCGATCCTTGGGTGGTAGAGCACAAAACCTTTATTGAGAAGACGTACAATGACCGAGGCCAACAGAGGACGGACGGAGATATAATCAAAGAGCACAACTCATATTTCACGCGTTGGTTCAAGCAGAAGCTTCTGTCCTACCCTTTACATGAGGATTCTTCCGCGGAAGAACAACTCATATTCGCCTTGTCACAGGGCGCCGAGCACAACCTGATGACTTATGAGGCGTACGATATCAACGGCTACACATTCTACACCAAGGACAAGGACATGAAGAGCGATGGAATGCTACACCGGTAACGACAAGGACAGATACTACGGAAGGATCGAGGAGATCTAGGAGCTGAGCTACGCTGGAGAGAAGGTCCCGATGTTCCGTGTCAAATGGGCCAAGAGCGTCCTAAAAGAAGACCGGTATTTCACCACCATGGTTATACCCGAAGCCAAATCCAAGACCGCGGGCGCAAACGTCACCGCGAAAAATGAGCCATGGGTACTAGCTTCCCAAGTGGACCAATGCTTCTTCATTACCGACCCGTCAAAGCCCAGTCGTGTTGTTGTGAGGAGAGGCAAAATAAAGATCATCGGAATGGATGGAGTAGCCAATGAGCAAGACTTCGACATGTACGGCGACCCGAAGATCGAACATGACGATGACGATGAAGTAGCAGCATAGACCACAAGAAGAAGCAGGACCACCCTACCTAAAGGACGTCCGTTCCACAGAAGAATTCCATTTGCGAAAAAGAAGGGCAAGAAGATTATGAACAGATAGCTAGCTAAGATCGACTGTATTTAAATCGTAGTCTTCATTTCTCGGTTGAATTTCATGGGCACTTTTTGATATCATGAATATTTTTAAATTTCATGGGCACTTTTTGAATTCATGAATATTTTTTCAAATTTGATGATATTTTTTCATATTCAATATGATAAAATATTGAATATTCATGAGGACACTCGATCTCGATCCCCCTCCATCTTGATCTCGATTCCCCCTCCATCTCGATCTCGATGCCCCTTCATCTCGATCGCTATCCCCCTCCATCTCGATTTCGATCCCACCCGCACCCTCCCCCGCTAGCTCCACCGCCGCCGACGACCCACCGCACCCTCCCCCGCTCCACCGCCGCCGACGAGCACCCCCCGCACCCTCCCCCGCTCCACCACCGCCGACGAGCACCCCCCCCCCCCCCCCCGCACCCTCCCCCGCTCCACCACCGCCGACGAGCACCCCCCGCACCCTCCCCCGCTCCACCGCCGCCAACAAGCACCCCCCGTTTCATAGTCATATTCATATTTAAAAAAATAATAATAATAAAGTGTAGACTACAATTGTTGTTAAACAACAATTATTACTGTTTTTATAAAAAATATTACTGTTTCATATTCATATTCATTTTCTAAAAAGTTATTACATTCAACAAAAAATAAAAATAAATTACTTATGGCGCACCTCTGGCTGGTGCGCCATTGCTATTTATAAAAAAGATTACTAATGGCGCACCTCTGCCTGGTGCGCCATTGCTATGTAAAAAAAGATTACTAATGGCGCACCGACCGCGGGTGCGCCATTAGTACGCTTCCCCCCCTAGCTAATTCCCCCCTCTTCCTCTCGCCAGACCCCCTTCGTCCCTCTCCCTCACCAGATCCACCCGCACGCTACCCCGACGCCGCCGCCCCGACCCTCGCCGGACTCCACCCCCGCCGCCCCCGTGCCCCCACCACCGCAGCTCCCCCGCGTCGCCGCCCCGCGCCCCCCACCACCGCAGCTCCCCCGCGCCGCCGCCCCCGCGCCCCCACCACAGCAGCTCCCCCGCGCCCCCGCCCCCGCGCCCCCGCGCCTCGAGCCGGAGGAGGACCAGGAGGAGGAGGAGACGACGACCGCCTCTACCTCAGCTCAGCCAGGCCACGCGACGCCGAGCCGAGCGCCGCCTCCCTCGCCGTCCCCCCTCCGCCCGCGCCCGCGCACTCGACGTCCTCCCGCCCAAGCCCCTCCGCTCGCGCCTGCACCCCCGACATCTTCCTCCATTCCTCCATCCCCTCCCCCAGGTGATTCCTCCCTTCTCCTCCACCCCCTCCCCTGCAAACCCTAGGGCCATATAGTTTCAAAAATCCAGTCACTGTTTTGGAACAGTAGCACTGTTAGGCTCACTTTTAGGAGAGATTTGACCATAGGATGATGGATATGTGGTATCAAGTTTAGCAAATTGTCTCCTCTTTGCTGTTGACTGAAGAAAAGCACAGTATGGTGTGGAAACTTGATGGATCTGGCATTTATACAACTCAATCTTTATAGTTTCAAAAATCAGTCACTGTATGCAGTAATTTACAAAGAGCAAGTGATGTAGAGCAAAAATTTAGCAAATGATGTATAGTTTCAAATTCATGTTACTGAATTTTTCTCAACATGTTAAAATTGTCATGCTACTGAATGTTATAGAAATGCCAGGGAACACAGAAATACTAGGGCACACAGCATTTAGAGTACTCTGAAATTTAGTTCTGAAAAATACCGAGCTAGCTACAGAAGTGTAGGTATAGAAGTCTAGTAACATTAGAACTGAACTGATTGATCTATACATGTGTAGGGGGAGCTAGATCCTTTTCTACATGGGGAATGGGGGGAAGATATTCATGTCTTTTGTGTTTCTACTTACTGTATGATAAGATGCAAAGCTTGTAATGGCTATGTTTTGTTTATGATCATTGTGCTAATCATAAGACTGGTAAATTTGTGAACCTAGTATGTTCAGAACTTATGCTCTTGTACTACATGTTCACTTCATATATGTGTTGTCAGTGTCAAAAATCATTACTATAAATGTCCATGCATAGTGCATGAGGTCAGACTGTACTCATCTATTAAGTGGAGTGCAAGTAGTGTTTTAGCCAAACCTCCCCCCTCTGAACTCATCTATTAATTTAGTCATATATATGAAGAACCAAATCTCTATGGATGTGTGTGTGTGTGTGTGTGTTTGCTGGTTTGCCTTTTTTTGCTTAGTTAATGTGTCTTTCAGTACATTTGGAGTATGGTTCTGGCTCACACTGTATTTGTAATTCTACTATAAATTTGCACTATAAATCTATTGAAATTATACTGTTAATACACTGCAATTACATGTCTACTGTATTTACCTCCTCTTCTATACCTTGTACTAGAAGTCAACAAAAGAATATCAGTTCTACTTTGCTCCCTAGTAGATCTAGTAGAGTAAGAAACCCCCCTTATAATGATGCTTTTCTCTAGAAAAATTGATCCTGGATTTTTTATGGTATTCTTTGTGGTACAGTTAGGAGCTACTGTCAAAAACTTGAGCTACTGTCAAAAAATTCAGTTATGGCATCTAGAATTATGTCTGTTTTGTTTTGTAACTAGAAGACCAAAGTGTTAGGAATTCTGTCCAAACTGTAGTTTTCAGTATTTCTGTCCAAACTGAAAACTGTTAAAAAGACCATGTGTTTTTTGGTCAAAATCTGCATGTAAAACTGAAATAATCAGTCATAAAGAATATCCTCAAGACCATGTGTTTCTTGGATTTCTGTAATGATGATGGAACATTATAAAGCATTGTACTCCAGTGTGTATGAAGGATACAAAAAATTTAGCAACTTCTCTGATTTTATAAAGTTGTTCTTATATGGGTGAAATTTCACTTGCTTTTAGGCTAGTGCAGGGTGTTGCTTCTTCTGTATGGGCCAACTATGTCACAAATAAATTGTTCCTTGTTCTGAATTTGACAAGTAATGACTTGCAAAGATGATGATCATCTTGCTAGTTCACTGGGTTTTGTCTCCAACCATTGTGTCGTGATGAATTTGCAGGTACCCCGAGAGGCCCTTGAGTTTGCTGGAATGTCGATTAACTTCCGTTCCGGCAAATTTGGGTACTCCATATGTCCTATTTTCAGCAAAGGTCATGCTGAAATTTTCCGTGAATTTTAGCATGACTTTGCTAAAAATAGGACATATGGGGTACTTGCGACTAATGCATGGGCCGGGGTGATTAGGCCCAACTTAGAATTCTCCTTAGCATCGATAAACCCTAGATGATAAACCCAACATAGGTGGCAATAGAGCCAAGTGATTAGTGCCAAGTGGAGGAAGAATGATGAGGCCGGCGGTTCGGGTGGCAAGCCATGATCTTGATCTTGTTCCTTGACAAACCCTAAATGATGAGACCATGATCTTGTTCCTTGACAATAACCAACTTTTTGACCAAACTTTTTTCCTATTTAGAGCGAAACATGGCCCGCAACGATGAGGCCGGTGGTTCGGGCGGCAAGCCATTTTGGGAGCTGTCCCAGGAGTTGGAGGAAGAACCTCACCGCTATGAGGACGCTGCGGAAGACACCGATCCTGACTACACAACCACTACCGGCGTCGGGGATGACACCACTGATGGCGCCGCCGAGGATGCCACCACTGATGATGGCGGCACATGCACAGATGGCAGCCAACCGAAGAGGCAACGGAAGGACCGGCGCCCGAGCGTGCTCGGCACCGTCAGGGAGGAATTTACTAAAGTGAACTCCGACGGGCAACCGACGGCGCCTAAACAAGTAGTCAAGGGGTACTCGGTTCAGCTCGGGTGCATTCTCCGGAGCACCGTCTCGATCAACACCGAGAACCTAAGGCATAAGGACCGAGGGAATTTGCGCAGCCTACTCTTCACAAAGCTGCACGAACGATACAAGTTCCCCGCTGAGTTTGCAAACACACGCCTCGCAGGGAATAAAGTGAACAATGCCGCCCTCACGAAGATGAGCACGGCCCTGTCTACTTGGAGAAGCACGGTGAAGGCAATGATTGATAACGGTGATAGTTATGACAAGATCAAGGCAAAATATCCTTTGATGAGCGAAGATGACTACAATGAGTTCAAGATCAAGTGCGAGAGCCCCGCAACCTCCGAATCAAGTCAGTGGGGGAAAGAAATGCGGCAGTTGAACTTAGGGGTCCACCAACTCGGTCCTGGTGGTTACAGAGTGGCGGAGCCTATATGGGACAAGGAGGACGCGGAGCGTGCCGAGCAAGGCCTACCGCCCCGCTTCGAGAAATACAGTGACAAGCAGACCAGGAACTTTCTCAGGGCCCGGTACAAGGAGGACCTGGTAACAAAGGAGCTTACCACGGATCCGAAGACCAAGGAGCTTGAGCTTGTTCTGGTAAGGAATACACCCCCGCATAATTAGCTCCATATGGTTGCATTCTAATTAATCCCCAATATTTCTAAATGGTTCATGTTCCTTCCGCAGGACAAAGAAAGCAGTAGCGCGGGGTCGTCTCAGAGCTCCCCTTTTGACACCCCTTTGAATAGGGCGTTGAACGTAATGAAAAACAGGGATAAGATCAATAAGCCGACGTCAGCTGGTCGTGTGGCCGGCAAAGGCTTGTCCACAAAATGGTCGTCATACTATACCGCTGGTGGGCGAAAGGAGAAAAAGACCATCTCGGAAAGCCAGTCGCGCGAGGTTGAAGCACTCAAGGCACAAGTGGCGCGGATTCCGGAGCTTGTCCAAGAGCAAGTGGAACAACAACTGGGAACGAAGCTCAACGCCATGGTGCCTATGTTGATTCATGGGCTGACGACGTGGATTGCGGGCGGCCAACAGGGGCCTCCCCCGGTTCCCAGCTTCACGGCCAGCAACTCTCACAGCGCGCAGGCGGCGCCATTGGTGTCTCCGGCGGCACCATTGGTGTCTCCGGCAGAGGCGGTATTCATGTCTTCGGCGCCGGCACAGGCATTGGAGCTTAATGCACCCGGGTGTACACCGGCCGGCACCTCGCCAGCAAGCGGCCCCTCCGTCAGTTGCACGCCCGCCGTTGGCGGTGCCTCGACATTAGCCGAGCTCGACGGCATCACAGTAACTAAGACTCTCGGCCGATGACTTCATCTCCTTGCCTTTGACTGGGCATCCCTGACGCCCTACATGTTTTCGCAGGGCGCCGCCGACGTTCCTTGCACTCTCCTGCACTTCGTGGGCGGCGAGTTAGTCGATGTTGCCAAGGGCAGAATCGTTCAACCGGACAACCCCGTGTTCCACGGTAATCCGATGCCACCCACAATGTATAGGGTTGAAGTGGTTCGGGTGCTGCCAGGCTGCGACGAGCTGTTACCTCCGATTCGACCCGCTGGGGCCGACGAAGAAGATGAGATGACCCTCAGCGCCTGCGTAAGTTGGACCTTGCTTTGGCCGAAGAGCCAGATTCGTTTGGAGGTGGGGGACACCACCCCACAGACAAGACCGCCAGTCGTGCCGGCGCCAAGCCATGGCAAGAATGCCGCAACGCTACCGGACATGCCGGACATCCCTATGGCACAGGATCCGGACATGCATATGGCACAAGATCCGGACGACGACAACAATGGTACATTTACCAACGTCGATAAGTACGTTACCGAACATGGGTACGATGACGAGTTCTGCGGGCCTCCTTCTCAAGAACCCAACCAAGACGACCACGATCTAGCTGGTACGTCGAAGAAACCCAGTTGCAACAGGCGTCGTCTGGCGTTCAGTTCTCAGGAGACGCCTCCAGCTGCCGCCTTCACCGAGCCTCAGATAGCTGAGGTGCGAAATATTATCAGCCCCAACATGCTCAAGAAGGTGGTCTTTGAGCAGAACTCGGTCCCATTACAACAGATCAAGAAGAAGAGCCGGAAACGGCAGACTAAAAAGGGCGCCGGTGCGAGCCAGCCGGCACCGAGTACGATCCGTGCTCAGGACGGGCCACCTTCACCTAAGGATATCTCGAGGAGGGTGCATGTGGCGGGTAGGGCGATGCTACCGACAAATATGCTCAATGCTGCAACCGGTGCTATGCGGAGTCTGCACGACAGTGTTCTTTCTTTGGAGAAGCGGCGTCTAAGAGAGAATGATGTGGCATACCCGGTTTTCGTGGCCAAGGTGCCAGAGGGCAAGGGCTTTGTGGATGGCGACATCGGGGGTACGATCGTCCTGCGGTTTGATGACATCTTTGCTATGTTTAACCTTCATCCGCTGCACTACACCTTCGTTCGGCTGTTTTCGCTGAGTATGGAGATGCGGATCACTAGACACAAGACCCCGGACATCGTGATCGTCGACCCCTTCTACATGCGTGTCAAGCTCTTGAGCAGCGCTGGGGACCGCCAAGTCGCGAGTTCACACCTCGAAGGCGCCATTCTGGCAAACTCAGATAAGGATAACATCCTTGTGGCTTACTTTCCCGAGTAAGTCATCCCTTAACCGCCCCGTAACATATGATTTCTTAGATTTTGATCGTTCTTTTTTTTCTAACATTCCGTGTTCTGTGCAGTGACACACATTGCACACTCATCCTCTTAAGCCCGAAATATTCCATGGCCATGTATTTCGATCCGAACCGTAACTCCAAGATAGACTAGACAAATATCAAGAAAGTTCTTGATGATTGAAGGAAATATTCCCTAGAGGCAATAATAAAGTTATTATTTATTTCCTTATAATCATGATAAATGTTTATTATTCATGCTAGAATTGAATTAACCGGAAACATAATACATGTGTGAGTACATAGACAAACAAAGTGTCACTAGTATGCCTCTACTTGACTAGCTCGTTAATCAAAGATGGTTATGTTTCCTGACCATGAACAATGAGTTGTTATTTGATTAACGGGATCACATCATTGAGAGAATGATCTGATTGACATGACCCATTCCATTAGCTTAGCACCCGATCGTTTAGTATGTTGCTATTGCTTTCTTCATGACTTATACATGTTCCTATAACTATGATATTATGCAACTCCCGTTTATCGGAGGAACACTTTGGGTACTACCAAACGTCACAACGTAACTGGGTGATTATAAAGGAGTACTACAGGTGTCTCCAAAGGTACATGTTGGGTTGGCGTATTTCGAGATTAGGTTTTGTCACTCCGATTGTCGGAGAGGTATCTCTGGGCCCTCTCGGTAATGCACATCACTTAAGCCTTGCAAGCATTGCAACTAAATGAGTTAGTTGCGGGATGATGTATTACAGAACGAGTAAAGAGACTTGCCAGCAACGAGATTGAACTAGGTATTGGGATACCGACGATCGAATCTCGGGCAAGTAACATACCGATGACAAAGGGAACAACGTATGTTGTTATGCGGTCTGACCGATAAAGATCTTCGTAGAATATGTAGGAGCCAATATGGGCATCCAGGTCCCGCTATTGGTTATTGACCGGAGACGTGTCTCGGTCATGTCTACATTGTTCTCGAACCCGTAGGGTCCGCATGCTTAAGGTTACGATGATAGTTATATTATGAGTTTATGAATTTTGATGTACCGAAGGTTGTTCGGAGTCCCGGATGTGATCACGGACATGATGAGGAGTCTCGAAATGGTCGAGACGTAAAGATTGATATATTGGAAGCCTATATTTGGACATCGGAATCGTTCCGGGTGAAATCGGCATTTTTCCGGAGTACCGGGGGGTTACCGGAACCCCCCCGGGGGTTTATTGGGCCTACATGGGCCTTGAGGGAGAAGAGAGAAGGAGGCAAGAGGTGGCCGCGCGCCCCTCCCCTTCCTAGTCCGAATAGGACAAGGGAAGGGGGGCGGCGCCCCCCCTTTCCTTCCTCTCTTCCACCTCTTTCCCCTCTCTCCTTGTCCAACTAGGAGTCCTACTCCCGATGGGAGTAGGACTCCCCCTTGGCGCGCCCACCTTGGTCGGCCGCCCCCTCTCCCTGGCTCCTTTATATACTGAGGCAAGGAGCACCCAAGAACACACAAGTTGATCCACGTGATCTATTCCTTAGCCGTGTGCGGCGCCCCCAGCCACCATAGTCCTCGATAATACTGTAGCGGAGTTTAGGCGAAGCCCTGCTGCTGTAGTGCATCAAGATCGTCACCACGCCGTTGTGCTGACGGAACTCTTCCCCGACACTTTGCTGGATCGGAGTCCGGGGATCGTCATCAAGCTGAACGTGTGCTTGAACTCGGAGGTGCCGTAGTTTCGGTGCTTGATCGGTCGGATCGTGAGGACGTACGACTACATCAACCAAACGCTTCCGTTGTCGATCTACTAGGTATGTAGATCACACTCCCCCCTCGTCGCTATGCATCACATGATCTTGCGTGTGCGTAGGAATTTTTTTGAAATTACTACGAAACCCAACAGTGGCATCCGAGCCTAGGTTATATATGTTGATGTTATATGCACGAGTAGAACACAAGTGAGTTGTGGGCGATATAAGTCATACTGCCTACCAGCATGTCATACTTTGGTTCGGCGGTATTGTTGGATGAAGTGGCCCAGACCAACATTACGCGTACGCTTACGCGAGACCGGTTCTCCCAACGTGCTTTGCACAGAGGTGGCTTGTGGGTGACAGTTTCTCCAACTTTAGTTGAACCAAGTATGGCTACGCCCGGTCCTTGCGAAGGTTAAAACGGAGTCAAATTGACAAACTATCGTTGTGGTTTTGATGCGTAAGTGAGATTGTTTCTTACTTAAGCCCGTAGCAGCCACGTAAAACTTGCAACAACAAAGTAGAGGACGTCTAACTTGTTTTTGCAGGGCATGTTGTGATGTGATATGGTCAAGACATGATGCTGAATTTTATTGTATGAGATGATCATGTTTTGTAACCGAGTTATCGGCAACCGGCAGGAGCCATATGGTTGTCGCTTTATTGTATGCAATGCAATCGCGATGTAATGCTTTACTTTATCACTAAACGGTAGCGATAGTCGTAGAAGCACAAGCTTGGCGAGACGACAACGATGCTACGATGGAGATCAAGGTGTCACGCCGATGACGATGGTGATCACGACGGTGCTTCGGAGATGGAGATCACAAGCACAAGATGATGATGGCCATATCATATCACTTATATTGATTGCATGTGATGTTTATCTTTTATGCATCTTATCTTGCTTTGATTGACGGTAGCATTATAAGATGATCTCTCACTAAATTATCAAGAAGTGTTCTCCCTGAGTATGCACCGTTGCGAAAGTTCTTCGTGCTGAGACACCACGTGATGATCGGGTGTGATAGGTTCTACGTTCAAATACAACGGGTGCAAAACAGTTGCACACGCGGAATACTCAGGTTATACTTGACGAGCCAAGCATATACAGATATGGCCTAGGAACACGGAGACTGAAAGGTCGAGCATGAATCATATAGTAGATATGATCAACATAATGATGTTCACCAATGAAAACTACTCCATCTCACGTGATGATCGGACATGGTTTAGTTGATTTGGATCACGTAATCACTTAGAGGATTAGAGGGATGTCTATCTAAGTGGGAGTTCTTTAAGTAAATTAACTGAACTTAAATTTATCATGAAACTTAGTACCTGATTAGTATCTTGCTTCTTTATGTTTGATTGTAGATAGATGGCTCGTGCTGTTGTTCCATTGAATTTTAATGTGTTCCTTGAGAAAGCAAAGTTGAAAGATGATGGTAGCAATTACACGTCTGGGTCCGTAACTTGAGGATTATCCTCATTGCTGCACAGAAGAATTGCGTCCTGGAAGCACCGCTGGGTGCCAGGCCTGCTGCAGGAGCAACGCCAGATGTTATGAACGTCTGGCAGAGCAAAGCTGATGACTACTCGATAGTTCAGTGTGCCATGCTTTACGGATTAGAATTGGGACTTCAACGACGTTTTGAACGTCATGGAGCATATGAGATGTTCCAGGAGTTGAAGTTAATATTTCTAGCAAATGCCCGGATTGAGAGATATGAAGTCTCCAATAAGTTCTATAGCTGCAAGATGGAGGAGAACAGTTCTGTCAGTGAGCATATACTCAAAATGTCTGGGTATAATAATCACTTGATTCAATTGGGAGTTAATCTTCCAGATGATTGCGTCATTGACAGAATTCTCCAATCACTGCCACCAAGCTACAAGAGCTTCGTGATGAACTATAATATGCAAGGGATGAATAAGACTATTCCCGAGCTCTTCGCAATGCTGAAAGCTGCGGAGGTAGAAATCAAGAAGGAGCATCAAGTGTTGATGGTCAACAAGACCACTAGTTTCAAGAAAAAGGGCAAAGGGAAGAAGAAGGGGAACTTCAAAAAGAACGGCAAGCAAGTTGCTACTCAAGAGAAGAAACCCAAACCTGGACCTAAGCCTGAAACTGAGTGCTTCTATTGCAAGTAGACTGGTCACTGGAAGCGGAACTGCCCCAAGTATTTGGCGGATAAGAAGGATGGCAAGGTGAACAAAGGTATATGTGATATACATGTTATTGATGTGTACCTTACTAATGCTCGCAGTAGCACCTGGGTATTTGATACTGGTTCTGTTGCTAATATTTGCAACTCGAAACAGGGACTACGGATCAAGCGAAGATTGGTTAAGGACGAGGTGACGATGCGCGTGGGAAACGGTTCCAAAGTCGATGTGATCGCAGTCGGCACGCTACCTCTACATCTACCTTCGGGATTAGTATTAGACCTAAATAATTGTTATTTGGTGCCAGCGTTAAGCATGAACATTATATCTGGATCTTGTTTGATGCGAGACGGTTATTCATTTAAATCAGAGAATAATGGTTGTTCTATTTATATGAGTAATATATTTTATGGTCATGCACCCTTGAAGAGTGGTCTATTCTTGTTGAATCTCGATAGTAGTAACACACATATTCATAATGTTGAAGCCAAAAGATGCAGAGTTGATAATGAGAGTGCAACTTATTTGTGGCACTGCCGTTTAGGTCATATCGGTGTAAAGCGCATGAAGAAACTCCATACTGATGGACTTTTGGAACCACTTGATTATGAATCACTTGGTACTTGCGAACCGTGCCTCATGGGCAAGATGACTAAAACGCCGTTCTCCGGTACTATGGAGAGAGCAACAGATTTGTTGGAAATCATACATACAGATGTATGTGGTCCGATGAATATTGAGGCTCGTGGCGGATATCGTTATTTTCTCACCTTCACAGATGATTTAAGCAGATATGGGTATATCTACTTAATGAAACATAAGTCTGAAACATTTGAAAAGTTCAAAGAATTTCAGAGTGAAGTTGAAAATCATCGTAACAAGAAAATAAAGTTTCTACGATCTGATCGTGGAGGAGAATATTTGAGTTACGAGTTTGGTGTACATTTGAAAAATTGTGGAATAGTTTCGCAACTCACGCCACCCGGAACACCTCAGCGTAATGGTGTGTCCGAACGTCGTAATCGTACTTTACTGGATATGGTGCGATCTATGATGTCTCTTACTGATTTACCGCTATCGTTTTGGGGATACGCTCTAGAGACGGCCGCATTCACGTTAAATAGGGCACCATCAAAATCCGTTGAGACGACGCCTTATGAACTGTGGTTTGGCAAGAAACCAAAGTTGTCGTTTCTGAAAGTTTGGGGCTGCGATGCTTATGTGAAAAAGCTTCAACCTGATAAGCTCGAACCCAAATCGTAGAAATGTGTCTTCATAGGATATCCAAAGGAAACTATTGGATACACCTTCTATCACAGATCCGAAGGCAAGACTTTTGTTGCTAAATTCGGAAACTTTCTGGAGAAGGAGTTTCTCTCGAAAGAAGTGAGTGGGAGGAAAGTAGAACTTGACGAGGTAACTGTACCTGCTCCCTTATTGGAAAGTAGTACATCACAGAAACCTGTTTCTGCGACACCTACACCGATTAGTGAGGAAGCTAATGATAATGATCATGAAACTTCAGAACAAGATACTAGTGAACCTTGTAGATTAACCAGAGTAAGATCCGCACCAGAGTGGTATGGTAATCCTGTTCTGGAAGTCATGCTACTAGATCATGATGAACCTACGAACTATGAAGAAGCAATGGTGAGCCCAGATTCCGCAAAGTGGCTTGAAGCCATGAAATCTGAGATGGGATCCATGTATGAGAACAAAGTATGGACTTTGGTTGACTTGCCCGATGATCGGCAAGCAATTGAGAATAAATGGATCTTCAAGAAGAAGACTGACACTGACGGTAATATTACTGTCTACAAAGCTCGACTTGTCGCAAAAGGTTTCCGGCAAGTTCAAGGGATTGACTACGATGAGACCTTCTCACCCGTAGCGATGCTTAAGTCTGTCCGAATCATGTTAGCAATTGCCGCATTTTATGATTATGAAATTTGGCAGATGGATGTCAAAACTGCATTCCTGAATGGATTTCTGGAAGAAGAGTTGTATATGATGCAACCAGAAGGTTTTGTCGATCCAAAGGGAGCTAACAAAGTGTGCAAGCTCCAGCGATCCATTTATGGACTGGTGCAAGCCTCTCGGAGTTGGAATAAACGTTTTGATAGTGTGATCAAAGCATTTGGTTTTATACAGACTTTTGGAGAAGCCTGTATTTACAAGAAAGTGAGTGGGAGCTCTGTAGCATTTCTGATATTATATGTGGATGACATATTGCTAATTGGAAATGATGTAGAATTTCTGGATAGCATAAAGGGATACTTGAATAAAAGTTTTTCAATGAAAGACCTCGGTGAAGCTGCTTACATATTAGGCATTAAGATCTATAGAGATAGATCAAAACGCTTAATTGGACTTTCACAAACCACATACCTTGACAAAATTTTGAAGAAGTTCAAAATGGATCAAGCAAAGAAAGGGTTCTTGCCTGTGTTACAAGGTGTGAAGTTGAGTAAGACTCAATGCCCGACCACTGCAGAAGAAAGAGAGAATATGAAAGATGTTCCCTATGCATCAGCCATAGGATCTATCATGTATGCAATGCTGTGTACCAGACCTGATGTGTGCCTTGCTATAAGTCTAGCAGGGAGGTACCAAAGTAATCCAGGAGTGGATCACTGGACAGCGGTCAAGAACATCCTGAAATACCTGAAAAGGACTAAGGATATGCTTCTCGTATATGGAGGTGACAAAGAGCTCATCGTAAAAGGTTACGTTGATGCAAGCTTTGACACTGATCCGGACGATTCTAAATCGCAAACCGGATACGTGTTTACATTAAACGGTGGAGCTGTCAGTTGGTGCAGTTCTAAACAAAGCGTTGTAGCGGGATCTACATGTGAAGCGGAGTACATAGCTGCTTCGGAAGCAGCAAATGAAGGAGTCTGGATGAAGGAGTTCATATCCGATCTAGGTGTCATACCTAGTGCATCGGGTCCAATGAAAATCTTTTGTGACAATACTGGTGCAATTGCCTTGGCAAAGGAATCCAGATTTCACAAGAGAACCAAGCACATCAAGAGACGCTTCAATTCCATCCGGGATCTAGTCCAGGTGGGAGACATAGAGATTTGCAAGATACATACGGATCTGAATATTGCAGACCCGTTGACTAAGCCTCTTCCACGAGCAAAACATGATCAGCACCAAGGCTCCATGGGTGTTAGAATCATTACTGTGTAATCTAGATTATTGACTCTAGTGCAAGTGGGAGACTGAAGGAAATATGCCCTAGAGGCAATAATAAAGTTATTATTTATTTCCTTATAATCATGATAAATGTTTATTATTCATGCTAGAATTGTATTAACCGGAAACATAATACATGTGTGAATACATAGACAAACAAAGTGTCACTAGTATGCCTCTACTTGACTAGCTCGTTAATCAAAGATGGTTATGTTTCCTGACCATGAACAATGAGTTGTTATTTGATTAACGGGATCACATCATTGAGAGAATGATCTGATTGACATGACCCATTCCATTAGCTTAGCACCCGATCGTTTAGTATGTTGCTATTGCTTTCTTCATGACTTATACATGTTCTGATAACTATGAGATTATGCAACTCCCGTTTACCGGAGGAACACTTTGGGTACTACCAAACGTCACAACGTAACTGGGTGATTATAAAGGAGTACTACAGGTGTCTCCAAAGGTACATGTTGGGTTGGCGTATTTCGAAATTAGGTTTTGTCACTCCAATTGTCGGAGAGGTATCTCTGGGCCCTCTCGGTAATGCACATCACTTAAGCCTTGCAAGCATTGCAACTAAATGAGTTAGTTGTGGGATGATGTATTACAGAACGAGTAAAGAGACTTGCTAGCAACGAGATTGAACTAGGTATTGGAATACCAACGATCGAATCTCGGGCAAGTAACATACCGATGACAAAGGGAACAACGTATGTTGTTATGCGGTCTGACCAATAAAGATCTTCGTAGAATATGTAGGAGCCAATATGGGCATCCAGGTCCCGCTATTGGTTATTGACCGAGAGACGTGTCTCGGTCATGTCTACATTGTTCTTGAACCCGTAGGGTCCGCACGCTTAAGGTTACGATGACAGTTATATTATGAGTTTATGCATTTTGATGTACTGAAGGTTGTTCGGAGTCCCGGATGTGATCACGGACATGACGAGGAGTCTCGAAATGGTCGAGACGTAAAGATTGATATATTGGAAGCCTATATTTGGACATCGGAATCGTTCCGGGTGAAATCGGCATTTTTCCGGAGTACCGGGGGGTTACCGGAACCCCCCCCCCCCCGGGGGGGGGGGGTTTATTGGGCCTACATGGGCCTTGAGGGAGAAGAGAGAAGGAGGCAAGAGGTGGTCGCGCGCCCCTCCCCTTCCTAGTCCGAATAGGACAAGGGAAGGGGGGCGGCGCCCCCCCCCTTTCCTTCCTCTCTTCCACCTCTTTCCCCTCTCTCCTTGTCCAACTAGGAGTCCTACTCCCGATGGGAGTAGGACTCCCCCTTGGCGCGCCCACCTTGGCCGGTCGCCCCCTCTCCCTGGCTCCTTTATATACTGAGGCAAGGAGCACCCAAGAACACACAAGTTGATCCACGTGATCTATTCCTTAGCCGTGTGCGGCGCCCCCAGCCACCATAGTCCTCGATAATACTGTAGCGGAGTTTAGGCGAAGCCCTGCTGCTGTAGTGCATCAAGATCGTCACCACGCCGTCGTGCTGATGGAACTCTTCCCCGACACTTTGCTGGATCGGAGTCCGGGGATCGTCATCGAGCTGAACGTGTGCTCGAACTCGGAGGTGCCGTAGTTTCGGTGCTTGATCGGTCGGATCGTGAAGACGTACGACTACATCAACTAAACGCTTCCGTTGTCGATCTACTAGGTATGTAGATCACACTCCCCCTCGTTGCTATGCATCACATGATCTTCCGTGTGCGTAGGAAATTTTTTGAAATTACTACGAAACCCAACAATGATGTTCTCCTCGGCTACGCCAAATCTGGAGGCACCTTCACCAGGGCAGTTCGTAAGTACGGCAAGCACGTGTTCGCCAACAATACGATGTTCTGCTGCGTCAAGCAGACGCCTGGCGGTCAGAAGGATGCCTACTACGCCCTCCATCACATGCGGGCGATCGTAAGGAACCATCATCACCTTCTGCTACCAAATAATCTCAAAGATTGGGCCGCGAGCTTGTCGGCAATCCAGGACGCGGACATCAGACAAGAATTCTTTCGCATCCAGTCGGAGTTTACGGACACCATCCATCAAGATGTCCTTCATACCTCGGGGGAGTTCTACCTCAGATATCAACCGTCCAACAGGGAGATAGACGGAACGCTACAAATGCAGGCTGACAACGCCCGTGATTTCATGACCATCACGACAGACGGCGGCTTCATCCACGCTCCGGTCCCATGAGTCCAGTCGACAGTAGTGATGCTATGTGTAGTTCTGAAACATTGATTGGCTCATGTTGTAATTAAACTTTAATGAACTTGTATGTCTCTTTGGTTTGGACAGTTGTTCAACTTAGATGTAATCGATGCTATTTATTAGTAGGACCATGGATCATGCTATTAATGTCATGTCTTGCTTTTCTCTTCCGATCCTTTTGTTGCATACTTATATATTGTTTATGTATGTATTGTCTGTTGTTTGGCTTGTGCATAGAGATGCCGTCGTATGTCGTGTACAAGGGTAAGGTTCCCGGAGTCTACGACGACTGGGAGGAGTGTCGGAGACATGTTCATTGTTTCAGCGGTAACAGTTACAAAGGGTACACCACTAGGGCGGAGACGGAATCTAGATACGCCCGCTATCTAGCGGGAGAGAGGAGGGAGCGTTGGAGGAACCGGATGAAGACCAGTTTCATCGCGATGATGCTCATCGTGATGACCGCAACTCTCTTCTATGTGATGGTAGTTTAGATGATCGATATCGACTTGTAATGTGAAGACAAACTCGACTCGCGGTCTCGAGACTTGTAATGTTTTATCTTTGTTCGGTCTTTTGAATTCGGAGACTAATATGATGAATTGTATTCGGAGACTAATCTTTTATTGTATTCGATGAATCTGCTGTTGATGTGTGCTACTGTCTATATTCTGTCAAATAATATATTTTGTAAACTGTGCAAAAATCAGAAAAGTAAAAAAAAACTAATATTCATACTAATGGCGCATCACTATAGAGCGCGCCATTAGTATGCCAAAGTATACTAATGGCGCATGACCAAACAGTACGCCATTAGTATGCCAAGTATACTAATGACGCATCCACCCACACTGCGCCATTAGTGTGTCAAAGCACATGGTTAAATATGGCCACTGGGAGGCATACTAATGGCGCATGGTGTTCTATGCTAATGGCGCACTGGGTGGTGCGCCATTAGTATACAAGATACTAATGGCGCATCAATGATGCGCCATTAGTAATAAATACTAGTGGCGTGATACTAATGGTGCACCAGTGATGCGCCATTAGTAGGCCTTTTCCTAGTAGTGATCCCCATCTCTCACGCATGGTCCCTCCTCAGCGCCATCCTCGTCATTCTCCTCGCTGTCCCGGCTCTCTCCTCCGCTAGACTGCCTCTGCTCCACATCGCAGTGCGGCGTTCCGCACGTAGGCCTCGTGGGGACTAGCCCATGAGCTGCTCGTGGAGGACCTTGCAAACTGCATAGCCGTGTTTATCTCTAGCGGGATTTGACCCTACTTAACCTACAATTGTGGCCTCATGTCGACCTTGTCGAAGCTTCCTCTATTCGAGAAGGAAGCGACCAAGAGTGGAGAACCACAGGTTTCGCCCACCCCATCTTTCATTTGACTAATGTTTGAATCATCTCCTCATAATACTGTACAACTTCTGCGTAACTAGTTGATTTCCAACATAATTGTTCTCTATAATTTGCGTGAGCTATGTATGTCAAATACCTTAGTCTATGCCATGTTTGTGGGTGTGATTTTGTGTCATTCATTATCTATTTGGTCACTAAACCGCCGCCTTTTTTCACCTCTTTGGTGTATATGTTCGAAGATGAAGACACCACGGGTGGCAGGTTGTATGAATCAGCCCCCATCTGATCTCGGTTCTGATTATCCTCATAAATATCATGTTTAACCTTTCCGTGCTTCATACATATTGTATTTTTGCATCATCAGTACACATATTTTGATTTGTATTTGCCATGACTCTTCTTTAGTACAGTTTGCTTCATACATTTCAGACTTGTGCTTGAACATTATGGTTAGTTTGCTTGGTTGGCATGCTTCATGAGTGCTTGTAGACATCATGTTATAAATTAATCGACAACTAACTCATGCTTCCTGAATTTCACATATATTATGCACAAGGTGCATGTTGTCACCCCTTTCTAATCATAGTTCGGATGACTACGTATAAATATTTTGTATTTCCATTTCAGAAAATGTGCTTTCACTATGTAGAAATTACGTTACAGTTGTATAAATCTGATGCATCCAAATTTTCATGGTTTATATGAATCATACATGTGATTCTTCACGGTGCACAGTTTGCTTAGTTATGTTTTTTCACCATGTACAGCTTCATATCTTTCACACTTTGCTTCTACATTTTATTTGGTTTGCTTCATTTCCATATTTTGTATTGTATCGTAAGCATCATGTTTGTATCCAAAGCAAACAGCTCATACTTCTAAATTTCTGCAACGTTAACGGGAGCGGAAACACATGCACTGCCATGGTGGCCGCTGCTGGGCATGGTGTGTGGCATGCGATCAAGCATCTCAGTGCCGAGTATGTATTGGATGTCTGTTTGATCTACGTAATGTTTCGATGTTTAGCTTGTTGTATGTTTAAACTTTGCATGTTTAAGTTTGAATTGGAGTACGCAATGTGAGATTGAAATAGTTTGCATATTTTTTAAAAAAAATAAGTAGTTTTGATGTTTTTAAAGATAGTAGAAACACATACGCTCATCTATACACACATACACCCACCCTATGAATGCACACACAAACACCCTACCCTTATGAGCATATCCGAAAGACTGAGTCGGCACTTCATCTTGAGATTGGCGAAGTCGCAACAGACGCCTACGTACTCGACAGGAATGTCTCCTCTCACTAAACGCACATCGCCGGAATGCCTGAAATAAATTTAGGAGAATGCGAGCACCAATGACAACTCTAGGACTTGCTCTAGTGGGCAAGGGACACCACTACCCTCTTAACCATCCAACCACGGGTTGGTTCGCGAGTTTCATGTTTTGGTGCCCAATTTTAAGGCAGCTGTTGGAGACGCTCAATTTGTCATGCCTTAAAAAGCACTTTTTTTGTGCTCTATATTTTACGTGAAGCACTTTTTGCTTCCCTAAAACAGGGCAGCTATTGGATCTGACTGCCTTTCTATGTGTGGGTTCTTTGTTGTGTTGCTCTTAAAAACTTTGTCACATTTTTTTCTTCTATGGTAATCACATGCAGCTCTCCTACATGGTTTTAAAAATGTTTTTTTTGGAGAAATGATTGCAAACTTGAAAGTACTAAAACCGAGTATTTCAAAATACATTGAGGTGAACATGGTTTCATTTGCACCCATGTGAATAGTAAAATCTAGAAAAATATTAGAGAAATTCATATTTGAATTATGGGGTATCAAACTAGGCTGACCATTCTACTCGCGTGAGAAGTTACATGAAGGAATGACACCCATTGTATTTTTAGTGAAGAAAATACAGATATTACTATTCATTCAAACAGTATTTGTTCAACATCAGTTTTGTCATTTTTGTGCAGAATATCATGATGACATTTCTTCATAAAACTTCATACCCAAGTATACCGGTCGACTATATATGGTAAAAAAGATCAGATTTATTTTATTTTTTATATTTTTAGAATTTACTATTCATAATGGGGGCTTCCAGGAAACCATGTTTCAGAAGTCCGCGTCCAAGTTTCAGTCTCTACCTAAGTATTCAAATGATACTCCGTATTCACAAAGACAAACAAGGTTGGAATATTATGGTCTGCTTTGCCGCTAGAACCAATAGAACCTATATACTTGGTGTAAATGTATTTTGTAGTTCCAAGTTTCTCACTCCATATATACGCCAAAAGAATTCCAAACAGATGTACTACATTTTGCATGTCCTAGTCTGAAAAAAATAAACCGGAAAAAAATCATCACCAACGGCGTGCATGTGCCGAATGTGGCATCGAACAATTCATGAGACCTTCTTACGATGAACCACCTGATCGATCGACACGTCACACTTTGTTGACGATCCAGCATTTCTTCCTGATCTCGCCGTTGGCGCTGGTCTTGACGCCGACGCCGCCCATCTTCACCATCGCCGCCGCAAACTTCTTCTCCCACAGCCCACTGACATGAGCGTTATCGAGCACCATCCTCGCCGTCTCGTTCGACGCCATGAGCGCCGCGTCGGAGGTGAACAGCACCTTGTGGTCCACGGCGTTCTGGTAGTACTGCCGGTCCAGGTCGTCGGGGGTCTTGAAGTCCTGCATCGCCGAGGGGTCGCTGCTGCTGCACTGCTCCCGCAGGGAGCTCGCGAACTCGGGGTCCATGTCGGAGGGGTTGGGGGGGATGCGGTCGTGGAAGGACGAGCAGCTGGAGCGGCCGACGGAGTGCGCGCCGGAAAGGGTGACCATGTCCTCGAGGCTCAGCCCCTTGGCGTGGAAGCTCTTGTTGAGCTGCTGGAGGCCGGAGGTGGGCGACGGCAGGTTGAGGGTGGTCTCGTTGGCGAAAGACACGCGCCCGTCGTAGCGGCCGGCCGGCATCGGGAAGTAGGCGGCCGTGCGGTTGGTAAGGAAGAAGGTGGCGTCGCGGCCGGCGAAGGCGAGGACGTCCGCACAAGAGACAACTCCGGGGCAGGCCTCCTCGAGCGCCGCCTTTGCCGCGTCGATGACCTCGAAGCCTCGGAGGGTCTTGTTCGGCGGGCCCTTCAACTCTGTCGGCTCGCCGGAGCCGGTCGTGTTGAGGAGAACGGAAGCATCGCACCCCTGAGCGATCACGTCACGCACAGCACGTAAGAATGGAGGAATGCTTAATATTGATCAGACTAATTAGAAGAGATGTGAGCGTCTGGATTATTTACCCGGACGAAGCAGTCGTGGAAGAAGAGACGGATGAGCCCCGCGCCGGTGCCGCGATTCTTCTCCCTGGCGTTCTTCACGGCCTCCCTGACAATGGCCTCCGCATTTGGGCAGGAGTAGCTGTAGTGACCGACACTGAGCCCTGAAACGGGAGTGCTTGGGCTGGGAGAGTTACTGGGAGGATAAGGGGCTGGAGCAGGGCTATCCGGGCTTGGGCTTGGGCTTGGGCTAGGGCTTGAAATATACGGTGCTGGACTAGGGCTAGGGCTGGCAGGATTGGGTTGCCTTGGATTGATCGGGCTTGGGCTAGGAAGATATGCGGGTTGGCTAGGGCTTGGGCTCGGTGGATAAGCAATAGTAGTGCTCGGGCTCAATGGGCTTGGACTAATGGTAGGAGGATGACTAGGTGGACTTGGGTCAGGTGAATATGTGGGTGGGGTTTGACCAGACACGCTTGGACTAGGGCTAGGAAGGTACTCCGGTGAGCTTGCGCTCGGGGCACTGGAAGAAGCAGACGGAGGAAGAGCGGGTTGGCTGACACTCGGTGGATATACCGGCGGGCTTCGGCTCGGTGCGCCTAGGTCGACGCTAGGACTAGGAGGCTGAGCGAGCGGGCTCGGGCTCAACACAATCGGGCTCGGCATGGGTTGGCTGGGGCTGGCACCTGGAGGATAACTGATCGCCTTCAAGCTCGCCGGGGCCGAGCTTGCAGAATACGCCGGTGACTCCGCAGGCGAGCCATTGTCACCTTGGCACGCCACGGATCCCAGCAACGCGAGCAAGGCGAGGGCGGCGATCTTCACCATCTCAGCTACTGCTATCTCTACTGCTGTTCGTAACTGTGTTCGCTATCTGCAACAACTTGTGTGGCTGGACTAAGGGCGAAGAGCTACGACCGTCCTACATATAGCTCAGGAGCGCCGGAGGAGACGAGGAATGTACGCGGAATGTCTCCGGGCAATCCGGGGAAGCCTCACGTGGCGAAGGTTGTGAAGTCAAGGGCCGGAACATGGCAGCGGCACCGAGTAGTTCCCAGCTCAATCAATTGACGCTGACACGTCTAGTTGCCTAATTGCTCCGCTATGCCGACTGGCACGCAATCATTTGCGGAGGAAACTAGATGGGGAATAATCATCGTTCTTCTGTTCTGCAGCTGTAACGCGGGACGCATGTACAAAACTAGGATGGTTGTAAGTGTGTAATACACGCCGCGTACAAAACTGGTTGATGACAACCGGCCAAGGTTGCTTCCTCATTGATTCAAGTAGAAAATTTGATACTAAAATGGATGCATTGATCGGTGTCGGTGTCGGTGTGTAAACAAGTGCATCGCACAGCCAGCAAGCTGCTGTTGTTGTTTTTGTTGTTTTTTGGTGGGGGGTAAGGTTGTTGAATTGTAGCGGCTCCAAATGTCATGGTGTTGGCTTTTGCCTATGCTAGCTATATCAGCGGCCAGTTGCTTAATTAGCTTAGCGTAGTTTTGGCCTGCGATGGTGACAGTGCTGGTGGTGCAGCCCGCCTTCGTCTCTGTTTCTTGCCCCTGTTTTCATCTTCTTGTACTACCACACTCGTGTATGCATCCAGGCGTACTGCCCAAAGATGAGTAAGATGTGTATGTCGTGCCACCTATTGTGATGCCAGGCACAAAGGAAAGGTGAAATAAAACCAAGCTGCAGTGCGGGTTTGACGCACCCACCAGACGCAGTGGCGCAGGATTCGCCAGGGATCCACTTTGTCGTCCCCGTCGTCCTCGGCAAACTAAAATGAAAATGTTATGGATTTGCAATGTGACCTTAAATGAATTTGCCATATGACCAAATGATTTTGCCATGTTATGAACGAAAAAACCTATAGAAAAAGGAAAATGTTAAGAATGTGCCATGTGACAATAGTAGAATTTGCCGTATGAACAAATATGAATTTGCCATGTGACAATAATGAAATTTGTCCTGTGAACAGAAAAATGAATTTGCTTTGTTTTTTTTTGCGAAAACGAATTTGCTATGTTATGGATACAAAGAAGAATAATTTACCATTATAAATGGCAAAACCTATATAAAATCCTATGCAAATCATGGCAAAAATGCCATAGGTGAAAAAAAAAACTAAAGTGGAGCACAAATTTTCCATGGCAAAAATCATAATTACTTGATGTTGTCTCGTTACAAAATTTTCTAGAATTGCCATTGCAACAGAATTATGTTTGGAAAATGTCATGGCAAAGAAATACAATTGAAAGAATGAACATTACACAAAAAAAATAAGGACAGTAACTGCCATGGCAGATGTATATTAAAATTGCTTTTAATGAAAATTGACATGCTTTGTATCAGAAATTTTTCATGTATGAAAAAAATAACAATAAGTATGACCAAAATTCCCATGCTTGTATAAGAAATTTTGCCATGTTTGTAAAAGTAATAAGTTTGTTCTTCACTCAAATGAAAAAAAAACTATTTCTTCCGCTGGTAGTGTCATTGGCGGAAATTGCCATGGCAAATGCATATTAAATTTGCCATGTTATTTAAAAATTAAAATTGATGGCAAAAAATTAGTGCATTACACCATAGCATGCTCGCAATTTCAAATAATAATAATAATAATAATAATAATAATAATAATGCCTCCTTGCAAGGCGGAATGAGGTTGGGTTTGTTGGGGAACGTAGTAATTTCGAAAAAATACCTACGCACACGCAAGATCATGGTGATGCATAGCAACGAGAGAGGAGAGTATCGTCTACGTATCCTCATAGACCGTAAGCGGAAGCGTTATGAGAACGCGGTTGATGTAGTCGAACGTCTTCAAGTTCCGACCGATTCAAGTACCGAACGCACGGCACCTCCGAGTTCAGCACACGTTCAACTCGATGACGTCCCACGAACTCCGATCCAGCAGAGCTTCACGGGAGAGTTCCGTCAGCACGACGGCGTGATGACGGTGATGATGTTGCTACCGACGCAGGGATTCGCCTAAGCACCGCTACGATATGATCGAAATGGATTATGGTGGGGGGGGGCACCGCAGACGGCTTGAAACAATCAACTTGTGTGTTCTAGGGTGCCCTCCTGCCCCCGTATATAAAGAAGCAAGGAGGGAGGGAGGCCGGCCCTTGCAGGGCGCGCCAGGAGGAGGAGTCCTCCTCCTAGTAGGCCTACTAGGAGGAGGAAAGGAAGGAGGTGAGGGAGAAGGAAGGAGAGGGAGGAAAGGAGGAAAGGGGGCCCGGCCCCCTAGTCCAATTCGGTTTGGGCTAGGGGGGGCGCGCGCCCTACCTCCTCTCTTCCACCACTTGGCCATGAGGCCCAATACTTGTTCCCCGTATTCCCGTAACTCTCCGGTACTCCGAAAAATACCCGAATCACTTGGAACCTTTTCGATGTCCGAATATAGTCGTCCAATATATCGATCTTTACATATCGACCATTTCGAGACTCCTCATCATGTCCCCGATCTCATCCGGGACTCCGAACTACCTTCGATACATCAAATCACATAAACTCATAATATCGATCGTCACCGAATGTTAAGCGTGCGGACCCTATGGGTTCGAGAACTATGTAGACATGACCGAGACACGTCTCCGGTCAATAACCAATAGCGGAACCTGGATGTTCATATTGGCTCCTACATATTCTATGATCTTTATCGGTCAAACCGCATAACAACATACATTGTTCCCTTTGTCATCGGTATGTTACTTGCCCGAGATTCGATCGTCGGTATCTCAATACCTAGTTCAATCTTGTTACCGGCAAGCCTCTTTACTCGTTTCCGTAATGCATCATCTCGCAACTAACTCATTAGTTGCATTGCTTGCAAGGCTTATAGTGATGTGCATTACCGAGAGGGTCCAGAGATACCTCTCCGACCATCGGAGTGACAAATCCTAATCTCGATCTATGCCAACTCAACAAGTACCATCAGAGACACCTGTAGAACACCTTTATACCCAGTTACGTTGTGACGTTTGGTAGCACACAAAGTGTTCCTCCGGTAATCGGAAGTTGCATAATCTCATAGTCATAGGAACATGTATAAGTCATGAAGAAAGCAATAGCAGTAAACTAAAACGATCAAGTGCCAAGCTAACGAAATGGGTCAAGTCAATCACATCATTCTACTAATGATGTGATCTAGTTTATCAAATGAAACCTCAAGTCTATGGTTAGGAAACATAACCATCTTTGATCAACGAGCTAGTCAAGTAGAGGCATACTAGTAACACTCTGTTTGTCTATGTATTCACACATGTATTATGTTTCCGGTAAATACAATTCTAGCATGAATAATAAACATTTATCGTGAAATAAGGAAATAAATAATAACTTTATTATTGCCTCTAGGGCATATTTCCTTCAGGGTTTAGCGAGGAGTGGGGTATCTCTTTTAGGCGGTTGGTGCTATAGGTGTTTCTTCATCTTGGTGATCAAGAGGATTTTCTATTTCATCTGAAAAATATGTAATTTAAACTACCTTTCTCCCTCAATGAAAATGACAGGCAACTTTGCATTGCTTGTTTTGAAAAAAAACATAGGTGCAACCTGTGCAACTGCACAAGGCCCCCAAAATCATGGCCCCCCTATTTTTACTAACTACAACCATTATTAAAGACTAATGGGTTAGTAAACATAAAAGCAAAAAGGGACTAACCAGCTGGCTGCTAGAGGAGATGCCTCTTGCGCCGGTTCCTTGAGTTAGCTCATGAAGATGCCATAGTGGGCCAGCCATCTAGCTCTTCCCTATGTTTCCCTCACTCATGCTCAGTTTTTTCTCTTCTCTAGGCATAGATCACTCGTTCCCTGACCTCGCCTTAGTCAGCGAAGTTGACCTTTGACCGCTAGATACTTGACGTCGAAGAAGATTCACAAAATTTTAAAAAACTTCATATATGTGGAAAAAGTTTAGGGAAAAAATTGTGCATTTGACAAAGTCCAAAAAATTTAAATTAGTTAATAAATTTTAAAAAAGAACATCACAAAAATGAAAAGGTTGATGAATTTAGAAAAAAATTCACAACTGAAAAGGTTTTTCAATTTGAAAAAAAAAACAATTTTAAAAAAGTTCATCAATTTTGAAAAAAAATTAAATTGATTTTAAAAAATTACCAAATTGAAAAAAGTTCACATGTTCAAGATTTTTTTAAAAGCTCATGAATTAAGAAAAGTTTCCATATTAAAAAACTCATTAATTCAAAAACTTCACAAATTTTCAAAAGTTCATGAATTAGAAAATTCATAAATTCAAAAACTGTTCAAGCATTTCAAATTTTTGCGTGAACAAAATATTTTTCATGAATTAAAAATGTTCAAGAATTTGAAAATGTTTCAGGGATTCAAAAAAAGATCATGAATTCAAACAAGTGCATGTAAATAAAAAACTCATGAATTCAAGGATTATTTGCAAATCCAAAACAATATTTATAAATTGCAATATTTTTTCAAAATTTTGTAAAAAGACCATGAATTAAGAATATCAGGAATTCGAAAAATATTAGTGATAATTTAAAAAACACGAATTCATAAAATGTTTGATACATTCAAAAATGTTCCACGAGATCAAATATATATCATGAAATATGATTTAAAAAAGTTCAGACATTCATGTAATGCTTGCAAATTTGAAAACTTTCAACTTTTGAAAATTGTCTACGAGTTTAATAAATGATTATGAATTGAAAGTAATAAAACATAAAATATGAAAAAAAAAAAAACATGAACAAAAAAACTAGGAAAAACTGGTGGAAAAGCTAACAGAACCGAAAAACAAAAAGAAACAAAAAAATCAACCTGGAAGCTGCCGAAAATAGGAAAATTACTCCGTCAAACCGCTCCAGGAAACTCTCAATAGAGTCGCTTGATGGGTTGGCCTCGGTAGGCGATCAAAGCGCTAGTGGTCACATAGAGCGATATATATCATTTGTTTATCCAGGCAGCGATTCCTAACCGCTAAACATATGCATCCTCCTCCTATTAGATATATGGACTGTTGGATTTATTAAGCTTTTGCCCCCTACTATATTGCATAAACGCCTAGCACAACATGGATGCAAAGATGCATGTGTTCACACAATGCCTATTGAATACTGGAGTTGTGGCGCTTCAAAGATGATGGACTCACCATAAGCCCCTTGTGACCGATGGACACATCGCCTCTTGCAGAAAGAATATTTCATCTTGAGGAGACACAGAGGAAGTTAAACTGAGGATTTGATTGCTGGTGGGTTGTGAGTACAACCATTTGTCCTAACCATCCAATCACACTTTATAGTCACATACCAAAATTAGGGATTCATGTTTCTAAAAAATGATGCCAAATTTGTAAACAGAAGAATACATGTGTGAGCTAGTGTCGATTGACTACTCATTTGTGTATCAGCGCATTCACGAGGAACATCACCAGGATCTTGAGCCCCGAAGAAGATGTCTTGTATTCGCTCCCCAAACTCGGGCTCGTTGCGCATGGTGAGCCCCCTCCTGGCCCCACACCCACCACCGCACTCCACGATGGTCACCCTCCTCTCCCTCATGTGCGGCAGCGCGAGTTCCATCTTAGAATAGAACCGCGCCGAGAACGAGATTTTCACTACCTGATGACACCGATGGGGGTGATGTCAGTGGTCCCATTCAAGCGGTCGTCATCGTTGTCGAGCAGGTGAAACGACACGGACTCGTGGATGTCGTCGTCTGTTGTGCGGCAGTACACGAGCGGCGCGGCCGAGACGAATGGTGGTGGCTGCCACGGCTTTGAACGGTGCGAATGGGGAAAGGAGAGGAGTTGCAGGGCGGCGACACAGATGCTGATAACGACAGCCATCAGCAACCACGACGCGTCGCGCGGTACGGTAGAAGAAAACCGCCGGAGTTGGGAAGGACATGGGGCAGCAGGGTGGGGTCGACGGCTAGGGGGAGGACAATGTGGGGTAGTAAGCTTCGCGTGTGCATCGGGATACATGGTGTACATCCCATAGTAAGGAGGGCGGGGATGGTGCAAGGAACACAAGCGGAGGCTCGCCAGCGGCGGCCAGACCGGGTAGGAGTGACAACCAGGTCATGGTGAGGGAGGGATTTAGTGAGCGGGCTAGTGGATAGGGGAAGACAGAGAGAATATGGTGAGGGGATCGTTATCCCGAATGTGAGAGTGGAATGAACAGTTATGATAACCAGATTTGTTTCAAGATTGTGCGCTCTATCCGATGGACAGTAAGGCCGGGGAGCCCCCCTTTTTGAAAAAAAAAATCCGATGGACAGTAAGTCGTTCCTTTTCGAGTGCTAAAAATCTGACTTCGGGTTTTTAGGCTTTTCCTTTAACAATCTTTGTGACCAAGTACAATTCAACCAGCTATTTAATTTAACCAAAGAATGGAGCAATAGCATGCTTCTAGTTAACTAACCAAGGAACCAAAATTCATGGAATCAACAAGAGCGGATGCTCCAAAATAAACTGGTGGGAAACCTAAAACAGTCTGCACACTTGGTTATTAACTACAAATGGTCGGCAATCCTAGTTTTTGACGACCCTACACATCCTCCTGATCTCCCCACTGGCGGCGGTCTTGAGCTCGATGTCCACCATCTTTACCATCACCTTGGCAATCTTCCTCTCCCATCTCCTAGGGATAAACGCGTTCTCCACCACCTTCCTCGCTGTCCGTCTGGAAGACAACAGTGTCGCGTCCGAGGTGAATAGCTCGTGAAGATGGGGCTCATCGGACACTTTCTCTACAACAGGGTGGTGAATGCAGGGTTCATATCGGATGGCTTCGGCGGCAGGCGGTCGATGAAGGACGAGCGGTGGGACACGCCGATGGTGTGCGCGTCGGAGAGGACCACGAGGTCCTCCTCGTCGAGGTTCTTGGCCGTGAAATTGTCGACGAGCTGCGAGAGGTTGAAGAAGGGTGGAGGGATCAAGCGCCTCACTAGCGAGGGACACGCGCCTGTCCAGGCGCCCTGCCGGCATCCTGAAGTTGATCCTGGCACGGCTGAGGAAGTAAGACACGTCTCGAGCAGCAAAGGCGATAATGTCGGCGCAGGAGACCCTGCCAAGGCAAACCTTCTCGAGCGCCTCCTTGGCTGTGTCCAAGGGCGTAGCCAGGCCCCAGGCTACCCTGGCCATGGCCTGGTGTGTGGCAACGCATTCCTTTGTTGATTGATCATTACCGTTGTTTCTCTACAGTTGGCACAGGGCGTTGTAAAATTCTAGCTACGCAACTAGCTGTGTCGATCACTTCGAAGCCACGCAGGCTTGGGAAGTTGGGTGGGCTGAGCTTCTCCGGCTGGGTTGGCCGCTGTTGGGTCGAGGAGGACGGAAGCATGGCAACCCGGTAAGGCGGTAAGAAAACATCACGCGTGCACACACATGTTAATGAATACCTGGCATCACACCGACACAAATGCTAGAAACATGTCTGTACAAACCAGGAAGAAATAAAATACTTATCTGACATCTGAATTGATCGGATTCGGATCCGGCTTACCACTAGCAGTATTATATCCAGTAGTACAATTTTAGCGATCACATTCATGAGGTTTTATGCCTTGCCTAATCACGTGCACATGACAGATATTGTGAAACAGAGATAGCTAGTGATATCAAGCACAGAAAGATTTTTTTTCTTTTCTTGCTAGATGTTACATGCATGAACGGATTTTCATAATTACTGTATCTGGACGAAGCAGTCGTGGAAGTGCATCCGAAATATCCCAGCACCGAGGCCGGGGTTCTTGGACGTGGCGTTCCTCACGGTCACGGCCTCCCTGACGATATTTTCCGCCCGTGGGCACGAGCGCCTGTAGTAGCCGACTCTCAGCCTCCGCCATCCCGCAGACGGAGAAGAGGCTGGGCTCGGTGGACTAGCAGTAGGTGCGGCCATGGTTGGCGGGCTTGGTGATGGGGCGGCAGCAGGGAAGGTGTAGCTCGAGTTAGCAGCTGGGGAGCTCCTGTGGCTTGGATAGGCTGGCATTTCGGCTACCGGCGGACTAGCGTAGCTTGGATAGGAACCTTGGTAGGCTGCCATTTCCGTTGCCGGCGCAGCGGCTTTTTGAGCAGTAGCCACGGCGCCGAGCGATGCAAAAAGATGGCAACGACAAGGTTTGCCATGTCTGAAAGTTTGGTGCTATGCATGTGTACAGCTTCTTTAATTAGTGCATTTTGTAGATCAATTGCTGGAATTTAGTCTATTTTAGGCAGCCCAATAACTATTTTAGAAATTTCTAATAAATCCTAGAGGCCCACTCAGCCCATTTGTGCAAGTCAAAGGATACTACTAAAGTTTAGTCCCACATTGCTAGTTTAGTGGGAGTTGGACCTTCTTATAAGGGAGGTTCTTTCCCCACTTGTACGAGCATGAGAATAAAAGGGATATCCACGCCTCCCGTCGCTGCCCTCACGCCTCCTTCTCTTGCGCCTATAAAAGGGAGGTCGCTCCTCCCAGAGAGACACAAGAGAAACTCCTCTTCCTCTCGCCACAAAGTTCCGACCACTACGCTGCTGCTACGTTCTTCCCCATCCCGTCTCTGTCCCGTACGTGTTCTTGTCTTTCATGTTAAAGGTTCTGCCGCACGGTTCATATATGCAGAAGCTATTTACCTTCTCTCTGTCAGAACACATGACTTGTTTTATCTCTACTATATTAGTCATGCGTTATCTAGTATTTCTTTTAATAAAATTATTTGATAAATTGCTCATATTTCCAACATCAATGTCAACTGGGAACATGGATGGACATGAACAACTCATCGATCCTGCCGGGGTTCCTGTCTATCGCTTCTGCGCCGACGGAGTTCGCTGAGTTGTCCACGAGTGTTTCAGGGGAGGGTAGGTAGCGTAGATAGAAAAGTTTATATCAACATATGATCGCAGTAATAAATTATGCAAAACATGGTTCGGGGTACCTCCAGCATGTGTTAGCTCGGGGCACTTGAATAAAACTGCAACAACTCCACTAAAAAAGGAAATGTGGATTGGCTCCGGTGAAAAATGAACGAAGACTTTTTGGAAAAATAATTCCATATGTGTTCAGCCAGGATTTGAACTGTGATGTGCATCATGCTGCCACGTGATGTACGATGAACATGCTCTTAACATGCATGTTACGATGGGAGATGGCTTTTTTTTCAATGGGAGAACGGACAACAACCTGTCCTTGGTTAGAATTTGGTAGGGCATGTAGTACAATAGTGCTATCTTAGCAGTGTCATGTAGGATAAATGTTGAGAAGGGGAAAAGAGAAAGCAAAGAAAAGATTACTGTTGAGGAAATCGTTAACTGGTAGCTGCTTGGTTGGCTGGCGAGTAGGGAATTAATAGGCTAATTGGCAAGTTAATCGGACAGTTAATCAATTAATCAGATGATTTCTAAGTTTATCGGCTACTCGATGACTCTAAGAATAGAGATTAATCGGCTAGTTAACTCCTTAATTGGACAAATTCTTGAACAGGGAAAAAGACTATGTCTTCTCTTAATTAAGAGATGGTCTCTTAGCAATAAATCTCTCATCACATTTTTTAGGAACTACAGATAAGATTAAGATACCACCCATTGCACATCATTTTTTATTGTCATCTATATATTACAGGATGTGATTAAGATAAAATTATCTTATAAATCAATGTGCACGTCCTTATGAAAACTAGTCCTTAATAGATTGGCGTGTATTAAGTTTAAACTCCAAGTGATTAATAGGACACAGCAGAATAGGAGAAGAGCCTTTTATTGGCATAAAGTAATACATACTCGCTCCGTCCTAGGACAAAGGGAGTATATATATGATAGGAATGCCATGTAAATTGATTATTTTTCTCTTGGAAAACAGGGTTTATCTTGGTCTCTCTGTGCGATGATGCACACGACTATATATTATTAAGAAACTATTCTGGTCTCCCGTCGGCAATGCCGACTTGCCACCAATTCCACCGCATGACACACCTTAATTTATTTTCGAGAAAATTGTACTCGAATTCTCCAAAGTATTTTCACTATTTCTCACTTGGCTCTTTTGATTTGTTTTCATTTTCTCGTTTCTCATATAGCTATTGTTCACCATTGGACTAACCAAAATTGGTAATGTGGCTTCCATTTGTGTTGCCACGTTGGAGCCACCTACTATAATCTATTAGAATAGAAATGAAAGAGGAGATATATGAGAAAAACATTCAGAGAGGCCAAAAGCATAGACCTAAGTTCAGGTAGGCAAATGCGAAATCAATGATAGTTTAGGAGTTGCATTGAAATTAATTTTGATAATGTTGATCATTACATATGACCTGTGGATGTTGCTCTCTGAATTTAGGAGTCTGATCTAGGACTTTGATCCGCTTATGGGACGGGGCGCGTCAAAGACTGAGTCGTGGCTGGAAGGTTCACCTCCAAAGGGAGCAAATCTTTGCTCATTGACTCGCGCCTCTCTAACCTCCCCATGTATATGATGGAGTTGTATATTTTTTTTTCAAATGGTATGCATAGATCATTTGACAAGGATCTACCACGTTTCTTCTAGTAGGCGGCAAATGGGGGCGAGAAATACCATATGGTTAAGTACCGATATATACTTCCCTAAGGATCTAGAGGGTCTATGTATTCTGGCATTCCAACACATGAATATGGCCCTTATGCTGAGGTTGGTGTGGTGGATCCTCACGGGTCAGGGGAGCTTATGGTTGCAGCTTGTTAAAGCCAAATATCTACAAGCTGCCCTCTCCTGGCTTGCGATTATAGGGAGAGGCTCCCAGTTATGGAAGTCTCTCCAATTGATCAAATATTATATTTGCTTGGGTACCAACAAGTCCATAGGCATTGAAAAGGGGCCCTCTTCTAGCTAGAACCATGGCTTTGCAAGTTCCTAATATGCGTGGACCTGTTGCTTTTAGTTACCTCAACCGCCCACAATGGAAGTTGGAAAATCTCATTCTGGTGAACATTTGGCCCTGAGGAGACATTAGCTTCCCAGCGTTGATGCCGAGTGCACCAGATGATGTATCTTGGCGCCTAGCTCCGTCAGGTCTATTCTGTGTTGGCTTGGCATATCGTGACCTATGTCATGCGCCGACTCTTGCATGGATCACTCTCTTTTGAAAAGTGTCGCTTCCGCTGAAAATCAAGATTTTTGTGTGGCAGCTATTGCAGGACCCCTCCCCACGGGACAGACGTAGCAAAGCGGCATGAGCCTAGAGATGGTATGTGCCAGATTTGTGGGGCCTCGAGTTTGTCATCCATATTTTTTTCACATGTTTGTGGCCACTGTTTATAAAGTTTTGTTCGCGAGGCTCTCGGGCTTAAGTGGTAGGCCTTGGGCCTGGGCGAGCTTTTAGGGCGTGTTTGGTTGCTGTCACCAAGTAGAACGTCACGGGTCCGACCCGTTCCCACAGCCCATTCTCGCGTTCGGTTAGTCGAACGAACCATAACCCACCCGTTCCAGGGAACCGAATATTCTCTCATTATGTGGAACGGAGGCGTGCCTCCAAATCGAGCGGACGACAGGGAACGAGCCCTCTTCATCCCGCACGCGCCTCTGCCCTATCCTCTCGCGACTCCCCTCCCTCAACGCCGCCACCCTCCCGCTGCTCCCTCCCTCTCGATCTGCCACCTCCATCCCTCTCCGGCGCCGGCTTCACTCTCCTCCCTGCCATCTCTCCTCTGTGATGGCGCGCAGCAGCAACCTGGTGGTGACCTAGCAGCGAGTGGAGATCAGGCATCGGCGGGGCAGGAACAACCCAGCGAGGCAGCGATAGAGGAGGGAGCGACCGGAGGTGCGGCTGAGGCGGCCGGATCGACAAGTAACAGCGGCTGAGGCGGCCGGATCGACAACTAGCAGCGGTACATTTTCCACTCCTCCTTTGTATATCTTTGTACATGTTGATGTCTAGGCAGATTTTCTCTCTGTGTGCCATGTTCCTCCTCTATTTGTGTCACATATATGTGCTTGTGTGTAGTAGCCAGATCCATAGTTACCCAAATCTGCTATCAATGTGTGCTGCTATGTACGACCTAGATCCATGGTTACAAGTCATTGCTAGCCATATTTTTGATATTATGCATCAATTGTAGATGGTCATGAAGATGAACAAGAGAAAAAGGATGGCTAGGGGAGCTGCTGTTTTTGTTACACTAGCTGCAATGGCAGTCATTGTTCGGGCTATAATAAGGAAGAGAAGACCCAATGCATGAAATAGATAGAATCAGATATGATTATTTGAACCAAAAAATTTGGCAAAGTGATGTGTTATGTAAAAACATGCTAAGGTTTGAAAGAGCTGCCTTCTTTCGCTTGTGTGGCATATTGAGGGATCGGAAGTTGCTAGAAGACAGTGCACATCTTAGTGTGGAGCAACAATTGGCGATGTTTTTGCATACAATTGGGCATAACCTTCGGAACAGGGTTATTTCGGCCAATTTTTGTAGATCATATGGCACAACCAGCGTATACTTTAGAAAGGCTCTTCATGCCATAGGCGAGCTCCATAATGATTATATAAGGCCACCATCATTGGAGACCCCCTCAAAAATTGCAGGAAATCATTGTTTCGACCCATATTTTAAGGTAATTTCAGAAACTATTCCTTAGCTATCTAGGCTATATGACATGCCATTTAATACTGATCAATATATAGGATTGTATTGGAGCTATCGATGGTACACATGTGCGGGCAGGTGTTACCAAAGACGTGGAGCATTCTTTTCGTGGTAGGAAGGCCTATACCACTCAAAATGTGATGGCGGCAGTAGATTTTGACCTCCGCTTCACATATGTGTTGGCTGGTTGGGAAGGGTCCGCACACGACGCAACCGTTTTAGTTGATGCATTATCTCGTGAGAGAGGCTTACAAGTACCACCGGGTAAAAAGTTGCCCTAGATATAAATTCTCCATATGTTACTGCCTTAAGAAACCGCTGTAACCAATATTTGTTTTAACTTTCTAGGGAAGTACTACCTAGTTGATGCCGGTTATGGAGCGAAGCCTGGTTTCTTACCACCTTTCCGTGGTGTGAGGTACCATTTGAATGAGCGGGGTAACAATCCGGTCCAAAATGATAAGGAGCTATTCAACCTTAGGCACTCATCTCTACGGGTGACGGTAGAGAGGGCTTTTGGATCTCTCAAGAGGCGTTTCAAAATTTTAGATGATGCCAAACCATTCTTTACTTTCCCAGTCCAAGTTGACATTGTTATAGCTTGTTGTGTTTTTCATAATTATGCACTATCATAATTATGCTCGGGATAACCGTACCGGTAGGAGAGACGCCTCTTCTGGTTAGGATTTGAGGTGATGACCTAGACCTTATGGACCATGCGTAATAGGATGGTTATCGAGTAGGTCTTTTGCGGTATGCCTGTGACTCCGTGCTTAAGTTTCTGGCCTTCTAGCAGGACTGTCACCCACTCTTTGGACAACGGGACAAGGATCAGCTAGGCGGCATGATTGATGATCTGATTGCGGCAGGCCGCGGTCTTCCTTCACCTCCTAAAGCATCTTTCCTTGAGCTATGGCATCTTCTGATCCAATCTCCCTCAAGTACGTTCCGCTTGAGCACGCTATGGCACGCTATGGCATCTTCTGGCAGGCCGCGTCGGAGATGAAGAGCACGTTCCGCTTGAGCAGGTTGGTGTAATACATGTTGTCCATCCGGTTGGGGGTGACGATGTCCTGCGCCACCGTGGGGTCGTTGGTGAAGTTGGGGCTGACGGGGCACTTGCTCTGCAGCAGCCTGGTGAGGCCGGGGTTCATGTCTGAGGGGTTCGGGGGCAGGCGGTCGGTGAAAGAGGAGCAGTGCGACACGCCGATGGTGTGCGCGCCGGAGAGCACCACGAGGTCGTCCTCGTTCATGTTCTTGGCCTTGAAGCTGTCGACGAGCTGCGTGAGGTTGGAGAAGGGCGGGGGGAGGAACTGCAGCGCCTCGCTCTCGAGCGACACGCTCCCGTCGAACCGCCCCGCCGGCATCTTGTAGTCGATCCTGCTGCTGCTGAGGAAGAAGGCGGAGTCGCGTGCGGCGAAGGCGATGACGTCGGCGCAGGAGACGACTCTAGGGCAGATCCTCTCGAGGACCGCCTTGGCCGCGTCGATCACCTCGAAGCCGCGCAGACTGGGGAAGTTGGGCGGGCCGAGCTTCTCCGGCCGCGGGTTCGCCGGCGTCGGGTCCAGCAGCACCGACGCGTCACAGCCCTGCACAAGCCAAATGTTAATCACGTGATCGTCGATCTACGTGCATGAAAAAGCAAGCAGTTAACAGTACGCGGCCACGTACCTGGACGAAGCAGTCGTGGAAGGCCATGCGAATGATGCCGGCGCCGAGGCCGGGGTTCCGGGAGACGGCCTTGCCGACGACGGCCCTGACGATGATCTCCGCGCGGGGCACTTGCGGTTGTAGTACCCGACCCTCACCCTGTGCCCCGGCGCCCCCTTCCCCTGGCATGTCACCGCCAGGAGCAGCACACACGCGATCCAGATCGCAACCCTACCCATCCTTGGACGATGAGTGTGTGTGGGCGGCAGGAGACTGGAAGTGGAAGCTGCAGTGTGTGTGGTTGAGGTGTGGAGTCGCTGCTCCTCGGCACGTCCATTTATATGCGCGGGAGTGGAGAAGAATTGGCAGGGGTTTGTCTTGCCGGCAGAGCATGTTCCCTGTCTCTAGGAACATGCGAGCACAACTCAGCATACATCCAATAGAGCTCCGGAGCGCTGACTTCAAGGAAACCGGGTTGGTAATCTAGGCTTGAATGGTGATGTAGGCATGTGCAGATCTGATCTGGCTGGGACGACTGGGTTTCTGCAGCTCCATGCAAGACAGCGTGGATGGATCATGCATGGATAGGCTTTTCTTTCCTGACTGAGGTTAGGTTAGCACATTCCATTCCGAGCAATAATTCATGTCGCTCCTGTATTATTCTTAACCTGATCGGTGGTAACTCCGGTACATCAACTTGCCTCTAGTACGTGTTTACTCTTCGCCGGCGAGCTGTTTATTTACTCCACAGCACATGGTAAAGACATCTCGATCATTTCAAGAGGGCTTGTCGGCCACTGGCGGATTTGCTGGACGCTGGACGGTGGTGTACGCAATGACAAAAATACTGCTTATACCTCGTCTGACTGAACAAATCATGGATCGGGGAGCGCGCAACTCTTCTTGCATGCCCTATAATCGTGCAAACCGACGCCTCATAGTCAATTGAATCTTGTGTAGTCAAGAGTATGCATTTGTATGGGTTTTTTTTTTCTTTTGCATGATGTATATTTGTTGTAGGACGTTTTTTTTGCAGAAAGATGTGTAGTCAATGGACTACATAGCTCATCTGTGGCTTCGCCACTGGATCCATGCATGGATGATGGATTGATCGTGCACCAACTCGAATGATATATATAATGCTTAAATTGTCGATGGGCTAGATCTGGGTGCTACACCTCGATCGCCGCATCGTACGTACCAACCGTTAGTTCGATCACTACTGCACCAGTTACAGACGTGATGGAAGCGATTAAAATGGGTGGCGGCCCTTCCTGATTTTTTTTACAACACAGTACAAGCACAGACACTCATACATATGCACATAACTCACATTTATAAACGCATACACGTAGATCCTACCTGTGTATGAGCCCCCCCCCCCCCCCCCCCCCCCCCCCGAGAAACTGAGCCGGCACACCATTTTGAAATTGATGAAGTCACCATACACGCCTTCGTAGTCGACGAGAATGTTTTCTTTCACTAAACACACATTGTCGTTAGGCCTGGAATAAATTCACAAAAAAAATCGACCATCAATGCTAAGTCTAGCACTAGAACCCTGCTGGGTTGGTTCCACCACAAGAAATATAACCATCTGAGCTCAACTCGCTATTCAAGATTTTCTCTTTTCAGAACCGATAAAAATAATACGTCGGATATTTAGGATTTGGGAGTGAACATCTCCTGTGCCGTTGATTCCAAGTATGAATCTTAGGGCAAGAGAAATTAGCCACACCAGATTTTTATTTCGTTCGGGAAAAAGGACCATCATTGGGAATGCATGCCCCTTCCCTCACTCCTCTGTCTTCCCTCCCTTGTTCCCCCACTCCTACCTCATTTCTTTCCCCACATGGTCGCTCCATCGCCGATTCCTTCCTTCTTCCCTTTCGTTTTCTTCGACGACGGTAATGACTGTTCCCAACGGTGGAGTAGTGGCGCGCCGCGGATGCGGAGGCTCCCGCGCGTTATGTGGCAGGCAGATCTCGGGCCGCGACCATGTCGATGATGGTGGAGAAGAGGGACCAACACACATGGTGATGTCGTGATTCCAGCGGCTCGGAGTTGCCGGAGAGAGGGAAGGGAGGCGATGGCACTGCTCGAGGAGGCTAGACACGGATTGGGGGAGGGGAGCGGAGTTGTCCCTGATGCAATGCACCTTGAGAATGAGGGGCGTGAAGCGGGAGAGCAGCGTGGAGCCGGCGCCGATACGTTCCACAAGGGCGGCGCTCCCTGCAGCCGCATGTTTGGGGTGGGCGCGACAGCTCAACTTGAGGACAGACAGGATGCCCTTGCCATGAAAAATAATATAAATTGCTATACATTGACTGAGATGATACGAATTGGGGTGTTTTCTTTAGTGTGTAGTTTGTTTTTTAGCAGCTTAGAGATGGCAAAAAAAATTAGCACCTTTATGTCATCATTTCATGAATGAGATAATCACCACGTACGTGACAAACTTTTTTGTACTCCTTTTTTTAATATACATGAATTTTTAGATCAGTTGCATTTTCATGATCTAGATTATGGACATGGCAACTTTTGTATTTGAGTAGGTGGTAGTTTTTACTTTTGAAAATCATAGCAATTTTGTGTGGTCATGTATTTTGTTTCATCATATATGCATGTTGCCGCCATTTAGTTTGCTTAATGTTTGACATGCAAACTTAGATATCTGTTGTGTGGGAGTAATGGGCCACGGGTAGGCTAAACCGAGGCCCATGGCCTTTCAAGACATCGGGGCTTGCTGCGCCCCTCAAGACAACGGATGGAGAGCCGATTTCAGGAGGGCGACTGAAGAAACAGCCGGCCGCCCATAAGCGTCCGAGTCCTGCGGATGGGATCGAGACCGGCTGACTCTGACTGGCGGCTTCCGGAGTCGCCGACCGCGGGAAGTTGGCCCACGACACCAACGAAGCCCATGCCCTCATCAGGGGGGATGGAACAGGGAGTGGCGACAGTGAAGCCCACTCCCTCCCCTTTTTCCGGGGGATGGCCAGAGCATAGTGCGCTGTACTAGTGGAGATCTCCGTCCGGCACAGCACTGTGCCATGCAATCCCTGACGCCAGCAACAGTGGGCGGAGTCCAGTACCCACGACATCTAACAGTACGATCCACGAAAGGCGGGCCCTACCGGTCAGTGAGAGTCCGGAAGACGGCTAGAGCGCCACAAGATGGACCTGTAGGGAGCCGGCCCCCGGGAGTCGGCCTGCCCCTCCTACGGGTTCCCGGCGCCATTAACAAGACGAGACAGGGAGTGACTACAGTGATCTCCCACCAGACGGCGGGGCTGTAGCCACAACCCCATGACCAAGCCTGTGTCATTAGAGGCACAACTACAGTAATCAGCAGCCGGCAGGACCCGCAAGCGGCGGGTGCGGCCTGTCGGCTCCGTACCGGACCAGTCGGCGGGCCCCAGCAGTCGGCGGAAGGGCCGGCAAGCGAAGAGACTGACGGCTGGGCCTACGACCAGTCAGTTTACCATTGTACCCCTAGGGGGTAGGCCTATATAAACCCCCCAGGGCATCCATGCAAAGGGTTGGGATTCACTAGATTTAGACCAGACCTTAGAGAAGGAGAGAGCTAGCCTTGCCCTCCTCTATCCACAGATACAGCTCGAGGAGCACCTTTGTACTCACTTTGCCTTAGTGATCATGCGGAGACCCTGCAGAGCAGGACTAGGGGTGTTATCTCCTAGGAGAGCCCCGAACCTGGGTAAAGTACGCCGGCGTTCGTGTCTACGCCTCATCCCGTTTCCAGGCACCCGTGACGTTCTACTCGCCCCCACCATGATAAGTCATCCATTGGCATATGTCGCACCCAACCCCTGACATTTGGCGCCCACCGTGGGGCCTGGTGCACCGTCGTCCAGAGACCTATTCTGGACGGGAACCCTTTTTCTCCCTGGCGAGCGCAGCCAGCCCGGCACGCCAGACGGAGTCTGCGCTGATGCGCTGCATGGCGCTGAACTCGCCGCCGCAGCCAGTTGCCTCGCCGATCTTGTCGGCGAGGTCCGCCTCTCCGACGAGCCCGCGTCCGACGCGGGCACGTGTGGCCCCGAGAGCCTCCTTGCGGGCCTTCTCGATCAACTCCACGTCGCCAGTGAGCCGGCTAGGGACTTGGAATCCGTAGGCTTCACCGATCCGATGTTGGTCGACTCCGACACCGCGTCGCTTGACACATTCTCCTCCAACATGGTGGTCTACGACGAACCGCTTTCTCGCGCAGAGAGCGGCGGAAGCACCGTCACGGAAGTGCTTGTCATTGATCATGACGAGCACTCTGGCCGGGGTGATTATGACCCGCTCAACGTGGCGCTACAAGACCTGGCGGCGCCCATTCCCAAAGACGCCGACGCTGAGACTCTGGAGGCACGCCGCCTTCAGCTAGTCGAAGGCGCCAAAAAGCTAGCCAGCATGAGACGCTTGTCGGAAGCCTACCAGCACGAGATGGACTGCGCTGCGGGCGGCACACCGGCTGCAGCTGGGCCTAGCCACCTTGGCACGGCGTGGCGCGGCTATCGCTGATCTGTTCGGGGCGAATCACCCCGTTTACGCCACGCCCGTGGAGAACATTCGAGCCGCCCAGGCGGCGGCAGACGAGCTGGACAAGTTCGAGGGCGAAGAGCGTCGCTTGATGACGGAGCGCGTCCAGCGACTCCTTGACGCGGCTGCTGAGCAGAATGAGGTCGGCTGCCACACTGATGCGCCGCGCCGACGGAGTGACAACCTGCTTCCACGCCGAGACCAAGGCGCGGAGTCTCAGACGCCAACTGCTGGCGTCCGTGGAAGAAAAGACAAGGAGCCAGTTGCCAGCCGCAGTCGGACTCGCATCACCATAGAGTGCAACCGAGACGGTCGCCCAAGAACAATGGAACGACGGGATGACTGTCCGCCTCCTCCCCCTCAGAGGGAAAGGCGAGTCTCCCCGCCGCCTGTCGATCACCCGACGCTCGGCGACCGCCTTGGCCGCAGAGAGGGAGTCGGAGAGAATGATGCACGCCACCGGATCGACCGTCTCCATCGATCCCTGGCGCTTGAAGAACAAAATGAGTTGGGTCCACCGTGCTTCGGCCCCCGCATCCGAGACGAGCCCTTCCCCAAAGGGTTCACGCTTCCCAGAGACACACCCAAGTACACCGGCTCCGTGAAGCCGGAAGACTGGCTGGTCGACTACTCCACGGCCGTCAGCATAGCAAACGGCAACAAGCGTGTTGCTGTGAAGTACGTTCTGCTCATGCTCCAAGGCACGACCCGGACTTGGCTAAATAGCTTGAGGCCCCGCAACATCAACAGTTGGGTCGACTTCACCGATGCCTTCGTCCGCAACTTCACCAGCACGTACAAGCGGCCTCCCAAGCCTCGCCAGCTCTCCTTATGTGTGCAGGGCCCCAGCGAGTCAACCCGCGACTACCTCACGCGCTAGGCTGAGCTTCGCAACTCCTGTGAAGGTGTGCACGAGGTGCAGGCCATCGAGTACTTCACCGCAGGATGCCGAGAGGGCACCCTCCTCAAGCACAAGCTTCTCTGTGATGAGCCAGAAATCCTCGACGAGCTGCTGATCATAGCGGACAAGTACGCCACGGCCGACTCCTCCATGAAGACGAAGATTCAAGTCAGCGCGACCGGCAAAGTGGCTCCTCAGGCTCCCCGAAGCCCGGCCGGAGACACCGGTCGGCGTCAACCACAGAACGACCACAAGCGCAAAGCCCCACCTCCGACTTCCACCAGCCGGCAGGTGGCGACAGTCGAAAATCAGCAACCAGAAGGGCAGCCCCCCGCCCAAGCGCCATAAGGGCGGAAAGTCCAACTGGCAGCCGGCTTTCTCATATGAGCAGACTCTGGATGGACCCTGCAAGTTCCACAGCGGCGCGAAGCCGTCCAACCACACCACTCGGAAATGCCACTGGCTCACTAGGATAGCCAAGGGAGACGGACTTTTGCCTCCCCCACCTGCGGTGCAACCGCCTCCTCCGCCCCAGCCGCCGGCGGTCAGGCCGGTCGGCGCAGTACAAGACGAGTACCCAGAAGAGCAGGGAGATTATGTCGTGTTCACCAGTGTGGCCGACGATCGACGCAGCAGGCGACTGCAGTAGCAGGAGGTGAATGTAGTAACAGCTGACACCCTAGAGTTCATGCATTAGTCTGAGAAGCCCATCAGCTGGAGTCGAGCGGACCACCCCGAAGTAATGCCTAGACCCAGCTCCTATGCTTTGGTTTTGGACGCCATCTTTGCCACGGACAAGTGAGTTGCTCGCTTCTCCAGAGTCCTGATAGACGGCGGCAGCAACACCAACATTTTGTACAAAGACACCATGGAGAAGTTAGGAATCAGGCAGAGGCAACTGCAGTCCAGCCGGACGGTGTTCCACGGCATAGTTCCTGGCCTTTCCTGCTCGCCAATCGGCAAGATCTTGATCGACGTCCTCTTCGGAGACAAAAATCATTTCCGCCGAGAGTCAATATGGTTCGAGGTGGTGGACCTAGAGAGCTCCTACCATGCGCTGCTTGGCCGGCCAGCCCTGGCCAAGTTCATGGCTGTCCCCCACTATGCCTACCTCAAGATGAAGATGCCGAGTTCCAAGGGGATCCTGACCATAAATGGCGACTACAAGAAGTCGTCCGCCTGCGCATCAGAGAGCAGTCGGCTGGCCGAGTCCCTCGTGATCGCAGCTGAGAAGCAACTGCTAGATCGAGTTGTGGCGATGGCAAGCAAGCAGCCGGAGATGTCGCCTGATCCCAGAGAGTCGGAAGCTGAGGGCTCGTTCAAGCCGGCCAAGGAAACAAAGAAGATACCTTTGGACCCAGAGCGCCTAGAGAGGTACGCTGTCGTAGGTGCCAACCTCGATAGCAAATAGGAAGGCGAGCTCGTCAATTTCCTCCGTGAGTCAAGACATCTTCGCATGGTCCCCCAAAGACATGCCAGGTGTCCAGACGGAATTTTTCGAGCACAAATTACACGTCCGAACTGATGCCAAGCCAGTCAGACAGCCTTTGCGCTGCTTGTCAGAAGAGAAGAAGAGAGTTGTTGGAGAAGAGATAGCCCGGCTGCTTGCAGCCGGCTTCATCATGGAAGTATTCTTTCTAGAATGGCTGGCCAACCTGGTCTTGGTACTGAAGAAGAACAAGCAATGGCGAATGTGTATTGACTACACTAGCCTCAACAAAGCATGCCCCAAGGACCCGTTCGCTTTGCCAAGGATTGACCAAGTGATAGACTCCACAACCGGATGCGAGCTGTTGAGTTTCTTGGATGCATATTCAGGGTATCACCAGATCAAGTTGAACCCGACCGACAGGCTGAAGACCGCCTCATCACGCCGTTTGGAGCTTTCTGCTACCTAACCATGACGTTCGGCTTAAGGAACACCGGCGCCACCTTCCAACGATGCATGCAGAAATGCCTCCTCAAGCAGCTCGGCAGAAATGCCCATGTTTACGTGGACGACGTGGTGGTAAAAATGGAGAAGCGTGGAACACTGCTGGAAGACCTCAAAGAGACCTTCAAGAACTTGCGCCGATTTCAGATCAAGCTCAACCCAAAGAAATGCGTCTTCGGAGTACCAGCCAGCCAGCTCCTTGGCTTCCTGGTCTTCGAACGCGGCATAGAATGCAACCCTGTGAAGATCAAGGCAATTGAAAAGACGGAGGTACCCAGCCGACTGCTGGACGTACAAAAATTCACCGGCTGTTTGGCGTTCATCAGCCGATTCATCAGTCGGCTGGGCGAGAAGGCTCTTCCCCTGTACCAACTCATGAAGAAGACCACTTTTTTCGAGTGGAACCACAAGGCGGACGAAGCATTTTTTCAACTGAAGAAGATGCTGACTACTCCACCTGTCCTGGCGGCTCCGACTCCTAAGGAGCCCATGCTCCTCTACATCGCCGCCACCAGCCGAGTGGTCAGCACAGTCATTGTGGTAGAACGCAAAGAGGAAGGCAAAGCACTACCAGTCCAGAGACTAGTATATTATTTGAGTGAAGTACTGTCGACCTCCAAGCAAAACTACCCCCACTACCAGAAGATGTGCTATGGTGTGCACTTTGCCGCCAAGAAATTGAAGCCTTACTTCCAAGAACATCCAATCACTGTGGTTTGCACGGCTCCTCTAGCCGAGATCATCGACAGCCGAGACGCTTCGGGTCGAGTGGCCAAGTGGGCAATAGATTTGGCCCCCTACACCATCTACTACCACCCTCGCACTACCATCAAGTCACAAGCGCTGGCCGACTTCCTCGTCGACTGGGCCGAAAGCCAGTATCTACCGCCAGCGCCCGACTCCACCCATTGGCGAATGCATTTCAACGGTTCCAAGATGCGCACCGGCTTGGGAGCCGGCATCGTCCTCACCTCTCCCAAGGGCGACAAGCTCAAGTATGTGCTGCAAATCCATTTTGCTGCCTCCAACAACGTCGCTGAGTATGAAGCACTCATTCACGGGCTCTGGCTAGCCAAAGAGCTCGGCATTCGCCGGATCCTGTGCTATGGTGACTCCGACTTGGTGGTCCAGCAGTCGTCAGGCGATTGGGACGCCAAGGACGCAAACATGGCAAGCTACCGCTTCCTCATACAACAACTCAGCGGATATTTTGAGGGGTGCGAGTTTCTCCATGTACCAAGAAACGACAACGACCAAGCAGACGCCCTGGCGCGAATCGGCTCCACCCGTCAGGCGATACCGTCCAGCGTCGCCCTCCAGCGCCTCCTCAAGCCGTCCGTCAAGCCATCACCGGAGTCAGTATCTTCGTGCCGGCTCCTCCTGAAGTAGCCGGGCCCGACTCAAGAGCCCCCTCAGATGGCACAAGTATTCCGGCGGACGGCACGGGAATCGTGGCAGTCGCACCCGGCTCGAGAATTGCGGCGGTCGGCCCAAAGACTTCAAAGCTCGGCCCAGAGACATCAGAGCCCGGCCCGGGGACTTCACCAACCCGCCCGAGGACTTCATCGACACAACAAGCGACTACCGACTCCAACCCGCCACCTCCCGGTGTAACGCCCCGAGGCCGAGGTGCCAGGTGTCTTCCAGTTATTCACTGTCATTGTCATGTCATTTGCTTGCGTGTTGCATCTTATCATGTCATCATGTGCATTGCATCATCATGTTTTAAAACTTGCATTCGTTCGGGTTCTTCGAGTTCTCTCCGTTGTCCATTCTGAGCCCAACCATACTTGCACGCGCCCGCGGCATGTTCGAAATAATATTTTATAAGTGGCCGGAAAATGTTCTCGGGATGGGTTGAAAGTTGGCGTGTGGTCTTATTTTAGTGTAGATAGACCGCCTGTCAAGTTTCATCGCATTCAGAGTTCGTTTGATAGCCCAACCGTTAAATTGTAGCAGCAATAGTAGACCGTCTACACAGCTCACTACCTACCGCTAGGTCCAACGTAACCTCTCTCGTCAGCCCGCAACCCCCCTCGCGTGAGTCCGAAAGTTGTCCGAACCCGACCCGGACTGTCGCCACCGTTGTGTCCGGATCATCCCCAAACATCTACAAAGCATCTCTGTTTTCTCATTTGGGCTCCCTAGCCTATTTTTCCCGACTGTCCGATTACGATCGGAGGGACGGATATGCCTCTACCAAAATTCCACTTGCCATATATTAGACCACCCCCCTAACCAAATCAGTCTAACCCTAGTCTAACCCAGTCCCATACGCGCCGCCACCGCTCTCATTCTTCCCCTCGGGATCCATCCCCACCAACCGCAGCCTCCGACCAGATCCCTGATTTTCCGTGCAGCCGCCCGAGCATCTCGATGGATCGAGTGCTTCGCGTCCAAGCACAACCCCCCTTCTCATGCCCCGAGCCTCCCGTCGTCCAGGAGCACGAGCTCCATCGCCTCGCTGCCTCTAGCAGGAGCATCCCCATCGCCAGCCTCCAGGACCTCTGCTCCTCCTCTCTATCTCCTTCTCCTCCCTCTCTGGATTTCTTCTCTCTCATGTACCTCGCTCTCCTATTGTCGTCTGCCTACAGGGAACAAGGAGCACGACGCCCGACGCCATGGCCGGCCTCGATCTCGTCCCCAATGCCGCCCCTGAGCTCCACCCGCGCCTCCGTTGCCCAAATCCGGCGCCGGCCAGCCGGATCCGCCTCGTCTGCTACCTGCACCGCCCGGAGCCGTGCCTTCGTCCGCGCCAAGTCAGTGCATCGCCAAACGCGTCCCCTGCGTCGCCATCCCCGGTCGCCGCCCCTGCTACCCCTGCTTCGAGCGGGACGGGACGTCGCGCCTCTGCTCCTCGTCTGGACACTCCGGCGACCGGCAAGCCTGCCTCGCACCACCACTACGAGGACCTGCGTCGCGCCATGGCTCTGAAGCTCTCTTTTGAACAGAGGACGTGCGTCGCCTCCTCCAGCTCCGTTGGTCGCGCCACCCCGCCGGAGAACGCCGCCATGCGTCCGGATCCACTCGTCCCCGCCGCCTCCCCAAGTCCCGTCGGTGTCGCTCTAGCGTCGTCCTGCCTCCGCGTGCTTCCTGGCGCTGGACCTCGCTCCCCTGCCGAGCTGTGCTTCTATTGAATCCCAGGATGAGCACACCACCCGCTGACCCCGCGCCAGATACGACTTCCCTCGCCTCTGCCTATGGGCGCGGCCCATCATCGCCTCTGCCGGCCCCTCCCTCTGCACCAGCGGACCGTGGCCCATGTGAGCGGCCTCCCCAAACCCTCTGTGCTCTGTAGGGCCAACAGATACGGCCCGTTTCATGTTTTTTTTCCTTATAACGTTTTCCTATTTTCCAGAGAGACCTGTTTTACAGAAAACCCCTCATAGTTCATGCATATAATAACTTAATAACTAAGCATCACATGGAAAAACCTAATATATGAAACTTGCTTAGAATTTTGTGTAGATTAATAATTTGCAACTTTCATCTATGTTTAAAATGATTAAATTGCTGTTTGTTTAAATTTGCCCCTATGCCATGCTAAAATGCTTTATTTCATAACTCTATAACCGTAACTCCAAATTTAATAAACTTTATATGTAAATGGGATGGAAAAATGCCTAGTTTAACATGGTGGCTTTACTTTGCATGTTTAATTACTCTAAAATTGTGTTTAGGGCAGAACAGTACCAAATCCATAATATGCACATGAGGATTTTTTCGGAATTGTTGTTTGTTGTTCCGGCCTCATTTAAACTTGACTAGATAGGTAGTTTTCTTTGCTTCACCCTCTTGCCATGTTTAACAACATTTAACATTGTTGGGTACATAAACGATATCAAACTAAATAACTTGAACGTGGTGTTTCGTCAATATGCAACGGAGTTGCATATTGAGCTCCACTTAATTTGTACGATTGGTTGTGCACTTTGCCATGCCATGCCCTCTTTAAACCGGACATGCATCATACTTGATTGTGCATCATGCCATGTTCATGTGTTGGTTGTTTACTATGTTGTTTGCTTCTTTCCGGTGTTGCTTCTTCGGGTTGGTTCCAATAACGTTGCGTTTGTGAGGATTCGTTCGACTACGTCCGTTTGTCTTCTTCATGGACTAGTTCTTCTTCCTTGCGGGATCTCAGGCAAGATGACCATACCCTCGAAATCACTTCTATCTTTGCTTGCTAGATGCTCGCTCTTTTGCTATGCCTATGCTGCGATACCTACCACTTGCTTATCATGCCTCCCATATTGTTAAACCAAGTCTCTAACCCACCTTGTCCTAGCAAACCGTTGTTTGGCTATGTTACTGCTTTGCTCAGCCTCTTTTATAGCGTTGCTAGTTGCAGGTGAAGATTGGAGCTTGTTCCATGTTGGAACATGGATATTTTGTTGGGATATCACAATATCTCTTATTTAATTAATGCATCTATATACTTGGTAAAGGGTGGAAGGCTCGGCCTTATGCCTAGTGTTTTGTTCCACTCTTGCCGCCCTAGTTTCCGTCATATCGGTGTTATGTTCCCGGATTTTGCGTTCCTTATGCGGTTGGGTTATAATGGGAACCCCTTGACAGTTCGCCTTGAATAAAACTCCTCCAGCAATGCCCAACATTGGTTTTACCATTCGCCACCTAGCCTCTTTTTCCCTTGGGTTTCGCGGACTCAAGGGTCATCTTTATTTTAACCCCCCTGGGCCAGTGCTCCTCTGAGTGTTGGTTCGAACTGAGCTACCTGCGGGGCCACCTCGGGGAAACTTGAGGGTTGGTTTTACTCGTAGCTAGTCTCATCTGAGTGTGCCCTGAGAACGAGATATGTGCAGCTCCTATCGGGATTTGTCGGCACATTCAGGCGGTGTTGCTGGACTTGTTTTACCATTGTCGAGATGTCTTGTAACCGGGATTCCAAGTCTGGTCGGACCTTCCCGCTAGAAGGAATATCCTTCGTTGACCGTGAGAGCTTGTGATGGGCTAAGTTGGGACACCCCTGCAGGGATTTGAACTTTCGAAAGCGGTGCCCGTGGTTATGGGCAGATGGGAATTTGTTAATATCCGATTGTAGAAAACCTGAAGTTGACCTTAATTAAAATACATCAACCGCGTGTGTAACCGTGATGGTCTCTTTTCGGCGGAGTCTGGGAAGTGAACACGGTGTTGGAGTTATGCTTGACGTAGGTTGTTCTAGGATCTCTTCTTGATCATAGTTTCTCGATCGTGCTTTGCCTTCTCTTGTCGCTCTCATTTGCGTATGTTAGCCACCATATATGCTAGTCGCTTGCTGCAGCTCCACCTCATACCTTTACCTTATCCATAAGCTTAAATAGTCTTGATCATGAGGGTGCAAGATTGCTGAGTCCCCGTGACTCACAGTTACTTCCAAAACCAGTTTGCAGGTGCCGTTGAACCGTGCAGATGATGCAACCAAGCTCAATGAGGAGCTCGATGAAGATCTTGTCCTTTGTGTTGTTTCGTTCTAGTTGATCAGTAGTGGAGCCCAGTTGGGGTCAATCGGGGATCTGTGTAGCATTTGGGGTAGTCTTCTTTTATTTTGGTTCCGTAGTCGGACCTTGATTGTATCTGGTTGATGTAATGCTTTATTCATGTAACTGTGTGAAGTGGCGATTGTAAGCCAACTATGTATCTCTTTCCCTTATGTATTACATGGGTTGTGTGAAGATTACCTCACTTGCGACATTGCTTTCAATGCGGTTATGCCTCTAAGTCGTGCTTCGACACGTGGGAGATATAGCCGCATCGAGGCCATTACAAGTTGGTAATCAGAGCCTTCCCCGACCTTAGGAGCCCCCTGCTTGATCGAATCGCTGGCGTTATTGAGTCTAGTAAAAATGTTTTGAGTCATTTAGGAATTATATATATCAGAGAGTTAGGAATTCTTTTTACTCCTCAGTCCCTTCGTCGCTCTGGTGAGGCATCCTGACGTAGATTTTTGACTCTTCTCTTCTCAAATTTCACTAAAAAAAATTTAGGATCACGCGGGTATCTTGGAACCGTTCCGATGTTTTTGTGACGAGAACATTGTTCTTGGTGCCTCCTGACATTTAGGGGTTGTGGTAGTGTCCCGGGGAGTTGAGCTCCGAGGTGTTGTCGTCACAATTTTATCGTTGCAGTTCTGGAATACCTGAGTTTAGTTTCGCCGACATCGAAAATCTCTTTTATGCAGTTGTTGGTGAGATAACCTCGACGCCACCCAGTACTGGGGCGGGAGTTCGGGAGTATTGCCATAACTCGTATAATGGATGCTTTTCGAAGGTTAAGGTAAACGATTTCCGAAGGTTTCTTGGTTATGTGTTGAAGGATGGATACAGCTAGATGTAGGATTTGCTAGATTTGGGTGAGATATTATGCTTCCCCTGTATCCCCAACACCTGATTGCATAATCGGAAAATTTCAGGAGTTTATAAGCGGGAATTAAAGTAGCTCTTAGGATATCTTTCCGACGGATATATGATATGAAATTGGGGTTCGACGTCTAGTGGTCCGCCTATTCACGGTTGGTTTTATAGTGGTCTCATTGTGTCTTAAAGAGTCCTTGGCTATGCCGACTCGGGGACGCTTCGTATGTCATGTGCACTGCCTTGTACATGATGGTGTTGTACGATCGAGCCGGTGTAAGCCCCACCACGAAAACTTCGGACGAAATCTCTATCATATGTTTGTTCCGGTTTATTCTGCAAGCCAATCCTTTGTTTTGTTTGGAGTTATGGTATTCGAGTTGCTTCAGAGACAAATGTGGATTCCATCCCTTTCCTAAATGGTCTTCTCATATTTCTATGTGGATACTAATCCTTCTCGATCATTGAGTCAGTCATGTCAATCCTTTTCAACCGGCGTGTTTCTCTTCAAGTGGATCCGGTCATTTCAACATCAGCAAGATCTATTTCTAGCTCTTCTCAATGGTGTTGTCTTCATCCGTTCCAAGTTGACCTTGTTTTCCCACCCTCCCACCCTTTTTCTTCAAGGACTAAGATTTCTTAATCAGCTATCCATCTTATTCATGTGAAGCCTCTTCTTTCTTTTCAATCAATGTTCTTACCCAGTGATGCTCATGAAGATTTTAACGGAGTTTCTAGTTCACCATTATTCATTCTGTTTTCTTCTCCGGTGGATCCAATTCAAACTTTGTTGATCATATTCTTTCCTCGTTTCAAATACTTTCTCTTGCCGGTGCTCCTCATATTCATCCACAACTCGCTATTCAATTGTTTCAGAGTGCTCAAGATATCTCGGAGATTCGTGTTTCCACTCTGCATTCATTCAAACTCTTTCGAGGATGTTATCTCTTTCAAGTCATTTAATTCAACCGGTGCAATCTCTCCTTCAAATTGTTCAATGGTGTATCTTTTGAGTGGACCCTAACCCACCGGTCTTTTCCTAGGATCTTACCTGACTCTTCTTATTCTTCCGGAGCTTCTCAAATTCTTTTCTAAAGTTTGACGTAAGAATGAATTATCATAAGTCTTATGTTTTTCTCCAAGATCGTCCACATTCTTTTCATCGTTGGCTCAACATCTTCGCTTTTGATTCTTCCGGAGTGTCTCAACAATTCATGGTGGTGTTTCTCGTCGTCATTCTCGAATTTTGAATACCGAAGAAGAGTTTCTCTTTAATCTTGCTCCATTCTCTTCAAGATTCATGGTTCTTGCTTGATGCCACCATCTCATTATTATTTTCGATTGTGGGAATTCTCTTCATCCATTCAGAGCGTTTCATGAGTTGTTTTCTCTTTTCCTTCCTCTGGAGCCCATCATTTCAGAAGACTTACTCATTCTCAGCCTTCAGCTATCATTCTCCAAATCTTACCGGTGCATCATTCAATATTTTCTAATCAGTTTGTGATCCCTTCATTCACTTGTATCTAAATTCTCTCAAGTATCCTCGTTCATTTCATAATTGTAACCAGTGTTCCTTTATCTTTCTTTTGGTCATTTTAATTCTTATGGTGGTTTGTGCAAGATTCCTTTTCTTTCATTATCATATCAATTCATTCGTTGTTTCGATTCCACTGGTGTTTCGTTGAAGGCATTCTCAAGTTGGCGCAATATCTATCTTAATCTTTTCTACAAGAATAAGTAATATGACAAATCCATTGTTTGTCATCAATTTAATCGGTGAAGGTTAAGCATAATATAATTCTTATTCTTGTTTCATCCATATGTTAATCTTTTCTTCCGGAGTTTGTTCACGATGAGTAAATTCTTGGTTTCAAGTGCTCGTCTTTCTTTCCTGGAGTTCCAAGCTCTAATTATCACGAAGATCCATCGAAATCATTGCAAGGATTCACCTTGTGTTTTCAATTTCTCTTTCTTTTTATTCCTTTGTTTATCGGAGTTCTTCATGGAGGTTCTACATGATGGTTCATCAAGGATTTAATTCCTTCTCGAAGTGTTCATCGAGATTCTTTTCAGAGGAGCTCAAGCATTCTTCATCTCGCAATCCGGAGTGCAATTCTTTCTACCGTATCTTTGGAGGTGGTATTATGTCATTCTTGATAATTTGAGTTCATGTTTCATGATTCACGGGTTGTTAAGAATGAGATATTTTAAATCCATCTACCTCTTCGTTGGAGTTATGTTGGGTTATATTCCATCTAAAGCCTTCCCTAAGGATTGTTGCTATCTATGGTGCTCATAAGTGACCCAAGTTCTTCTTTTATCCTTCCGGCGAATAAGCTTTCTTGTCTCCTTGTTCATATCAATCCAATTCTTCTTCCCGTGAGTGGTAGGTTGTCACCTCATAATTTGAGATGTATTCCATAAGACCATATCAAGATTATTCTTTTCGTTGTTGGTGTTCCAACAACTCCGTTCGACTCTTCTTCTAAAGATGCTTTTCAAGCTCTTTTGAGGTAGAAGATATTATTTTCTCCTCCGTTCTTTTGATTCCATTCTTACTTTTGTTCCGGAGGCTGTATGTTGTGATTTCATCAAGTGTCTTCTCATCTTATCAAGTTCTTATTCAATTCCTTTTCTTTTCAATCGGATTGCTGCCCGAAATTATTCTCCCTTGTTCCTCTTTTCTAACGGAGTGTTTTTAGCTTCTCCATCTCCGTTGTATGCTTCTCTCGAATGGCTTAACCTTTTCAAGGTTCTTTGGTCTCACTCGTTTGTCAAAGAAGCAACTTAATTTTACCTCTTCTCTTTCTCTTCCGTTTGCCCTCCGGTGCCATTCTAGATCTCGGGACGAGATCCTCTCGTAGTGGTGGAGTGTTGTAACGCCCCGAGGCCGAGGTGCCAGGTGTCTTCCAGTTATTCGCTGTCGTTGTCATGTCATTTGCTTGCGTGTTGCATCTTATCATGTCATCATGTGCATTGCATCATCATGTTCTAAAACTTGCAATCGTGCGGGTTCTTCGAGTCCTCTCTGTTGTCCGTTCTGAGCCCAACAACACTTGCACGCGCCCGCGGCATGTTCGAAATAATATTTTATAAGTGGCCGGAAAATGTTCTCGGAATGGCTTGAAAGTTGGCGTGTGGTCTTATTTTAGTGTAGGCCGCCTGTCAAGATTCATCGCATTCGGAGTTCGTTTGATAGCCCAATCGTTAAATTATAGCGGCAATAGTAGCCAGTCTAACATCGGACGTTTTCGGTCTCCAGAAACAGTCGTCGGGCCTCCCTCTCTTCTCTTCTCTCAGCTCGAGACCGTCTACAGAGCTCACTACCTACCGCCAGGTCCAACCTAACCTCTCTTGTCAGCCCGCAGCCCCCCTCGCGCGCATCCGAAAGTTGTCCCGAACCCGACCCGGACTGTCGCTACCGTTGTGTCCGGATCATCCCCAAACATCTACAAAACGTCTCCGTTTTCTCATTTGGGCTCCCTAGCCTATTTTTCCCGACCGTCCGATTACGATCGGAGGGACGGATATGCCCCTACCAAAATTCCACTTGCCATATATTAGACCACCCCCTAACCAAATTAGTCTAACCCTAGTCTAAACCAGTCCCATCCGCGCCGCCACCGCTCTCATTCTTCCCCTCGGGATCCATCCCCACCAACCGCAGCCTCCGACCAGATCCCTGATTTTTCACGCAGCCGCCTGAGCATCTCGATGGATCGAGTGCTTCGCGTCCAAGCACAGCCCCCCTTCTCATGCCCCGAGCCTCCCGTCGTCCAGGAGCACGATCTCCATCGCCTCGCCGCCTCTAGCAGGAGTATCCCCATCGCCGGCCTCCAGGACCTCTGCTCCTCCTCTCTATCTCCTTCTCCTCCCTCTTTAGATTTCTTCTCTCTCATGTACCTCACTCTCCTGTTGTCGTCTGCCTGCAAGGAACGAGGAGCACGGCGCCCGATGCCATGGCCGGCCTCGATCTCGTCCCCAACACCGCCCCTGAGCTCCACCCGCGCCGCCGTTGCCCGGATCCGGGGCCGGCCAGCCGGATCCGCCTCATCTGCTACCTGCACCGCCCGGAGCCGTGCCTTTGTCCGTGCCAAGTCAGTGCATCGCCAAACGCGTCCCCTGCCTCGCCATCCCCTGTCGTTGCCCCTGCTACCCCTGCTTCGAGCGGGACGGGACGTCGCGCCTCTGCTCCTCGTTTGGACACTCCTGCGACCGGCAAGCCTGCCTCGTGCCACCACTACGAGGACCTGTGCCGCGCCATGGCTTTGAAGCTCTCTTTTGAATAGAGGATGTGCGTCGCCTCCTCCAGCTCCATTGGTCGCGCCACCCCGCCGAAGAACGCCGCGACGCTTCCGGATCCACTCGTCTCCGCCGCCTCCCCAAGTCCCGTCACTGTTGCTCTAGCGTCATCCCGCCTCCGCGAGCTTCCTGGCGCTGGACCTCACTCCCCTGCCGAGCTCCGCTTCTGTCGAATCCCAGGATGAGCACACCACCCGCTGACCCCGCGCCAGATACGACTTCCCTCGCCTCTGCCTTTGGGCGCGGCCCATCATCGCCTCTGCCGGCCCCTCCCTCTGCACCAGCGGACCGTGGCCCATGTGAGTGGCCTCCCCAAACCCTCTGTGCTCTGTTGGGCCAACAGATACGGCCCGTTTCATGTTTTTTTCCTTATAACGTTTTTCCTATTTTCCAGAGAGACCTGTTTTACAGAAAACCCCTCAGAGTTCATGCATATAATAACTTAATAATTAAGCATCACATGGAAAAACTTAATATATGAAACTTGCTTAGAATTTTGTGTAGATTAATAGTTTGCAACTTTCATCTATGTTTAAAATGATTAAATTGCTGTTTGTTTAAATTTGCGCCTATGCCATGCTAAAATGCTTTATTTCATAACTTTATAACCGTAACTCCAAATTTAATAAACTTTATATGCAAATGGGGTGGAAAAATGCCTAGTTTAACATGGTGGCTTTACTTTGCATGTTTAATAACTCTAAGAACAGTACCAAATCCATAATATGCACATGAGGATTTTTCCGGAATTGTTATTTGTTGTTCCGGCCTCATTTAAACTTGACTAGATAGGTAGTTTTCTTTGCTTCACCCTCTTGCCATGTTTAACAACATTTAACATTGTTGGGTACATAAACGAGATCGAACTAAATAACTTGAACGTGGTGTTTCGTCAATATGCACCGGAGTTGCATATTGAGCTCCACTTAATTTGTAGGATTGCTTGTGCACTTTGCCATGCCATGCCCTCTTTAAACCGGACATGCATCATACTTGATTGTGCATCATGCCATGTTCATGTGTTGGTTGTTTACTATGTTGTTTGCTTCTTTCCGGTGTTGCTTCTTCGGGTTGGTTCCGATAACGTTGCGTTTGCGAGGATTCGTTCGACTACGTCCGTTTGTCTTCTTCATGGACTCGTTCTTCTTCCTTGCGGGATCTCAGGCAAGATGACCATACCCTCGAAATCACTTCTATCTTTGTTTGCTAGATGCTTGCTCTTTTGCTATGCCTATGCTGCGATACGTACCACTTGCTTATCATGCCTCCCATATTGTTAAACCAAGCCTCTAACCCACCTTGTCCTAGCAAACCGTTGTTTGGCTATGTTACTGCTTTGCTCAGCCCCTTTTATAGCCTTGCTAGTTGCAGGTGAAGATTGGAGCTTGTTCCATGTTGGAACATGGATATTTTGTTGGGATATCACAATATCTCTTATTTAATTAATGCATCTATATACTTGGTAAAGGGTGGAAGGCTCGGCCTTATGCCTAGTGTTTTGTTCCACTCTTGCCGCCCTAGTTTCCGTCATATCGGTGTTATGTTCCCGGATTTTGCGTTCCTTACGCGGTTGGGTTATAATGGGAACCCCTTGACAGTTCGCCTTGAATAAAACTCCTCCAGCAATGCCCAACATTGGTTTTACCATTCGCCACCTAGCCTCTTTTTCCCTTGGGTTTCACGGACTCAAGGGTCATCTTTATTTTAACCCCCCTGGGCCAGTGCTCCTCTGAGTGTTGGTCCGAACTGAGCTGCCTGCGGGGCCACCTTGGGGAAACTTGAGGGTTGGTTTTACTCGTAGCTAGTCTCATCTGAGTGTGCCCTGAGAACGAGATATGTGCAGCTCCTATCGGGATTTGTCGGCACATTCGGGCAGTGTTGCTGGACTTGTTTTACCATTGTCGAGATTTCTTGTAACCGAGATTCCGATTCTGATCGGGCCTTCCCGCTAGAAGGAATATCCTTCGTGGACCGTGAGAGCTTGTGATGGGCTAAGTTGGGACACCCCTGCAGGGATTTGAACTTTTGAAAGCCGTGCCCGCGGTTGTGGGCAGATGGGAATTTGTTAATGTCCGGTTGTAGAAAACCTGAAGTTGACCTTAATTAAAATACATCAACCGCGTGTGTAACCGTGATGGTCTCTTTCCGGCAGAGTCCGGGAAGTGAACACGGTGTTGGAGTTATGCTTGACGTAGGTTGTTCTAGGATCTCTTCTTGATCATAGTTTCTCGATCGTGCTTTGCCTTCTCTTCTCGCTCTCATTTGGGTATGTTAGCCACCATATATGCTAGTCGCTTGCTGCAGCTCCACCTCATACCTTTACCTTACCCATAAGCTCAAATAGTCTTGATCGCGAGGGTGCGAGAATGCTGAGTCCCCGTGACTCACAGTTACTTCCAAAACCAGTTTGCAGGTGCCGTTGAACTGTGCAGATGACGCAACCAAGCTCAAGGAGGAGCTCGATGAAGATCTTGTCCTTTGTGTTGTTTCGTTCTAGTTGATCGGTAGTGGAGCCCAGTTGGGGTCATCGGGGATCTGTGTAGCATTTGGGGTAGTCTTCTTTTATTTTGGTTCCGTAGTCGGACCTTGATTGTATCTGGTTGATGTCATGCTTTATTCATGTAACTGTGTGAAGTGGCGATTGTAAGCCAACTATGTATCTCTTTCCCTTATGTATTACATGGGTTGTGTGAATATTACCTCACTTGCGACATTGCTTTCAATGCGGTTATGCCTCTAAGTCGTGCTTCGACACGTGGGAGATATAGCTGCATCGAGGGCGTTACACCCGGCCCAGCCGCCCTTGTCCAAGTCGCAGTTTTGGCTATTGCAGAAATCGCGGCACCTTCATGGGCCCAGCCCATCCTCAAATTCATGGTGAACAAAGAGCTGCCAGCCGATGAGATCTCGGCTCAGCAAGTACAACGCCGGGCGGCAGCGTACGCCATCGTCAATAGAGAGCTCGTAAGGCACAGTGTCACTGGTGTTCACCAGCGATGTGTGGAGCCAGAGCAAGGCCAGACAATCCTCAAAGACATCTATCAAGGCGAGTGTGGCCACCATGCGGCTTCGAGAGCACTCATCGCCAAAGCTTTCCGCCATGGCTTCTTCTGGCCGACTGCTCTTGAAGACGCCAAGTCCTTGGTCCAAAAATGCAAGGGGTGTTAGAAGTTCCGCTCTAAGCCTCACCAGCTGGCTTCGGCACTCAAAACTATTCCCATTGCCTGGCCCTTTGCTGTTTGGGGCCTGGACATGGTCGGACCATTCAAGACGGCACGAGGCGGTTTGACTCATTTACTTGTTGCGGTGGACAAGTTCACCAAGTGGATAGAAGCAAAACCAATCAAGAGTTTAAATGGTCCAACCGCGGTGACCTTTGATACGTCTCCAACGTATCTATAATTTTTGATTGCTCCATGTTATATTATCTACTGTTTTGGGCAATATTGGACTTTATTTTCCACTTTTATATTATTTTTGGGACTAACCTATTAACCGAAGGCCCAACCCAGATTTGCTGTTTTATGCCTATTTTAGTGTTTCGAAGAAAAGGAATATCAAACGGAGTCGAAACGGAACGAAATCAACTGGAGAAGTTATTTTTGGAAGGAAACCTACCGGATAGACTTGGACCCTACGTCAGAAGATGAAGGAGGAGCTCACGAGGGTAGGGGCCGCGCCCACCCCCCTGGGGCGCGCCCCCTACCTTGTGCCCCCCCTTCGGTCCACCGACGTACTCCTTTCACCCATATATACCTACATATCGTAAAACTTCTCGAGAGCACAATAGATCGGGAGTTCCGCCGCCAGAAGTCTCCGTAGCCACCGAAAGCCAATCTAGACCCGTTCCGGCACCCTGCCGGAGGGGGCAATCCCTCTCCGGTGTCCATCTTCATCATCTCGGTGCTCTCCATGACGAGGAGGGAATAGTTCTCCCTCAGGGCTGAGGGTATTTACCAGTAGATATGTGTTTGATGTCTCTCTCTCGTGTTCTTGAGGTGATACGATCTTGAAGTATCGCGAGCTTTGCTATTATAGTTGGATCCTATGATGTTTTCTCCCCCATCTACTCTCTTGTAATGAATTGAGTTTCCCCTTTGAAGTTATCTTATCGGATTGAGTCTTTAAAGATTTGAGAACACTTGATGTATGTCTTGCCGTGGATATCTGTGGTGACAATGGGATATCACGTGATTCACTTGATGTATGTTTTGGTGACCAACTTGCGGGTTCCGCCCATGAAACTATGCATAGGGGTTGGCACACGTTTTCGTCGTGATTCTCCGGTAGAACTTTGGGGCACTCTTTGAGGTCCTTTGTGTTGGTTGAATAGATGAATCTGAGATTATGTGATGCATATCGTATAATCATGCCCACGTATACTTGAGGTGACATTGGAGTATCTAGGTGACATTAGGGTTTTGGTTGATTTGTATCTTAAGGTGTTATTCTAGTACGAACTCTAGGGCTGTTTGTGACACTTATAGGAATAGCCCAACGGATTGATTGGAAAGAATAATTTTGAGGTGGTTTCGTACCCTACCATAATCTCTTCGTTCGTTCTCCGCTATTAGTGACTTTGGAGTGACTCTTTGTTGCATGTTGAGGGATAGTTTTATGATCCAATTATGTTAGTATTGTTGAGAGGACTTACACTAGTGAAACTATGAACCCTAGGCCTTATTTCCACACATTGCAATACCATTTACGCTCACTTTTAGCATTCGTTACCTTGCTGTTTTTATTATTTTAGATTACAAAAACCTATATCTACTATCCATATACCACTTGTATCACCATCTCTTCACTGAACTAGTGCACCTATACAATTTACCATTGTATTGGGTGTGTTGGGGACACAAGAGACTCTTTGTTATTTGGTTGCAAGGTTGCTTGAGAGAGACCATCTTCATCCTACGCCTCCTACAGATTGATAAACCTTAGGTCATCCACTTGAGGGAAATTTTCTACTGTCCTACAAACCTCTGCACTTGGAGGCCCAACAACGTCTACAAGAAGAAGGTTGTGTAGTAGACATCAAGCTCTTTTCTGGCGCCGTTACCGGGGAGGTTAGCGCTTGAAGGTATATCTTTAGATCTTGCAACCGAGTATTTTAGTTCTTGTTTTACCACTAGTTTAGTTTATAAAAGAAAACTATAAAAAAATGGAATTGAGTTTGTCTCATATGCTTCACCTTTTTAATATCTTTCGTGAGTATGATGGAAAGGATAATTGTGCTCAAGTGCTAGAAGAAGAGATCTCTAAAATGTTTGGCACTAAATATTTGAATGATGAGCATGATTGCAATGTTGTTAGTACAAATTCTTTGAATATCCATGATGCTAATGATGATTGCACTAGTTATGATGAAAATGCCTGCTATAAACATGTCATTTTTTGTGGAGAAGACTGGGTTTGCAAGTACACACCAAATAGGGAAGATAGATATTGCAAGAGGCATAAGTACTTAAAAACCAAATTGTTGCAAGAAGAGCTAGATGAATGTGCTGAAAATTTATCTTTTCTTAGCCCTACTTGTGAACTTTGCAATGAACGTGATCATTTTAGTACCCAATGCAAATTGTTTCATGAGCGTATCGTGTCCAAAAATTGTGATGACTTGATTTCCCTTGCACATCATAATGAACTTAGTTTGCTCTTGGGTTATGAAGAAATTAAACGTAGAACTAAGGATATTCCAAATTTTGCCCTTGATAAAGTTCTTCATTTTGATCTAGAGGAAATTTATATGTATTGCGCGGTGAATTGCATTGAAAATCCTTATATTGCCAATTACATAAAGAAAAGAAAACAAATAGAAGATGAAGAGAATGCTAACGAAAGGGAAGAGACTTCCCAATATTCTCCTATTATTTCTTATGATGAATCAAGTAATGAAGAGGAGCCCTCTATTCAACCAATCTCATTAATAAGGAGCTCCAAAAAGAGGATTGAACCCACGCATGATGTGGTGAAGAAGAAGAAAAGAAAAAGGAAGAGAGGTAAAAAGATATCTCTCCCAAATAATGCTGCTCCTATTACTATTATGCCTCATGAAAATATAATTGTGTAAGATAATGATACTTCTTATGATCTTGAAAATCTTTTTGGCACTTGCTTGGAAGAATATGATAATTGCTATACTATTGGTGCTATCCATACTATTAATGATGAGAGTCATTATGCTTATAATATGAAAAGGCCCAAGCTTGGGGATGCTATGTTTGATGAAAATGATGTTTTTGAGAATATATTTGCTGCAATTAATGTTTGTCCCAAGCTTGGGGATGCTACGCTTAATGAAGATGATATTTTTAGTCTCCCAAGTTTTGATATGCAAGTTTATAATAATGATAGCATGCCTCCTACTTATGATGATTATTGTGATGATACTTATGCTATAAAAAGTAGTGATTATATTTATAAAACTTGTCATGATTATGATTACCCCTTCTCTGAACATTACTCTTTTAATGTGGAAGCAATTTATAGTATTCGAGTCTCTTATGATACTCCCACTATTATTCATGAGAAGAATCTTGCTTATGTGGAGAGTAGTAAATTTTCTATGCTTGTAGATCATGAAAAGAATGCTTTAGGTGCTGGTTATATTGTTGAATTCATTCATGATGCTACTTAAAATTATTATGAGGGAGGAATATATGCTTGTAGGAGTTGCAATAATATCAGGTTTCCTCTCTATGTGCTTAAAGTTTTGAAGTTATGCTTGTTTTACCTTCCTATGCAAGTTGATTCTTGTTCCCATAAGTTGTTTGCTCACAAAATCCCTATGCATAGGAAGTATGTTATACTTAAATGTGCTAGTCATATTCTTTATGATGCTCTATTTATGTTTCAATTCTTATCTTTCTTGTGAGCATCATTGAAATCATCATGCCTAGCTAGGGGCGTTAAACGATAGCAGCTTGCTGGGAGGCAACCCAATTTTATTTTAGCTCCTTGCTTTTTGTTCCTGTTTAATAATAAATAATCCATCTAGACTCTGTTTAGATGTGGTTTTATGTGTTTAATTAGTGTTTGTGCCAAGTAGAACCGTTGGGAAGACTTGGGGAAAGTCTTTGCGATCATGCTGTAAAAAACAGAAACTTTAGTGCTCACGAGAAATGCTGCCATTTTTATTTGGATAGTGCTATTTAGTCAATTATTTTTGTAGATTATTAATAGATAAATTCCTCAGGTCCAGCAATTTATTTTAGAATTTTTTGGGTTCCAGAAGTTTGCTTTAGTTACAGATTACTACAGACTGTTCTGTTTTTGACAGATTCTGTCTTCCATGTGTTGTTTGCTTATTTTGATGAATCTATGGCTAGTAAAATAGTTTATAAACCATATAGAATTTGGAATACAGTAGGTTTAACACCAATATAAATAAATAATGAGTTCATTACAGTACATTGAAGTGGTGATTTATTTTCTTGTACTAACGGAGCTCATGAGTTTTCTACTTTAAGTTTTGTGTTGTGAAGTTTTCAAGTTTTGGGTAAGGATTCGATGGACTATGGAATAAGGAGTGGCAAGAGCCTAAGCTTGGGGATTCCCAAGGCACCCCAAGGTAATATTCAAGGATATACAAGAGCCTAAGCTTGGGGATGCCCCGGAAGGCATCCCCTCTTTCGTCTTCGTTCATCGGTAACTTTACTTGGAGCTATATTTTTATTCGCCACATGAAATGTGTTTTGCTTGGAGCGTCAATTTATTTTGTTAGGATTTGCTTTCTGTTATTTGGAACAATGTTTTGCATCTTTTATTTCAATAAAAGTGGCATTGATAGCCTTTACTATGCCTATTTTAGAAGTCCACATGTTGCTGTTTGAAAATAGAAAGTTTACCGCTTTTGCAATAATTACCTAGAAAATTCAGAATGTGATAAAATGTTTAAACATTTTGCATATTAAGCTCTGATAAATATACTACAGTGGGAATTTTATTTCATAATTTTTGGAGCTAGGGAAGTATGGATGTTGCAGCATTCTTTACAGACTATCCTGTTTAGGCAGATTGCTGTTATGTTTGCATATGTTTGCTTCTTTAATGATTCTATTTGAGGATAGGACTATTAAATATGCAGAGGCATCTAGTATGCAATGTTGAATAATAATTTTAGGGATTTGCTACAGTAGTGTATGATAAGGTTTTGGCTATGGTTTATACTAACTTATCTCACGAGTCCTTGTTGAGTTTTGTGTGGATGAAGCTTTTGAGATTTAGGGAGACCGTGATATGAGAGGAATTAAGGAGACACAAAAGCTCAAGCTTGGGGATGCCCAAGGCACCCCAAGATAATATTTCAAGAAGTCTCAAGCGTCTAAGTTTGGGGATGCCCCGGTTGGCATCCCACCTTTCTTCTTCAACAACTATCGGTTAGTATCGGTTGATCCTAAGTTTTTGCTTCTTCACATGATGTTTGCTATTCTTAGATGTAATTTTCTTTTGCTTTGCTTGCTGTTTGAATAAAATACCAAGATCTTAAATTATTAAATGTTAGAGAGTCTTCACATAGTTGCATAATTATTAGACTACTCATTGATCTTCACTTATATCTTTCGGAGTAGTTTGTAATTTGCTCTAGTGCTTCACCTATATCTTTTAGAGCATGGTCGTAGTTTTATTTTGAAGAAATAGATGAACTCTAATGCTTCACTTAGATTATTTTGAGAGTCTTAAATATCATGGTAATTTTCTTAAAATCCTAATATGCTAGGTATACAAGATTAATAATAAAATTCTCTTATGAGTGTGTTGAATACTAAGAGAAGTTTGATACTTGATGATTGTTTTGAGATATGAGGATGGTAATATTAGAGTCATGCTAGTTGAGTAGTTGTGAATTTGAGAAATACTTGTGTTGAAGTTTGTGATTCCCGTAGCATGCACATATGGTGAACCGTTATGTGATGAAGTCGGAGCATGATTTATTTATTGATTGCCTTCCTTATGAGTGGCGGTCGGGGACGAGCGATGGTCTTTTCCTACCAATCTATCCCCCTAGGAGCATGCGCGTAGTACTTTGTTTCGATAACTAATAGATTTTTGCAATAAGTATGTGAGTTCTTTATGACTAACGTTGAGTCCATGGATTATACGCACTCTCACCCTTCCACCATTGCTAGCCTCTCTAGTACCGCGCAACTTTCGCCGGTACCATAAACCCACCATATACCTTCCTCAAAACAGCCACCATACCTACCTATTATGGCATTTCCATAGCCATTCCGAGATAAATTGCCATGCAACTTTCCACCGTTTCGTTTATGACACACTCCATTATTGTCATATTGCTTAGCATGATCATGTAGTTGACATCGTATTTGTGGCAAAGCCACCATTCATAATTCTTTCATACATGTCACTCATGAGTCATTGCATATCACAGTACACCGCCGGAGGCATTCATATAGAGTCATATCTTGTTCTAAGTATCGAGTTGTAATTCTTGTGTTGTAAGAAAATAAAAGTGTGATGATCATCATTATTAGTGCATTGTCCCAGTGAGGAAAGGATGATGGGGACTATGATTCCCCCACAAGTCGGGATGAGACTCCAGACGAAAAAAAGAGGCCAAAGAAGCCCAAATGAAAAAAGAGGCCATAAAAAAGAGGAGGCCCAAATAAAAAATAAAAATAAATAAAAAATGAGAGAAAAAGAGAGAAGGGGCAATGCTACAATCCTTTTACCACACTTGTGCTTCAAAGTAGCACCATGATCTTCATGATAGAGAGTCTCCTTTGTTGTCACTTTCATATAGTAGTGGGAATATTTCATTATAGAACTTGGCTTGTATATTCCAATGATGGGCTTCCTCAAAATGCTCTAGGTCTTCGTGAGCAAGCGAGTTGGATGCACACCCACTTAGTTTCTTTTCGAGCTTTCATACACTTATAGGTCTAGTGCATCCGTTGCATGGTAATCCCTACTCACTCACATTGATATCTATTAATGGGCATCTCCATAGCCCATTGATACACCTAATTGATGTGTGTAACACCCCGGATATGACTTTCCCAATATGTATTCCAACTCTTGCCGTTTCCGGCGTTAAGTTATTTTATTTTCTCGGGTTCGGGTTTTTGTCTCCGTGTGTTGTTATCATTGTCATGCATCTCAGATCATGTCATCATGTGCATTGCATTTGCATACGCGTTCATCTCATGCATTCGAGCATTTTCCCCGTTGTCCGTTTTGCATTCCGGCGCTTCGTTCTCCTTCGGTGGTCATTTCTACCTTTCTTTCGTGTGTGGGGATTAAAAATTTCCGGATTGGACCGAGACTTGCCAAGCGGCCTTGGTTTACTACAGGTAGACCGCCTGTCAAGTTTCATATCATTTGGACTTCGTTTGATACTCCAACGGTTAACCGAGGGACCGAAAAGGCCTCGTGTGTGTTGCAGCCCAACACCCCCTCCAAGTTGGCCCAAAACCCACCAAAACCCTCTCCATCATGTAGAGCGTTCGATCACGATCGCGTGGCCGAAAACCGCACCTCATTTGGACTCTCCTAGCTCCGCCTATGCCTATATATAGACCCCCTCCTCTAAATTCGCGGATCCCCTCTCTCAAACCCTAAAAATCGGATCTCCGCCGCCGCCGGACACGTCCGGACGGAGCCGGACGTGTCCGCCGCCACCGCCTGCCCAACTGGGAGACGCCACGTGTCCCCGGCCGGCCTCCTCCGCCGCGGCCCGC